>NW_004797322.1:1374258-1392318 GCF_000002075.1 Aplysia californica | reverse complement strand
CACACACACACACACACACACACACACACGCACACACACATACTGTAAGCAAATTATCTAAGTGTACCTGTGCATGTACCCTAATTTCAGGTCACTTGTCGAGCTTCTCAGAACAAGCGCGACAGGGTGCTGATAATGTACGATAATAACAACAGTGGGTATATAAGGCTTACCAGTTAGTGAAGGCCTCCATGCAGAGATCAAATATCATCAAACTATTATGTCGTACTGGAAACATGTTGAGCTTGATAACAAGTGGAAGGTGACCACCGTTAAATACTACTCTCGTAATTAATTACCTTGATTATTACTTCAGATATTATCTTGATATTATTGTGTGTCTCTTTTTGTTGCAACTGAAATTGTGCGTGTTTCCTGGTTTGTTATTGTTGTGTTATGATTTTTTAATTCTCTTTTTTTTTCTCCCGCGTGAAGTGAGCATCAATGTCCCGTAATGGTTTTAGTTACAAACCAAAAAATTCGAAAATAATTGAATTACGCATTGACCCAAAATGATCCAAGACTCTCTTTGTCTACTCTTTTTCTACAATGGCCGATAAATTAAATAGTGGTGATCGTGAAGAGAATGATTATGTTGTTGCTGTTGTTGTCTTTACAATTTAGTTGATGATGATGATGATGATGATGATGATAATGATGATGATCTCATTTGTGTTGTTTCTGATGATGAATGGGATGAAAATGTCAACGACAATCGCGATCACTACGAAAACGAAGCCCAGTATCAATATATATCAACTATATAGAACTATATAAAAGAACTAGATCTAGAAGGTTTGCTAAATGCTCGGTGGATAAGCAAAGTGCAACACGTCGCACACTCGAACCCTATCAGCTGCGATGCGATTTGAAGTGTGTTACAGATGACAGTCCATGCCGAATGGCGATGCACGTCCCCTTCAACCCAGTCACAGATGGTGTGTGATGGTTAAATAAAAAAAATAGATATATTATTATATCTGATCTATACTGTAAAGCATTTATTCTTTTTCTCACCGTGACTCATCTGAATTGTTTCGCGGTAATCAACGAATAATCCCTTACTTACAGCATCGCTTTCAACGGCAACCTGTATGTAGCTTGACAAAAATAGATCTGACATATTATTGGTGGTCTGACCTAGACCAACCAAATTGTCAATTCTCAGCTGGGTTTGCGAGCGATTCCGCGCGGGCTCGGCTACACGGCTGTGCCCTGAAGCTATTTTTAGAACAGGGACTTTCAGTATCTCAGCTGTAAATTTTGGAAGAGCTGGCGGACGGGAGTAACCACGGAATGAGACGGGTTTAGGAACACGTTTTTGCCATTGTTTGATATTGATTAATGACGCTCTTGGATACCAGTAAACAACCGAAGGTAAGATTTATGTTACCATATGTATTGTAAGGAATTCATTATTAGTTTTGAAGAGAAATCGTCCCTATTGTGGACCAGACGAGAGAACTGAAGGCAAAGCCTGGGCCTGGCTTGTCTTGTTGTGACATAAACGGTTCTCCGCTTGATGAATGCTTTGGCTTGGTGGGGCAGTGAGGGCTGTTTTCGATTTCCTCTGGTTTGGTTCAGACCAAGACATGGTGAACATTTTGTAAAATGTTGATTCCATACTAGATCTAGATGTTATTTGTTGTCGTCCATACTTCTCTTCTGCTACGCAGTGAGTGACCGATATCGCTCAATATTGTTATTATAGTCTGGCCGAAGTGGACACAGATTCTACGCGTTCTTCTCTGCTTACTACAAATCCACAGTCATTATCACTATCCAAAATCATGACGAAGCACTTGCTGGCGAATCCACCTCGAGTATTCCTTTTATAGCAGTTTACAACCATGGAGAAGTCCCCCCCCCCCCCCCCCTTTTTTTCCTCCTTTTTTTCCATTGTGACTTTCCTTTTAAATCTTTTCTCAAACAATTTTGTTGTTGTTGTATAATATTCTATCTGCTTCGAAACCCAAATATATGGGGATAGATTCAGAGCTGAGCAGTAAACACTACTGACAGAAAATACTCTAAACTCACAGACTAACTAACAGATGGATACAAACCAACTGACAGTGACAGTGACACTGATTGACGTTTATATGAATAGAAGGAAGGATGAATGGAAGGAAAGATGCATGAAAGGATGAATGTATTCAATTGGACTTATGGTTGTATAAATTTATAGAGAATATGAAACTAACTCATGAATGAACAGCTGGTAGCAGCAGACAGAATAGTATATTAAGTTGGTTTTTTTTCATACCTTTGATTTACCCTATTTTGAATGTTTTTCAGTTATGAATGTAGTCATTGAAGCACCAGATTAGCTGACAAAATCATTGTAAACTAATCTCGAAGACCCAGCGACACTGTCCTGTTATATAATTCTTATCAACATTGTACACATAGTATACACTATAGCATTAATTAGTCATTAGAGTGTGTATCTAAACTGTTCTCGTTATGTTGAATTTTGTCAACAGTAAAATATTTTTGAAAGTATAGACGTTTCGTATACTGTAGAAGCATTTTATTGTGTCGTAATTGCTACTTTATTGTAGATGTGTGTAAAATTTAAATATGACAATATCTTGCTTTCATTGTCACGTGTAGACCAAGTGCTCATATTTTCACCCAACCCTAGCTTTTTTAATCAAATTTTTTAAATGAAGAATTGGGTCAGGTTAATTCAAAAGTCAGCATTAATGTTATAATATTATATGTTGTTCTGAGCTTTTGATCGTCCATCATGTGATTGTGAGAGGGATGTCGTTTTTCCCGGAGGGAGATTGTGGGGGGGGGGGGGGGAGGGTCCGTTATTTCCATCATAAAATAGACACTTGGGAGGCTGCTAAAACAAGGGAAATCGGGGGATTGTATTCTTTTCAGAAAAATGGAGTATCAACAAAATCAAGCTTTATAATGTCATTTTCTTCATGCAAAAAGCAAGGTAAAAGGAACTGTTACTGTTCTCAGCATTTGTTTTCTTGTTTAATCCCATATGAGGTGTGTCTATTAAAGTCTGTCTTTTTGTTTGCAAATGCAACTTCATAAAATTACAGCTATTTTCACAGTGGTATCCCTGTTCTAGTTTTCATGTCGCTCAGGGTACAATGGCCTGAATGACACATTTTAAAAATCATCTCTTATTTTTGTATTTGTTTACAGTTGACATTGGAGAGCAGGCAGTTTGAACAAATGGTGGTATTGAGAACATGCTCTTGTCTACTTGTTAAGCACATCATTGTAAGGTAAGTAAATGTTTTCACGAATTGAAAGTAAAGAAAAAGGGGTTGGATTAAAGTGAAAAGAAACATAGTCTGAATTTTTAGCTGAAAACTGAATAACTGAAGCTAATATAAAGTCATGAGAGAGATCAGAGCAGAAAAGAGGAGGAAAGGGAGAAGCAAAAGGGAAATTAACTCACTGATTGCACAGTATCCAGTCGCCTTACTGTGATGCATGTATGTGCTCTTTGTTTGATTTTTCAAGAGAGATTTCTTATGAGAGAAAGAGGAGGGGGGGGCGGGGGAAGATAGATGCTATAGAAAAAAAGAGACACAATTAAGGAAAGAGTATGAGTTTGTGGGTAAATTCCATAAAAGAAATTTACAGACTGACGTAGATATTTGGTACCAGTATCTGTGGTGTAGCAGTCAGGTGCTGTGCTGTTGTATGCAGAAAACTTGAATTCAATTCTCGTGTGGGGAGAATTTTTATTGAATTTCTCTTTTTTTCTACTTGAATGTTGTATCCCTGTCTGTCTGAGTTAGCCCTAACAGGCAGGAGCATGGGTGGTTGGCGGGTGCTCTTCTTTACTATCAAATATCTATCGTCCTAATCTCCCCTCCTTCTTTTTTATGTTTGTTACTCTCTTGTAACACCTCTAATCTTCTGGGGCTCATATGACCTTATGCAGTTGCGAGTGCCATAAAACCTCTTCTAAAACTAACTGACAGGCAGGATCAGAGCCGGACTCCTAAATAATCATAACTGTAACAATGGGATTAAATTTTTTTTTAAACGATGTAAAATTTACAAGAAAAAAAAAAGAAAAGCAGACAGTCTTCAAAAGGGAGATGGAGAGATAAATTGCCAATAGAAAAATACTTATCTATCTAAAAAAACCCACATACAGTATAGCACGTATAGGCCCTACATAACAAAATGGGCAGGACGTGGGAATCTTTTCATTATGCAAAAATTTCGCAACGTGTATGTGTTTTCAAGTACAGAGAATATACATAATATAATGTATAATAACAAATTTGGGACCTGAAAAATATGTTTGCTATGTGCATGCTAGACTGTGATATACACTGCCAGTTGCCCGTGATTATTATGTTGTTAGGTGTAAGGGTAAAAGTAAAGTATACCTCCCCACCCCAGAGGGGAAGGGGGAGAATCCACATTTGCTCTTACTGGTGTAATTGTGGCTTTGGTCATGGTAGAAAGATGGAATTGTCCCACAACTTGTTTAACAACACTAACGTACACTATCATTTAGTGTAGGTCTAAAGAAATTAACGTGGGGCAGAAATACACAATGTTACACTGCAGACAGGTTTACCATTTTACTTTTTAAAAAGTGAATGCTTTATAAATTATTAGGCTTGTATCCTCATTTTCTCAATCTTCCCAGTTCCAAAATATTTCCCGTTGGATGAATTCTACCAAAGTAATTTCAAAGCTACTGAAGTCATAATTTTAGGTTTGGCGGTTCTTCTGCCGGTCAAGAGAGATTTTGGTTGTGTTTTTTAAATTAAATATTGTTGATATGTAGATCGATATCTGTTGTGTAAAATTGTGTCCCTTTCAAGAAATACTGAGAAATATTAGGAAGCTTCGTAAAACAGACCAAAAGGAAAAGAAAACCACAAACCTCGGCACATGATTACATTGCATTATCGGACATTTTTGCTCAGTGCTATTTTTAAACAGGGAAAAACCCAACGCCAGGGAGTCGAGCTCTTCTCTCTTGTCTGATCAGTTAGGAGTTCACTCTGGAGTCTGTAAAGAAAGAAGTCAAGTATAGGGTAGAAAGCGTCTTTGCCCTATACATAATAAATAGCGTGTTATCTCTGTGCGGGTAAGAACGTGTTTTATGTATATTGAATGAATTTTTGTTCAAGAAAGTTTAGGGATTTGTTTCTACCAGTATTAAATCGAATATACCCCGGAACTTGTAGGTGAAGTTTATTGAAAAATTTTGGACGCGAAAGACCTATTATCGATAAGGCCGCGCGAACTCCTCGTTGGAGGTCAGGAAATGGTTAGATTTATGTTGCCGTTCATTTCTTTTTCTGTTGTTTCCATTTTATAACGATATTTGTGTTTATTAGTGGTGGTATGTTTAGGTTAACTTGTGTGCGCATTATCCTTGTGCTTTGATTCTTGATGAAATTTGTTGTCTTGTTTCACACTCACGTCTCCATTTTCAGTTGGAGTTAGGCCTAGGTAAGAACTTGTGCGTCGAGTTTTGATACCAGGATCTCCTCCATTTGACCCAGGAAGTTTGATGATTGCATAGGCCTAAAATGTAACGGAAGTCTACGAGTTTAGCTCTTACTTAGCCTAGGTTATAACAACGTTTCCCATAGTATGATTAATGATTAGTTATAAAGAGGGACAGTGCTGTTGCCTCACAATAGGCTACCCTGCAAACTGCAAGGATGGGCATTTCAAATTCAAGCTCTTAACAGGCCTTGGCCTAGGCTAGCCATCACACATTTCTAACTTCTATCGCTATGTTTTCTAGAAGTTCTTGATCCAGCAAGTAAATTAGTAGATTCTAGATTCTGTCGTAGTCTAAGGAATAACAAGAAGCATGAAAATGTTCTTTCTTCAGTTGACTAAAATGAAAATGCACACAATAAAAATTATAATTATAATAACTTCCTTGATACACACTTTGTCTACACTAACCAAGTTTTAGTGAATCTGGACAGGTTTAAAATGAAGAATTTACCTGCCATTTGGAACATATGTCTTTTAATTGCTTTTTACTCGTGAGTTCACCCTTATTTTGCCCTTCTGAAAGTAAAAGTGTTGCATTTTATGAAGTTCATGGGTTTTGCTGTGTAACTTTGACTTTGATCATCCAACTTATGATTTCACATCTTGAGAAACAGAATTGCAAGTGTTTGTGCCGTTACTTTAGTGTAAGATTTGTTTAATTTGAGTATTCAACTTGATCCAACCTGAAGTTTTTAAAAGTTTTGGTCCAGTTTGTTGTGTATTTTTAATCACAAAACAAAATTTACGTGGATCAGATTGAATAAATTTTTATTTAAATACTCAGATCACTTTGGTTCCAGCTTTTCCCATTATAACTCCCCTCCAAAGCAGGGAGGGGTTTGAAGGGAACCAGCTTTTTAAATTCGCATGCGTTTTAAATTCCAATAGGGTTTCAAAGAGGAAATTAGTGATGAATGTTTAATCTACAAAAAGGCAAAGATGCTGCTTTCATGTCGTCGAGTGTCATGCCACATGACACAGACTCATGTGTGAAGAAAAGAGAATTGAAAATTCAATGTGGTAGATTGAGCGGGATTCTTTACAATTGGTCTGACAATAATTTGTTTTGAGAGCATTTATATAAAAAAGTCTGCTTGGGAATAAAAACCTCAGTAAAGTTTATGTAGCTGACCATTGTCAATTGTACAAGCTTAGAGGTGTGTTGTAAGTATTATTAGTATTATCCTCATCATTATTTTATTATTATCATTTATAAATCATTAATATTATATTATTATTATTGTATTTTTATTTCTATTCCCCCCCAGAGTCAAATAATCTTAAATTTCCTTAGAGATAAACACATGTGTCATGAGCAACGCAACCAGTACCGCCGCTTGTGCAAGACCAAGCACCAAGCCTCAGATGTCCGATGTCCAATTCGATGCAGTGGTAGAAGTCATGGAAGAACTCACCCATTCAGGGGCTCAAGGGGGCAAGGAGATGCTGCAAGAGGCTGCCGTTAGTGTTGTCCCTATGAAGGGTTACCCCAAAAACATTTTTAAAAATGGAAAAGATGCAGAGAAATTTCAGTGTAATTACTGTAAAAATGTTCTGAGGAATCCCCTGCAAAGTGAATGTGGACACAGATTCTGCGAGGGTTGCCGAGATGAAATGCGGAGGTAAGGATTATTGTAGTCTCAATCACAATGATTGCATTTTTGTTTTGTTGTCGTGTAACTTTGTCATGTTTGTTCAATGGGCAGTGCTTCCACTCTTCCGTATTTTTATGGAAATCTGTACTTTCTGCCTGTTCCGTACTTGTTCCTCCGTCATTATCAACTCCCTCCGTTAAAAAATTGTGACAGCGTACGACTAGAATCTAGATATCTACTGAAATTCTGTAGCAAAAGATCCGTTGTCACCTTTGTATCGTCTTGTATAAAAGCTACGGATATTTTCAGTAATTCTCTCGGCAATTAGTTAATGTTATAGAGAGACCTGCCAGATTGAGCATTTCCTGCAATCTACCATTTTATTCCACTGTGCCTCATGCGTTCATTGTGGGTTGGTCGGCAGTACATTTTTACCTGCAGATTGATCAAAATCTGGCGAACTTTTTGTGCCAATTTCCTTCTTTCTATCATTCACTCATTCTGTCTGTCTATCTTCGGACTGTTGCCGCGGCTGGAAAATATGCGGGTTGATCAAGTAAATTGACTTGTGATCTTAGACAGAAAATTACTGTCAGAAATAAACTTCTTGTTTGCAAATTTATTGTCTAGATCTAGAGAAATTATCAATGCGAAGATTCATTGTCCACCTCATTATCATTATGTGCACACCATAAAAAAGGTAAATGTGCAGATGAGGTTATTGTAGAGTAGTGTGTACAAAAAGCTAGATTTTTTGGCAATCAAGCCCAGCCTCCATTTGTAGCTATGGGATATTGGGATAGTATTGAAAAAGAACGCAGCTATCATTTGGACGTTTGTTCAGATGTGCCCTTTTTGTTACATTTGTCTTGCAGTTATGGCTGTGGGTTTGATGTCAGTGTCAGTAGGACGTCAGACTCTGAGAAATATCGTGTACTGCCTTTTTATTTAGCTTACCATACTGGTAATGGGGTGTTCATTATTAGCAGGAATGGAGTTTTGTGAAATAGTGGTATATATTGTATTGTGCCTAAAGAAAGGTAACAAAAGTCAGATTTTAACAATTGTGAGTTGAGGGTTGTACCTAATAGGACATTCAATGCTGAACACAGTGGTTTTTGGATTTTTGAGATATCTCAAGTAGTTTTTTAGTATATTGCACAGTTTGTGAGGTAACGTATAGAGATCTAATTTTGAGAAAATTTGCTTTTAAGTTTAGAACTCATACAAACTTTTTTAAAAATGATGATTCAATTGTTTCTAATGTACTTATTCATGGAAAATTCATTTCCAATTCGGCATTCAGTTGACATCAATATCATGATTAGAATTCAATGGTAAAACATAGCGGAGAAGATTAAACATGCTTCAAGAATAGATTTTAACACCTTTTAAAAGCAGTTTTCATTATCTTTTTTAAAGCATGCCCTACTCCTCAAAATGATTCAAAATAAAATATTTAGAAGTCAAATCAATGGAAACTCCTTTTACACATTGTTAAAAAATGGTGGAACTATCATTTTTTAAAAATGGAAACACCCATTTTGGTCAAATAAGTGATTTTTTTTTTGTGGTCATTATAGACCATCCATAGAGCACAGTGTCAAAACGAGCAGCCTGCTGACTCAACCATTTCTTTCTGTTAAAACATGCTGCCTTCAAAGCTTACGTCATAATCTTTGTTGTTCAGAGGATTCTTTTATGTAACTGAATGTTTTTGTGTATACAGCCTTGTCCAGCCTGTGAGATGCGGAGCGTGTTTAGCGGAAGATGTCGATCCAGAGGAAAGCATTCTGAACCTTGACGCAGTAAGGGTTTTGATTTTTGCAACAGAACATTTTGACTTTTGCTACATATTCATTCAGTATTTTGTCTGATTTCTGTTCTTTTTAATAACCTGCTGCTGCTAATAAAAGCAGCACATTTTTTCTAAGGGGGCGGGGGGTGCGCTATTTACCTTTCAATGAGCCTTTAGATCTTTCCTGCCCATCTGTCTGTCTCTCTTACTTTCTGTCCGTGTATCTATTTCTCTCATTGATGTTGAGCGTGTTGATCCTTTGGGGTTTATTTTTTTTACTGCTAACAAGTTTTAATTTGAAAAATATTGGCATGTTTGTTTTCAGTTTTAGCATTACTTATCAATTCTGTTTCTCTCTTTTCTAATGTTTGTCCCTTTTATTTGTTGTGCTATTTTCTGATTTTAAAAACTTTACTGTGATTGATATAATTAATTTTGTACATAATTTTGAAAATCTACAGATGTTTGCAGATAAAGCCGCCATTAGAGAGATGCGGAAATTGGAAGCAAAATGTCCGAATCCAAACTGCTCATGGTCAGGGCAGTTCCTGCAATATCAGGTTAGTTATTATGAGGATGTATGACAAACTGCAGTAGTTGATAAAGGTAGAGGGGTGGGGAGGGGGATGACTTTGGTAGAATTTACTTATACTGCTTGTGTGTCCCCCTTGTTTTCATTCCCATTTTTGTTTCTGTCTGTTGTTGCTCTCATTGTGCGATTTTGTGTGGGTGTATTTCTCTTCTCTTGACTCAAGCCATTGTCCTTTTCTGTTAAAGCTGAAATGTGGCCTTCAATTATGCAGGTATAACACTCTAAAATCAGGGCTACTCATGTGACTTGTTTGAGCTACCTTTTTTAGTTACTTGTATTTTATCCCTCCTGTCTTTGCTTTTTAGATTTTCCGCTTGGGGGGTTGGAGGGTGCCACTGATAGGTCTTTAATTCTTCACTTTCCCTTTTTTCCATCTGCTTGTTTGTCGTGCCTTTCCCTCCCCAGCTTTTAATGACAGTTATTGTATTGTATCAATGTGCTCCTGAACTTTACTTTTACTTTTCCGATCCAGCGACCATCTGAGTTCTAGCCCTTCGGCCTATGTGCTCCTGTTTACTTATAATAGACTAGCAGGGTACCCGTTCTATGAACAGACTCAAAAGAATTGATCGCCAAGTCATTGTGGAACTAGTGCGCACCGCTTGTGAACAGGAGCCTCACTTGTTTGCTATGGTGTCTTAGAAGACGGACTCCCCCAAGTTTGATCGAAACAAAACTAGTGAAAAACTGAAAATTAAACTACAGTGACTTAAGACTCCTTAATATAACTGTGCTCCCTTTAAATGACTCTGAACCAGCGTTAATTCTTTCAAATTCGAAAGTTGTTCTGAAGTTTTAGGGGACCAAAGTGACTAACTTTCACAAATATTATATATATAGGTACCAATTGGATTCTTAACTGTACTTGAATTTCAGTGTCACCCTAATAATATGTGGCAAACTAGATTGTGTGTTGGTGGTTGGTGGACGTTAGTGGCAGTGGTATTACAATTTCTTGTCTTTTCCTCTGTTGTTTCTGTTTGTCCTGCTTTTTCCCTGCACAAAATGACCATTGTTGTGTCTATATGCTTCTCTCTAATCAAAACGATATGATTTGGTTGTTACTACTCTTTTAGTAGTGAGGAATCATTTAAGTTTTGTGAATTTGAATTGTGTGGCTGTTGTACTAAATGGTAGTGTACCTCATGGACTTACTTACCTTTACTTTTTCATTCTTTGTTGCCGTTAAGCGTCGAGGGGAAATGCAGTTTTCTATGGTAGGCCAGCTCTGCAGCTCTTTCAGTTGTGGTGTTATGTTTTCTTAGGGTTTCCTTGACACCCTCATTCCGCCTTTTGCTTGGGTGGTTGGTGGGTGCTTTTGTGTGGTTTGCTCCTTCTTTCCTATAAAATATCTATCGTCGTTATCTCTCCTCCTCCTTTTTTTATATGTTACTCTCTTGTGACACATCTATTCTTCGGCACTTATATGACCTTATTGTGTTGCAAGTGCCGTAAAACTTTTACTAATACTACCTTTTGTTTGGATTTCCTCTTCCCTTATAACCCCTCATCGACACTTAGAAAAATAACGTGCATAATATGACTTTTGTTGTGGGAGGCTAGAGGTTGCCAGTGGTAAGTCCCGCTTTCTTTCTTTCCCTCTGTTGTTTGTGCCATTCTGTCTTATTTTTTCTGTGGGTGATTAGCGTGTAGGCTGATGAGGTTTGCTCCCTATTCCCTATCAAACATCTGTCATCCTATAAATGTCTCCCCCCTCTTTTTTGTGTTGGTATCTCTCTTGAACACTTCTACCCTTCGGCTCTTAAATGGCCTGTTTGTGTTACAAGTGCCGTAAAGCTCTTACTAAAAAAAAATTATTTTCCCCCGAGCTAAATTTTAATGACTAGTAAATGTGTTAATCAATTGTTTTTTTTTGCTCAAACAAGAAAAGTTTAGTAATATGACTGTTTTGTTTCTTCTTCCTCACCTCCCCTCCCTCCCCCCAAACACAAACACACACGCACGCGCACACACACACACACACACACACACACACACACACACACAAACACAAACACAAACACACACACCACACAGGAGCATGAGAACAGCTGTGAGAAAAGGCTGGTGCTGTGTTCTCTGTGTGGGATGCAAGTGTCTCAGGGCCAGCTGGCCAAGCATCAGAAGGACCAGTGTCCCAAGAGGCAGGTGGAGTGCCCCTTCTGTAAACAGAAAATGACCTATGATGAGCGAGAGGTGAGTCTGAAAGAAATTCTTTTTTTTTAAATGGTTGTTGAGCCACTTGTTGGACATGATTAGTCTCATTTGAAAGCGGCCACATTGTGCCTCTTTGATCATTAATTTGAGATGGGAGAAACATTGTGGGCAGGCCAAGAAAAATTAGACAGTCTCTGAAGAAACTCTCACATTTTTTCCTCGTTGCCTTGAGTTTATCTACCTTCTCCACCCAGTAGGGGCCAAAAAAGTTCAAGAGATTTGGATTGGTTTATCATAAAATGTATAAATCTTAAGTTTATCCCAGTTCCGTATAGCTTCATGTACTCACTTTAATTCTGTTCGCTTCGTGCATGAGTCACAATCAAGAAGTCTCTAACCCCCCTGTACTTTACACTTTGAAGGAATTTTTGTTCTTTCCTCAGTAGTTTGCATGGGCAAATCATTCAATGGGTGCAGATGCACTGATCTACAAGGCTTTTGTAAGCTGTAAATCCCAAGCTTATATTAGAACGAGAGTGACAAGAACGTTGATTTTCGGAACGAAGATAATGTCTTGACATCAACACACTCCCCGTCTTGGTGTTCAGTCTTTTTTTCTGGTCAGAAGCTCTTGGATGCTCAATAGTCTGTTTAGTTCACCTAACTCAAAGGTTTTCAACATATTTAGGTAAGAGTAAATTTGATTTCACCACATTTGAAGATGTTTTTAAAACTTTTTAAAATTTCATCTCTTTTTTAAAATCTGTCCACCAGAAACATAACGATAACTGTCCGAACGCCCCTATCAAATGTGATAAATGCTTTGCGATGGTCCCTCGCAGTGAGGTGAGTTTTGTTTGTTTTCACAAGTACCTTTATCATTGCCTCATGTGTGAAGGGATAATATTTGTTTGCTGAGTTCTTGCTGGCATGAATAGAAGTCTGTCTTTTTGAAATCTAAGTGTTTGTTACAAGTTTATTTTTGTGTTTGTTACGAGTTTATTTTAGCATTAATTTGTTATGTTGAATGTTTTAATTCCTGTATTTGAGATGTAGTTCATCTAAGTTTTTGTGGAGAAGATGGGGAGGGTAAGGAAGGGACGTCTGTTTTGTTTGTCTATTTGTTTTAGACATGTCATTTCTTTGCTTTCCTTGTCAACAGGTGTTTATATGTAGATTAGACAGAAGAATTATTTTTTTAAAGATTTTTTGTTGTTGTTTGTTGTAAGTCTTGAGAAAAATTGTGTTTTAAGGATTTTTTGTCTTTGTTGTCTAATAAGTCTTTTAGAAGTGAAAGAATCAAAAGCTCATCTTGAAGTTGTTTTGAAGCTTGTTTTTTTAAATTTAAAAAAAAATTTGTCTCTATTATGGTGAGGACTCTAACATGAGATGTTAACTTTTAATAGAATGTATTATAACTTGAGGCTTTTAAGTGGAACATGGTTAGGCTCTTAAAAAATGTAAGCATGATTTTTCAAGCATAGAAGAAATGATGATATTTGAACTTGAAATTCTGCATTTCCGAAGGATTCATTTCATCTTTACCACATATAAGTTTTACTTCTTACTTGGTATGTGATCATATGACCTTGCTGTTGCGAGTGCCGTAACACCTTACTAAAACTAAAAGTCTAAAACTGATTCAATGGGAAGGTTGAGAAATTAATTTTAAAATCTCCTTTTGTCACCGTGTCATTTTGAGTATGAAATTCTGACTGTGCTTTTGATCCTTCCTACAGATGAGTAAACACTTGGAGAGTGAATGCTCCCACAGGGAAATTGAATGTCCTGACCCTGATTGTAAAGCGAAGGTAAGCATGAAAAAGGATTGGGGGAGAGGACAAGACCGGGAATTAAGGCCTGTGTACATGATACCTCTCTGAACCTTTTTTTTTTTTTTATTGTCAATTTTGTGTTTGTTTTTCACCCTTGGGTGGTGCTACTGACTGAAGTGTCTTTAGGCCATTCCCAAAGGGAGGGGGGGGGGAGGGAGGGACATTAACTTCATTATTATCTCGAGTTCTTATGCACAGTAGAATTGTAATTGTAAATGGGCTGATTCATCAATGTCAAGCTCATAACTGTGCCTGAACTGCAACAGGGAACTGCTGCTTTTTCTTTCCTAATCCTTACCATCGTCATTTTTTCTCTACTTCTTTGGTCACTCTTATGACCCGCTTTTTCTGGGGAGTGCCTTGATAGTCGAAGCAGACTTTGTGCTGTTGAAGCTAGAGAGGTGAGCAGAGTAAGTCTGATTCGCTGTAAGGACTTCTCTGTTGACATCCACCCCTTGGCGCTCATATGACCTTTTGCAGTTGCGAGCGCAGTAAAACCTCTACTAAAACAAAAAAACTTTTGTGTTTTTAATTTTTCCTATGGGTTAATTATTGTAGGCTGTATATAATTTTTGTAGATTTTTTTTCGGGTGGGGGGGGGCTTTGTTCAGTTCACATCCTATCTCTTTAATTTGTTTGGGGTTTTTTTTACCCCCTGGATCTGAGCGTGAATTTTGTATACATGTTCTTGAGAGTCTTGTGTGAACGTTATTGGTTACTTCACATATCTCTAACCGTGGCTTGGTCTTTCTGTAGAGTGGATATGATTGGTTTCGACATGTGTTTTGCGTGTTGGTCGTGCTTACTGCTGCTGCCTTCAACAATCTGGTTTCTCTTTCTTGCTGATGGTTGAAAGTGTTAAAAGCTTTGAGGAGAGTGACCACATCCTGATTTTTTTCCTTAGCGGCCTACGCATTTGCTGCTTAAAACAGATGTCTATTGCTAGGGAGTTTGATGCTGTAAGAAACTTTTTTGTGAATAAAATGGTGTTGAGAATGCGAGATCATCCTCAGATTGTTCGGGCCAAGCTTGCCAGGACTACTGCTGCTTATCAGATTGGCATGAAATTTTATAAGAGGATTCAAGTTTAACTGCTGCTTCCTTGGATGTTCTACTGTTGTGTGTGCCTGGGTTGTCTTCTGTGCTGTACTTTCACGAGTAGAAAGTGGAGACAGTTTGTTTCAGTCGACCTCATCTCAACACCAAACTGTCCTTTCATGGTTCAGCCTGGCCCGACGTCTAAGGCCTGCCGGTGATTGTATCGGCTCTCAAATTTTAGCCAAATGACTGAAGATGTGTTCCTGGTCTGATGAACTGTGGATGCCTTGGGGGTTGTTGTACCTGCTCCTACCCGCCCTAGTTTACTATTGGGCCATCACATCGGCATTTTTTCTACACGCCCATTGTCAATTTTTTCAAATGAAATTTTGACCTCGACTATCACATTTGATGGTGAACTTCACACTTCCATTGTTAACTTCTGGATGGAGATACGTCTGACTGTTTTATATCTTCAGTTTTTTACTGTTGCCAGGAGTGTAATTTAGATGGTCACAGATGTGAATTCGTTAATACAACTTTTGACGATATCTGTGAGAAAGCAGATTCTGCCAGGCAGTGGTGGAAGGAATTTTAACATAAGTGTTTGTTAATACCTCTTTTGCCTGTGCAGTTACAACAGCAGTCGTACATAACAACAGTGACAACTTTTAATGAACGAAAACAACCTTGCGGTTGGAGGAGCTGTTGCAAAAGGACAATCATGAAAGCTATTGCACGATGACAATTATGAAAGCTGTTGCACAGAAACAAAATTTGCTCATAAAAGCTGTTGTACAATGACAATATGTATGCACGAAAGCTGTTTATCAACGGAAAAAATGTGCTTTTGAAAGCTGTTGCTCAAGAACAATCAAGAAAACTGTTGTACAATACAACAGTAATATGTGTTCATAAAAGCTGTTGTACAGCAACTACAACAACATGTTTAACCTTGAGAGGAGGCCCATTAATTATTTCAAAACAGGACCGTGGGAACGGGGAATCGACCCTGAAATCGTGTTCCCCTACCTGTACGGCATAAGCGGAAGGAGTGACTCCAGCACGGGGATCCAAAGCGCTGGGCTTCGCCAGGAAGTGTACGGGGCACTATCCCAAAAACGGGGAGGTACAAATTAGATTCCAAGGCACCCATCCATTACTGGTGAAAATCAGGACTTGTAACTTCTCTGGGCTGCTGGCCTACAAACGTAGAATCAACAACACATTGGACCCGATCTGTCCTTTGTGCAGCAAAGAGCCGCAAGATTTGGAGCACTGGCTGCAGAGATGCCTCGCTACGGAAGTCCGGCAGTGCCATCTCTTTCGGGAAGATTAGCAACAACAACAACAGCAACAATGTGTAATCGTGAAAGCTGTTGTACAACAACGACAATAACAACATGTATTCCTGAAAGCTGTCGCACAACAACAACAACAACAACATATTCATGAAAGCTGTTGTACAACAATAACATCAACAGCAATAGCAACAGCAACTACATGTATTCATGAAAGCTGTCGCACAACAACAACAAGAACAGCGACAACATGTATTCATGAAAGCTGTCGCACAACAACAGCAACAACAACAACAACAATGACAACGACAACATGTATTCATGAAAGCTGTCACACAACAACAACAACGACAACATGTATTCATGAAAGCTGTTATACGACAACAACAACATATATTCATGAAAGCTGTCGCACAACAACAGCGACGACAACAACTTGTATGCATGAAAGCTGTTGTACAATGACAACATGTACTCTTAAAATCTGTTTCACAACAACAATCATGAAAGCTGTTGTATCCAGAGATTTGTGTGTCTGCACTAGACTGCCAACTACCATACCCAAGTGTGAGTTTGACACTGGTAAGTAAAGTTTTATGCTTCATTCTAGGTTCTTGGGTGACGCTCTGTGTTTCAATTGTGTGGAGGTGGCTCTGGTAAGTATTTTGTGAGGTTGCCAAGTCAACAATCTTGAATGACTGTCCTTGGAATTTTGTAATGCCAGTGTGGGAGCATGGGAATTTTTAGCTTCATGGCCTGGATTCTGTGACCTGCTCTCTGACCACGGCAGTGTAATGAATGGGAAGACTTCTTTTTAGTGTGTTTTTTTAGAACACTGTCAGATCTGTTGGTTTTGTACCAGACAGCCATGTGAAATGTCCTAGTTCAAGCAACCGTTGGGGCAATGTTTAGTTTTGGAGACTTTTTTGGCTCTTCGGGATATGTAGATTAGCAAAACACATTAGGAATTGTTTGATAAACATGGATTCTGGGCACAGCACTGCATAGACTAGACCAGCTGCAATGAAATAGCCCCTTTTTTTTTCAATTGTTCTGGAATTAATTATTAACGAAGATTGTGGTTGGCGAATGCTCTGGTGTGATTTGCTCCTTCTCAAACACCTTTTGTCCTTATCTCTCCTCCCTCTTTTTCTTGTACATGTATCCTACTTTCTCGTAAAACCTCTAAATCTTTGGCACTCATATGACCTTAGTATGTTGCAAGTGCCCTAAATCTTTTACTTAGACTAAACTATTTATCAATAAAGTCAATTTTGTTGTCGTATGTGCCCTGTAGATGCCCCGCCACCAGTTCCAAACTCACTTCACGAAGCACGAGAGCCTCCCCAAACACATGCTTTTCCTGTACGAGAAGATCGCACAGCTCACATCACAAGTAGACCAGCTGACCATGGACCCGGCGCTAGCGGCGGGAGTTGTCGGTGGTGCGTCTGCTACATCTTCTGCTTCTTCATCTCAGCAAGCCCATGTGCATGCTTCGTCTGACCGGAGCCGTGGGGATGTGGCAGGCGCTGAGGGAGGTCAAGGTGTGTTTTTCTCTTGAAATCGTGTTCCCCTACCTGTACGGCATAAGCGGAAGGAGTGACTCCAGCACGGGGATCCAAAGCGCTGGGCTTCGCCAGGGCATGAGAGCTGGGCGCACAGTACAACATCTACACTGGCGGCTCGGTAAGTGCAGGAACAGGAAAAATGCAGCTATGCATAAGCAATGCAAAATCTCAACCCACGATACAGTGAATCCCATGTCACTGTGAGATCCTGGGCAACTACTTCTCAGACAGTACTGCCAAAATAGCAACAGTGCTGCCGGGTCCAGGCCACCAAATCGCATATATGGAAGTATGTGTGCCCAGTTAAAACTGTTTATCAAAGAATACACACGCAGATGAAGGAAGTGTACGGGGCACTATCCCAAAAACGGGGAGGTACAAATTAGATTCCAAGGCACCCATCCATTACTGGTGAAAATCAGGACTTGTAACTTCTCTGGGCTGCTGGCCTACAAACGTAGAATCAACAACACATTGGACCCGATCTGTCCTTTGTGCAGCAAAGAGCCGCAAGATTTGGAGCACTGGCTGCAGAGATGCCTCGCTACGGAAGTCCGGCAGTGCCATCTCTTTCGGGAAGATTAGCAACAACAACAACAGCAACAATGTGTAATCGTGAAAGCTGTTGTACAACAACGACAATAACAACATGT
>NW_004797322.1:1353503-1373359 GCF_000002075.1 Aplysia californica | reverse complement strand
GTTGTTGTTGTTAGCATAGAGGTAAACTTGTCAGATGTTGTTGTTGTTAGGATACAGGTAAACTTGTCAGATTTTGTTGTTGTTGTTGTTGTTGTTGTTGTTAGGATAGAGGTAAACTTGTCAGATGTTGTTGTTGTTGTTGTTGTTGTTGTTGTTGTTGTTAGGATACAGGTAAACTTGTCAGATGTTGTTGTTGTTGTTAGGATACAGGTAAACTTGTCAGATGTTGATGTTGTTGTTGTTAGGATAGAGGTAAACTTGTCAGATGTTGTTGTTGTTGTTGTTAGGATACAGGTAAACTTGTCAGATGTTGTTGTTGTTGTTGTTAGGATACAGGTAAACTTGTCAGATGTTTGTTGTTGTTAGGATACAGGTAAACTTGTCAGATTTTGTTGTTGTTGTTGTTGTTGTTGTTGTTAGGATAGAGGTAAACTTGTCAGATGTTGTTGTTGTTGTTGTTAGGATAGAGGTAAACTTGTCAGATGTTGTTGTTAAGATACAGGTAAACTTGTCAGATGTGTTGTTATGCCATGCTGTGATAAGCACAGGTTTGCTGCAGTTGCTGCAATGTTCAATAGAGTGTGTAAGCTTGTCAGATAGGTCAGATTGTTCACTTTACTGATAGGCCGTTCCTCTGCTGTGTTCACTTTACTGATAGGCCGTTCCTCTGCTGTGTTCACTTTACTGATAGGCCGTTCCTCTGCTGTGGCTTGCTCCTTCTTTCCTATCAAACGTCTGTTATCCTTGCCTCTCCTCCTCAGTAAGTAGTTGGCGGCCGCTCTTGTGTGGTTTGCCCCCTCTCTCACGCTCTCCAACATTATATCATTCTTATCTCTCCTCTTTCTTTTCTTTTTATGTTACTCTCTAGTAACACTTTCTTTCTAATCTTTGGCACTTTTATGACGCATTAGTGTTGCAAGTGCTGTCAAACTTACTAAAAACTAATATGGTAGAGAAAAAAAAAGAGCGACTTATTTTAATTGTGACCGAATCTCAATTTCCAGGGCTTGACCGTCAGGGTAGCAGAGGTGGAGCATAAGATACAAGAGGTGAATCTGAAACTGAGTGCACCACCTGCCACAACGGGCAGCATCATCAACTGCAAGGACGGTTCGTTCTTCTGGCGGATCGAAGGGTTCAGCCAGCTGCGCCGAGCAGCAGTCAATGAGGAGCAGGTGGTGCAAAGCTCGCCCTCCTTCTACACTCACCCACACGCTTACAAGATGAGGCTTCGCATATTCCCCAACGGGGATGGGGCGGCTAAGGGTAATGCCGTCTCTGTCTTCATGCAGCTACAAAAAGGGGAGACTGATGAGCTGCTGCCCTGGCCCTTCCAAGCCAAGGTGAGTTTGTTGTCATAGTTGTGGTCTACTCCTCCAAGCCTAGCTCACCCCCCACCCACCCCACCACCACCACCAATTCCCTTTCCCTAGTGGGTGGGTGGCAGGTGCTTTGCTTTTTTTCTCATATCAAACATCTATGGTCCTAAACCATTACTTTTTCTTTTTTTTTTGAGTTTGCTACTTTCTAGTAACACCTCTTGTCTTTGGCACTTTTTTTCACCTAATTGTGTTGCAAGTGCCTTAAACCTCTCAATAAAACAGAAGATCCTTCCCCAAACACACACACCGGCGCATTAACTTATGTGAGATGGGTGGTTGGAAGATGCCGTTATGTCCAACTTTTTGTTTTCCTCTGGTGTTTCTGTCCTTCTTGGTTTGTTTATATGACCCAATTGTGTTACAAGTGCTAGAAAAGTCTCGCTAAACAGTCGTGATTCATTCTCAGCATTAAGTGACCATTATCTAGTTGATGTGCTTTATTCTTCGATACTTATATGATCATATTATTGTGTTGTAAGTGCCGAAACTCTTACTAAAACCATTTAAAAACCCCAAACATACAAGTTAGTCCCACACTCTCCCTCCTTGTACAGGTGTACCTGATGGTGGTTGATCAGAAAGAGTTCAAGAATCATATTGCGGACACGTTTAATACAAGGCCCAACCTTGCAGCTTTCAAGCGACCGACCGGGGACAACCCGGCCTCTGGCTGTCAAAGCCTCATCTCCTTGGACCGCCTGGCCATCAGCCTGCCCACATACGTGATCAGCGACACCATTTTCATTAAGATACTAATTGAATTTGATGCTCAGTTAACTCAACGTATGGGCGACTTTGACCCAAAGAAGGCATTGTCATCTTCGCCCAATCGCCGATAAGGGCAAGGAAAAGCTAAAGGCATCGACGAGTTCGTGAAAGCGTCCCTCCCCACCCGCCCCCCATCATTTTCTGGCGAAGAAGAGTGCCTGAGGACACTAATTTGGAGACACACTCTCAAACTCCATCAGCATTTTTACCTGCCCTCCCTCTGCTCCCGTAGGGGTGAGTGACGCGCTAGGCAAGTATCCCCAAAGTGAGGGAAACGTTTAGTGACGCTCTCTTCGCTGTAATGCTAATGCTTGGGTTCCACTCACAGAATGCCTATATTACTGAATACACAAAGGGCTGTATGACGTCAGGGCTGAAACTGGACATTGCTGCTGAAAAAGCTTCTGCGCTCTTTCTGAGGAAAGGAAAAAACCCCAAAAGAGGCAGGGGAATGTCTAAAAATAGGTTTCCATGCTGCCCTATTGTGGGACAAGGCAGCCCTTGAAAAAATTTTTTTCCCTTTAATCAGTAAGAGTGCTTTTGTCCTTCTGTCTGTCAGCCTATCTTTGACCAGACTGAACTTGAGGTTTGGGATGATGATGCGTATTCTTTTTATATATGTGTTTTATGGGTCGGATGGGGGAAGAGAGGTGTGTGTACGTGTGGGAAGATTTTGTACATACTAAGTGTGGCCGAATCGAGCGAGCTTGCTGTAGCTTGTGAAGTGCGACAGCTTTCCATTGTGTGCACACAGGGTGATGGGCAGAACACTATAATGCAACATGAAAAGCATGAGTTGAAGATAAACTTTTGGGGGTTGGTGGGGGTTTTTTTGTTTGAATTTTTTTTTCCTTTCTCAAAACATAAATGAAAATAGCATCATTTCTTTTTGTTTTGTTTTGTTTTGTTTTGCTTCTTTTCTGGGCAGTTTTAATTACTATTTCTCTCAGATTCTCTTCCCACACTGTCCCCGTGTCATGTGTCTCTTTGTTTTCTTCTCTGACACTCTTTGTCCTTTTCCGTCTCCCCCTGGCAACACCTTGATGGATGACGGGTGCTCAGGTGTGGTCTGCTCCTTCTGTCCTATCAAACATCTGTCGTCCTGATTACTCCTCTTTCTTTGTATGTTACTGTCTAGTGGAACACCTCTCTACTCTTTGGCGCTTATATGACCTAATTATGTTCAAGTACAGGGAAACTTAGGAACTTACTCTTACTAACTCTGTCAAAGTAAACCTGGCGAAGGGTATAATTCTTTTCCATTCCAACACTAACCTGTTTTGCTCTAAAGCCTGCCAACTGCCCTGGGTATCTTTGGACTGGTCCTGATTTGACGAGCAAGTATTTGCATCCTGCACAGTGACAATAAGATAGATAGACTCTTCTTGTCTCCTAACAGCAAAAAAGTTAACTGTTATTGACTTAATTTTTCAGAACTTCCTTAAGGCCATCTGCTGGTGGAGTTTCTAAAATCTTTATCCCTTGACTATGTATGTACAACGATTTATATTAGTCAGACATCAAAGAATAAATTCTAGTAAATATCTATTATTTTAAGCGCATGGTAACCAAGCAAACATCCGCCATATTGGATGATTTCATCAAATTTCAAAAGCTATCTTCTCTCTTGGTTTTCGTCCGTTGACTTTCATTTTTAGCAAGTACAAATTTCAACACCTATGTAATGAACTAATAACGCCAGATTTGCAATATTGCGATTTTGAAAATAATTATGGACTCTGGGAATATGTACATGGATAAATACTTTAAAAATCTAAAACTTCCCAACAAAAGCACTGATTGTAATTTTATTCTTTTATTATCTTCAAAAAGGGCTCTACTTCAGTATAAGTCACCTATCGGTGTACATTGTGTAAAATAATGAAGTTATTCAGATGAAAAATAAAGGAGAAGATGTAATTTAAAGTAGGAAAAATAAATATTTTTTAAAAATTAAGAAAATATTAAAAAACAAGACCCAAAATTGCAAAATAGTTTTTTAAAACCCATTTTTTAATGACTTCTAATCAAAATTGATTGAAGCGGGCGCTCAAAACTTTGAAGGAAATGGATGTAGGTTTTAAAAATGGAAGGGAAAAAATGTATGGTCAAACTGGGTAAAAAATGGGGGAAATCTCACCAGCAGATGGCCTTAAGTAAACAAATAAACTGTCATAATTAATGATAATTGGTATGATTCCTGGCTTAGTGACCCACACCTGTATTTGTTTCTAGTGAAAGTGTGTGTCGCCCCACCCCCCCCACCCCCCCTCCGCCACATGTAAATACACACAAAATTTAAATCATTCTGGGGGGGGGGGGGGGGGGCTTCGGACCCTGCCTGTTGGGGCTAACCGGGATTGAAAGGGATACAACTACTCCGCAGAAAGACTGAGATACCTGGTAAAAATTTATCCCCTCTCAGGAATCAAACTCGGGTCTCCTGCATGCAGCAGTGAAGCGCCTAACCGCCACACCAAAGTTGCAGGTCCTGTGGTTTCTACCTACTGAAAAAGTGGTCTACTTTTATTTGTTACCATGGCTGTAAGACTTCATCTCATATATATGTATAGCGGTTTTTATTGCTGCTTTTGTAATCTGTTTAATAATAGCTGACATTTTTTCCCCCCGAATCAGGCTATCATCTGATCCAATTCACTTATTCCTTATTCTGCTTTATCACCCCCACTTATTTAACTAAATAAGGCAGGTGTTCCTTTCGGAAAACCCTTTTGAAATATTGGAATGCAAATACACAAAAACAACCTGTACATTTTACTGCCACGTGTTAGAAAATGGTCTATTATGATGGCTAGAATTTTTTCTATCGTTATCATCAAATGAATAAAGTCAAAATAATGACATGTATATTTTATGTGCTGTAGAAAGCTCACCGGTCATCTCAGATACTTCCTTCTCCTGGAACTGATTGCCTCCCAAGTTCCTAGCGGGTGGGGAGGGGGGGGGGGGGAGAATTTTGGTTACTGAGTTTTCTCCTCAAGATACGGTGCTGATGATATGCCGTGTGCACAAACAAATGAATGAGATTTGTGTTTCAGGGTGATGTTGTTTTATATTTAATTTTGTTATTTAAAATTTTGGGGATTTTTTTCTACTCTTTGCTTTGAACTAGTGATATGAGGAGCTTGCTATAGATATTTTCTGTTTAGTCACCCTTTTTTGTGGGTTGATAGCGTTTTAGCTGAGGAGTTTGGCCCCAGAAATTGATACTTTGGTAAAGACTTCAGTCCCAATATGTGAGGCATCGGGGTGAAATCAGGGGCTCGTCAAAATAATGAAATCGGAGAAACAGGCATTTTTCTGCAAGTTACGCAATTTTCATCATAATTTTGTTTTTTGACTCAACCCCTTTTTGTCCATATAAAAACATATTCTCATATGAATTTTACAGAAAAACGTTGATTAAAGGGACAAAGTATGTCATTTTTTCTGTTTTCAAGGACTCTTTAGCCATTGGAGTTACCAAACTTTGGCCACCATTTTCTCGTAAATTTTACCACTGAAACCAGGCGACCTCACCTCCTTCAAGTTCAAACGAAAATATCTTGACTTCTATTCAAGATAGATGGCTTTTTTTTTTCTATTAAAGCAAGGCAAATGAACAAGCTCTCAGATGATACCAATGACTCCACATGCCCCAAAATTGACGAGCACCTGATTGCACTGCGTAGTGACACATGTTATAATGGAATTGGACTTTATTTGTTCTTTAGACCGTTTGGGGCTGATGTTGTTACTGGTTATTTAAAGTCTTCTTAAAGTCACATCCCTTGTCTGAAACTTGTCATAGTTGAAATAAGTTTAAAATATTAAGTTTTCTTAGGGCTGTTCTCTGAAAGGCAAAAGCTCCAGCATGTAAGTGATATTGGCATTGGTGGAAGATTTCTTTAGTTTTTTTGTCACTCTTGCTTTTTGTATTTAATGCAAATATTTTTCAAAATTGCTTTTAATAACAATAATTTATGATATAGCGGTATACGTACTGATTTTTATACAGTAGTACAGCAGAACCTGTCAAACTTTTGTAAGATATTTTGTATTCCGGACAAAATGTATGACATCATAGGGAAATCAGGTGTTCATCAAAATAATGAAATCAAAGAATCCGGCATTTTTCCACTCGTTAAGCAATTTTATCAGATTTTAATTTTTGTCACAGCACCGTATAAATATTATGGCCATTTAAATAAAACCATTACTATGTGGGTTTTAAGTTTTACTAAAAAATGTTGATCAAAGTCTCAGAAAATGTAAATTTACAGTTTCGAAGGACACTCATGCTTTGGGAGGTACCAAACCTTGGGTGCCATTTTCTCACTAATTTGACCTCTGACACCATGCAATGGCAAATAGCTTGAATTCTATTCAGAATGGATGGGTATTGATAAATGAGTAAGCTTTAAGATGATACCAATAACTCCCTGTGCCCAAAAATGGACGAGCACCTGATTCCATGGTGCCATGACATAGATGTGTTGATCTGTGACTTCCAGTGGTGTTTTCTGTACCTACCAGCAATTCTCAAAGTGTGGAATTCTAGAAACAGAATTTTTGGGGGACTTTTTTCTTTTTGTATGTAAGATTTGCTTGCTATGTTGTAATTTAGACAGATGTGTGTGGTGGGACATTTTTTGGTCCTTCTTTGGCTTAACAATTGTGTCATGAAGCTTTGGAACCAGGGGTTCGTGAATTTTTGGACTATGGAGTTATTCGTATCAGCTGAAAGCTTGTTCAATTGTCTTGCTTTTGATAGAAAAAAATGCCCGTCCACCTTAAACAGATGGAGATATGCGATTCATGGAGGTGGGGGTTGCCTAGTGTGAGAGGTAAAATTATCAAGAAAATAATCACTTTGGTAACTCCCAAAGCTTGAGAGTCCTTGACAACTTTAAATTTTGATTTTTTATCATCTTTGATCAATGTTTTTGTAAAATCCACACAGAAATGCGCTTTTAAGTGGACATCAAGGTGTTCAGCAAAGAAAATGATTTAATAAAATTTGCCGAACAAGCGAAAAAATACCAGTTTCTTTGATTTTATTGTTTTGATGAGTGCCTGATTTCACCACAATGCCACACAGATGGTTTTGGAAGAAAGTGTAGAAATCTTAGTTTGTGATGTTGCTTCTGATGTGTTATGGTTTGATTGCTTGAATATATACAAGGGTAGTTGGTGGGTGTTTTAATGTGGTTTGCTCTCTACTTCGTCTCATTGTTCTTATTGTTCTCGTCTGTTCCCTGTGAAATACGGACAATATCGTGCTAACTTTCTGTGGACTATCCCTCAGCCAGACGTGTGTGATTTTTTTTGTACACAATTTCAGTATGTTTAGTAAGAGGGATTGCTTTTTTTGTTTTTCAACTCTTTAGCTGCTGTCAAATGAGCCTAACCGCTCTATGTATTTGTTGTAAGAGGGGAATGTTGCTGAACAATTCGTGATCTTTTATGGTATGAACATTGAATAAAGCGGAACTTGTTACAATATCAAACCTGGTTCTGATGCTAATGTCGTTTCACTTTCCTGGTAAGATGGAAACTAGAGGAGAAAGACTAGCTGGTGGTCGTCATCTTGTTTCGGTTTCGTTGTAACTTCTCTAACCTCTGGCTCTTTTATGACCTATTTGTGTCGCTAGTGCCGTTTATCTCTTACTTAAGTGCCGTTTATCTCTTACTTAAGTGCCGTTTATCTCTTACTCAAAGTAAAACCACCAGAAGAAGACAATTAACTGGGTGGATTTTGTGCATGATTGGGTCTACACAGCTTGCTGCCAGTGGTCAGGACAGACTAATCACATTTGTAAGAGAGACGAGATGGGATCAGAGTCTGTCCTGCTCCCTCAACTCTACCGTTATTCCGGTATTTTGTAATTTTTAATGATGACAAGATCTTAAAGCAGTGTGCATGATACAGTTTTGCCTGGGCGGTAGACATACAGGAAGTGAATTGCCGAAGTACTACTTCCCTCCCTTCTGATCTTGACTTCTTTGATATGCTCCAAAGGAGAGACGTTGTCAGTACGTTTGGAATCAAAGAAGTTGTAGGGGTGTGTCTTACTATCATAGTTAATAATGCTTTAAACATTTTTAATGTATAGAGAAGAGGAGATGTGGATTTCTTATGGCTACTTTTGGTTTTTCTTGCTATGGGAGTTACAAAAAGATGAGCGAATATTCACACTCTTGTTCAAGATTATTTTTTTTGCGCACATTGATCAAGTTAACTTGCCTCAGCTGGCTTGTGTTCAGTTCACTCTTGTCTTTGAGAAAATAATAGCAGAATAAAACTGTCTGAAAATATTTTTTTTCTCTCTCTGTCCTGCGAAGGGAGTCTGTGCAGTATCTATCTGCTCACTGAGTTGTATATGCTGAGGCCTTGTTGTGTGTTGAGATGATGCAAAAGTGTAAAAGGACTCTACTTTGTTTCAGTTTCTGGCCCTCACTGGCCTTATTAGAAAAAAGAAATGTTGCCTCATTACAAAATAAGAAGTGATGTTGTGAGGAATTGACTAATTGTCTTCTGCCTTCACAACTGTGCTGACTGGGCTACGTTGGCACTCTGTGGAGTGTTTTAATGGTGTCGGGAGAAAAGTAATTTGCTGCAGGGGGATGTGTTTAAAATGAGACTGTGAAGACATCAGATTGGCTTTCTTATTCTTTATTCTTCTTTCTTTAACGCTGAGGAATTGGAGGTGTCTTCTGACACGTTTTTCTACTTCTAGACTAAATGTAAGTACACGCTTGATGTTAAAGGCTACATGGGGGACTTTGATAAAAGGTGAAGATGGAATATCTGACCGTGATTTTTTATCTGATCAATCATGCAATCGAACGTATCAAAAGCAACCACCCATCATCAGGAGAAAGTGGTCATCTTAAACAGGTGGACCTTTTGTACAGTGACATTATATTACAGGTAAAATGCAAGGGGCAGATGATTGTCTTAGACAAGTGGTTGTTACAGCAGGTTCGACTCCATATTGAACTCTTTAATGTTACGTGAAATTCTGGAAGTCTTGTGTTTTAATTGATATTTTTTATTTGTATTTTGTATTTCGTATTATGCCCAGATAAAGACTGGCTCAATACATGGAGACAGAGTCAACAATTTATCCAAAAAGTTTTGAAAGTCACTAAAGATAGGTACCCCTAACCATTCATGAATGCAGCAGTAAGTCATAATATATCACCAAACATTGTGTGCAGAAGGCGAGCTGGATTTTGTTGTCAGAAAGAATTGAGATGAGATTTTTCCCATTTGCTTCTAGATACTGTTTATTTTTCAGTTATGTGAATATCATAGTGACATGTATGTACAATTTCCGATCTGTGATCAAACTATCGACTCTGTGAGATGTTTTCATGAGTACATCTTTATGTTTGTAATGTGTTATCTGTGTGTGCAAGAGCTGAAGTGGACAACTGTGTATGTATGTGCACCTGCTTATGGATGTGAATTTGTATACATGTTTAACTTCGAGCAATTTTGTTATGATGTTCGGGGTTTGATGAGAAGAGCTGGAATTTTCTTTTCGGAATACTTTTTTTTGCATCCCGCGAACTGCTCAGAGAAGTACAGTAGTTATTTGGAGACAGACTCAAACTTCTCTCCTCTCCTCTCTTATTGCCTTTATTATTCTTCCAGTGTGTTTGAATGTTGGAAATGGTGAGAGAGGGGTGGGGATTGTGGTTGATCTATTCTCGTTTTTCATCTTTTGTTATAAAATTAAAGAGCTGGATAAGGAGACCAGACAGTTACATATGATTTGTGATGTGGACACTGGAGGGGGCGGGGAGGGGGCTAGTAATCTACTAGGCAGCGAGTCGTTATTTTGGAGACAAATATGCAGCATGATCTATCCTTTTGTACAGATGTGAGATCTTCACTCAACAAGGACACAGAGAGATGACTGACAGCTACCAAAACATGGTATTTTAGGAGAATACTTACAATATCCTGGACAGAGAGGAAAATAAAAAAAGCGCCCCAAATATCAGGTTGTGGATAATCTATAATCAGAACCATCAGAAAGAGACAATTGAGACTCTTTGGCTACATAGATCCAACAGATTAGAGCTACTGCCTTTGTGTAGGAAAGCAGAGAGAAGATAAAGCAGAGGTAGACTGAAAATAACATATTCAGATGGCATTTTTGGGCTCAACACTGTTTATGTCCATTTTCAAAGATATTTCTGTTTGGATTTTACTGAAAAACATTGATCAAAGGAACAAAAATGTGCATTTGCAGTTTCCAAGGACACAACAGCTTTGGAAGTCATCAACCTACTTTGGCGGCCATTTTTTTGGCTTATTTTTACTTCAGACACAAGGCGTCCCCCACCTCTTTCATTGGGAAAATATTTTGACTTCTATTCTAGAAAGATGGGTATTTTTTTTTTTTTCTTGAAAAACAAGGCAAATGAACAACTAAGTTTTAGATGATACCAATAGCTCCATCATGTCTAAAAATTGACATACACCTGATTCCACCTTGTTGTGAAACATGTGTTGTTTCTGATCAGGAGAATCTGCTTGGTCATTTCTAGCATTTGGATCAGAGACCTTGACTCTGTATTTTTTTGTAAATGATTGTGTTTGGTTCTGGGGCAGGAGAAATGCAATGAGGTAGAATAAAATGCTTATAAATTTGGTACTCTATGCTGTGTGATAGATTTTTGTTATGTGCACCTGTGCACACTTGAATAAGCGTTGAATGCTTTTGGTTTTTTTAAAATTGTTTTTTATGCTACCTACTCAAGTTCAAGACATGTAAAGAGACTGGGACATATAAATGCATGCTCTTGTATGTACATATGACTGCAGAAAATAAAGTAGGCCTATAGCTTTGTTTCCTAGTACTCAACAATTCAAATATGCTCACAGTGGCATTCGGATACACATGTAATATGATGTAAACACCCCTTTTAGTCAGTGACTCTGAACTGACTCGTGAGAATTATCAGAAAAGATATACCACTGGACCTGCATCAGCTGCTTTCCCTTATATTGCTGCTGTTCCACCCATCTTTACCCCTTTAAGTGTCGATGGTATGACTGTCATTGCATTGTTTGTACAGTTTTCGAAAGGCTACAATTTGACGACGTGACTATTATCCGCCATGATAAGCATGTATATCATTGACATCTTATTAGTTAGAGCTGACAATTGTACATTACCCATTGTCATGTAAAGAACATATTATTAAGCGCTGTGAGTAGATTTTTCTGTTTAATTGACTGCCCCCATTCTTGATATGATGATTATGTTCATTAAAAAAATATTTAGAACATGGTCCGTGTCATAAATTCTATTTCTTTTCTCTCATAACTTAAAACATTTTCTCGTGGGGAAAGATATTTGGGAAATCTTACCTTTAATACCATGCGTGTTCAACAAGCGGTTCTCAATGGTCCCCATATTTTTACATCCATTAGATTTGAAGTCCCAAGTGGTAAGTGTGTCATTGTGCTGGTGTCTGATAGCTTTACCCATGGACAAATTGAATGTCCTTTTTGAGACTTGTATCTGTATCTGTGTAAATGGCTTTGGAGTTTGGAAGGGTTTTTGAAATGCAGCCATCCATATGGCAATCCTTGACTACAAAGCTGAAGATGGGGGAAAAACAAATTTCTTTAAGGATGGATGCTTGAATGGGGATAGGGCTTGAAACTAGCTTCAGAGAAAGATTGACAATTTTATATTAAAAAGTCACACCGTTTGCTGCATTTGAAGGCTAGATGTATAGTTATGTGCCCAACGTAGATTTTGTCCTGAACTGATATCGTATTCAAGGTATGATTTATCAAATATTGTTGCTCGCCAGACAAAATGTCCATGATGGTACTTGTTTATGACATCAACCTTGTATTTCAGTTCTTCTGCTATCAGTGTCTGAATGTGTGCTGGCTGTTGCTTTATCAATGCAATCTTTGTATTGACCTGGCTTTGTTGAGTTCTATCAACTGTTTTCTTTCATAAAGCTGTATATGTGGTTATTGCTGGACCATGATGATGGTCATAGCAAAGATGTAACAAACAGAGTTTTATTTCCCAACACTTTCGTGCTTTGTATGGTATGTTTGTGAGCTCTATGCCTGTTGTAAATGTCAGGGCTTTTTCAATATAGTTGAGGTATGCGGTGTAAATTACACTTGTACATAAACTGATGTAAACATGTTGTAAGTGTTGTCACAGAAGTGAGTTATGTATGAAGTAACACACACATACACACACACACACACACACACACACACACACACATATACACGCACAATAAAAAAGAAACACTGCCTGTTATAGAATCTGAATAGCTTTTTGAAATGAGGGACTTTTGAAGATGAACTGTGGGTGAACCTTTGAATACAATAGTCATGGCATATTTTCCACTTTCATTCAGCTTCACTCCCTGAAGGATTTGTCTGAGGTAGTCTCTTTCCCGTCTTTAGGGAGTGCAGATAATGGTAAAAAGCTATATTAAATTCACCAAAAAAAAACCCATTGCCATTCAAACTGTGGGGGCTCTCATGGCCTTGGGGTTAAGGTGTTCGCCTCTCTTTCGAAGGTCCCGGATTCGAATCCGCGTAGCGACCGAAAAATTTTCTTCTCTCTAATTGTCTCGTTTCACCTTCTTTCCTTCTCTCTTGCAGTGCTCTGTCGTCTGCTTTCGTTTCCACTATCTTTCCCCACCCCCTCACCTCCTTTTCCCCCTCCACTGGGCTCCTGACTCTGCAGCCTTTCTACTGCTACTTCTTGGCTCCTTCTTACTGCTGTCGTTCAGCCTCACCCCTGATCTTTAGCCTTTTCGGACAAGGATGAAAAATCTCGGAGGTCCCGTGTGCAAGTTGCGCACGTTAAAGATCCGTTGGTAGTCTAAAATCGATAAGAGTAGGCTTTGGCCACCACCTGGGCAAAATTCAAAATTTCCTACCAATTGAAAATGTTTGGTGTGTCCTTTGCACTCATATGACCTTATGCAGTTGCAAGCGCCGTAAAACACTTACCCCCCCAATAAATTAAAAAATCAATCTCAGTGTCTGCATTTTAATGTGTAATTTTCACAAATTCAAAAACCATTACATGAACTAAAGCCTTGGGAAAAGGTGATTTTGAGTGGGTTGCACAATATTCTGCCGCAGCTCCTCTCAGGCCAACACTAAGTAGCTGTGTGACAGATTAGTTGCAGGCGCTGTAAAAACCTCGACTAAAACAAAACAAAGATTACGTAGCTCATCCTTTTCCCCCCCACTGTCCTCTTGTGTCATTTCTCTTTTTGTTCGAGAGAAGATGGAAGGCGGCTACGGAAGTTGATTAAAAAATTAATATGTTCTCCCGTGTTGTTTCTTTCATGATTGTTTTTGGTTTTGCTTTGGTTGGTTTTTTGGTTGGTTTTTGGTTGTTTTTTGGTTGTTTTTTTTAATACATGGATAGTCAGGTTCTGTTAGTCTGACATTTGAAACAAGGAGTGTCTTGTGAAAGCAGAATTTTTTCCTCCCCCCTTTACTTTAATCATTTGGATGTTTACTGTCTTTGAGATTTTTGTCTTTGTCTTGTATATCTTTATCTTTTGTCGGTGCAGCTTACCATCTTCATCCGGTGTGGTGACTCATTTTGTCTCCGATGAGGGCATGGCCAGCAGCTCTCAGATGGGTGGTCACTGCTGTATATCTTGTGGGGTGAGGGTTGGGGGGGGGGGAGGAAGTTCTTTTCAGCCACGGCACAGAATGTGTACAGTGGACTAGACCGTTACAATTAAATGGTATGAAGATTTTCGGGTACTAATAAATATGTTGGGTTTTTTTGCATACTCTAACCATAGTTTTAATACTATCCTTGGAAAAAAGTTGGTATACTTATGACTGTTTTTATGATTTGATGGGATTTGTTTTTCTTTCTGTGCCCCCTATCAAGTCGTGAAAAAGACAAGTCCCCTCTAGTAGGACCCTGCTTCATACTAAGGCAGTGTGGTGTTCCATGCAACTAGTAGATGTTTGTATGAGAATGTGTGAATTTGCTCGACTTTTATTTATGTTGTATAAATATACATTGTTTATGTAGTACTGTCTTTGTGCAAAAAATTTTGACTTAAATTTCTGAAAAGGATAATATTATGAAGTTTTTTTTGTTTTTTCTTTTCCTGTTGAAGTACAAATTTAGTCTTGAAAAAGCCAATTGTATTTGAATTGTTGTCTGTGATTGGATCCGTTACTGATCTGAAATCAATCAGTAACGTTTATGAGAATGTTGAGCATTTTTATCTGGGCTCTGGACCAATTACTAGGCCTGCTGCTCAAATATGCTTCTGATAAAGCAACTGAAGAAAAGGTGATCATATCATTTTGATATGTCCATCAATGTTCTACAATGTGCATTGTGACACAGACTTTATAATCGTAAGTGTAAAACTATAATCATAAATGTTTTACGCCGTTATCCACCAATTCAGATAACTCAGAATGCAAGCTGCTCCAACTCTGCCTTCAGGACCAACCTGGGCTCAACTGAGTTGGATACAGCATAGATATATGAGCAGAGACAGACAGAGTTTCTCAGTTTGAAAGTTCCCCCACTTGTGAAGTAAGCTCACGGCAATGTTTAAGAACCTAATGGAGACACCACAAACACTGGTTTAAACGTTTTGCGAGACACACAAATTGCTGTCCTTTTTTTTCCAATTTTAAGTTTTGGGTGTTACAGGTTTTTTATGTGTACCCAAGTTCAAAGGAAAAATCTGGAAAGGAAAGGGGTTACCGAAGTCAAAACGACAATATTGTCCTCTTGCTTTTTGAGTTTCATATAAACTGTTTGTTCAAAGCCGGAGAAAGGTTTTGTGGTCACCCAGTTACGAAAGAATCCAGAGAACCTGCAATGAGATGTCTTAGTTGAAGGAAAAGGAATTTGTTTTCCTTCTTCAGTGTCTCTTGTAGATGGTAATTCGTTGTTTTTTTTAAATTGAAACTTTATGCTATGTATAAATAATAAGACTGCCGAACATCTTTTTTTCTTGTGTTTGCCTTTACTGACTATATGTGGTTCTTCATATGCCGTTTTTTCAAATAATCCTCGTCTTATTGTTTAGTTTCGTCGTGACTTATTATAGAACTGAAAGTTCATAAAGATCATCATTACTTTTTGGTGAAACTCTTGTTCATATTGTCTCTATAAATAAGCTTTGGAATGAAAGTGTTTGACACTGTTTTAATGATTGTGCATTGTATGCAGTTTGAAAATGTTCTATTTTCTATGTTTCTCTTTTTTGTGGAGATGTCTTCACCTCAATTGTAAAGTTGAAATATAAACCTTTAAATCTTGTTTCTTGTATCTTGGGGTTGTAATAAATAACTCCATTGACCCAGCAAAATTTCGTCTTCTTCTGAATGCAATTTAAGCGTTGAACTGGAAACATAATCGTTGCTGAGTGACGGATGGAGCGGTGCGTTCCTGTTTTTTCTTTCCTGTGTTGCCAGTTCGGTGGAGTCTTTCCGACTTCCTTCACAGTTGAAATTAGTTTTGTTGTGTACAGATTCAAACTCGTGAATTTTGTTTTTGGTTTGTTTGTTGTTGGGTTTTTTTCCCCTTGTATTGTTTACTCGTCTGTTCATAATGAATTATTACTGCGACAGGTTTTGTCAGTATATTATTATCGCTTCTGTTTATCCGCAAACACTACTTTGTAATGAATATATCATATTCACCAATATGTATAAAATTGAACATTCAAACTTCTTACAAGCCTTTTGTGATAACTTGATTGTCTCTTTGTGTTTGTGTAGCCACTTTTCCCTATTGTCGGCCCTTTCTTGTTGAATTTAGTTGTTCACCCATTCTTCTTCTTTTTTTCAGTATTCCTATAGTAATACCGTTGTCTTGGGTTGTTAGTGGATGCTCTGGTGTGATTAGCTCCTTCTTTCCTATCAAATTCAAACATCGATAGTTTTTGTCACTTCATTCTTTTTTTCTGTTTGTTACTTTCTTTCTGTTCCTCTAATATTAGACACGTATATGACGTAGTTGTGTTGCACATGCCGTGAAGCACCTACTAAAACAAAACAAAAAAACAAAAAAAACCCAACAAAAAACAGAACATTCCACCCCTTAAAAGAGACTGTCATTGGGTGGTTGGCGGGTGCTCTGGTGTGGTTTGCTCCTTCTTTCTTAATTAACATTTATCGTCCTGATATCTCCTCCTTTTCTGCGTTTGTTACTCGCTTGTAACACCTCTAATCTTCGGCACTTATATGACCTTATTGCGTTGCAAGTGCCGCGAAACTCGTAACTAAAACTAATGGAGACTATCCCACACAACCAAGGTTCGCCCTTTCAGACAGCCGGGTTGGAAGCAGCGCCTTCTGTCTGTCTGTCTGTCTGTCTGTCTGTCTGTCTGTCTGTCTGTCTGTCTGTCTGTCTCTCTCTCTCTCTCTCTCTCTCTCTCTCTCTCCCCCCCTCTCTCTCTCTCTCTCTCTCCCTCTCTCTCTCTCTCTCTCTTTCTCTCTCTCTCTTTACTGGCATCTGTGGCATAGCGGGTAGGCGCTTTACCGTCGCATAAGTTAACCCTATCCGTATGCCCCGGGGTCATTTTGTACCCCCAGGGTTGTATTCTTCACATTTTAGAATATTTCTAGTACGAAAATCTCTTTGTAACTTTCAGTATTTCTCAAAAAATCATTTTGACAGACTGCTACTGCTATGCAAAGCGTACGGATCGGATTAACGTGTGAAGTGTAAAATTCCTCTTTGGAAAGTGGTGGCACAGACTTCCTTACGACGTATGGATACGATAGATTCTAGTAAAACACGACATACGGATAAGGTTAAGAAGTCCCGAGTTTGATTCCCGTGTGGAGATCGTTTTTTATCGCTGGCGATTGGTGGGCACTCTGGTGTGGCTTCTTTTTTTTTCGCGGGGGATGGGGGGGCACTCTGGTGTGGCTTCCGTCTTCTATCACTACAATGTATTTAACTGGTGTCCTTTGCTGCCCTCCTTCATTTTTGTTTGTTACTCTTAAAACTCTTATTTACGACACGCTTATTATGACCTAAAGTGTTTCAAGTGCCGTAAAACTCAGTAACCCCCCCCCCCCCCCCCCGCAAAAAAGAATATTTATGATCTACAGCACTCATATGACCTTAAGTCTTTCTTCAATAAAGCCAAAGTGATTTTAACGGAGTATCTCGATATTTTCGCTTGGAAGTTGTATCCCCCTCAGTCCGAGTTGACCTTGACAGGCAGGGTCAAAGCCTGCCGCCTACTAAATGGTCGGAATTGTGTCGATTCGATGGGCGCATGAAAAAAAACCCCGCCTACACTAAAAAAAATAAAAATTTAAAAAAGAAAGAACATTTACTTCTTTAAATAATTATCTGAATGACGGCTGTTTTGTCATAGTACTTCTCTGCACTCTGCACACCACTGAAGGACCGGCTTCTGTGATGCAGCCGTCGATGGGAGGCGTAAAACATCTTGATGCTACTTGAAGCTGAAGCTTTTGCTTCAGTTACATGTAGAGGGCGAACTGGTCCGCTGATTTAAAGACAACAACCCCCCCCCCCTAAACACACACACACACACACACACACACACACACACACACACACACACACACACACACACACACACAGGGCGGTGCTACTGACTGCACAGTAGAATTGTAATTATAAATGGGCTGATTCGTCATTGTCATGCTCATAACTGTGCTGGAATTGAAACAGGGAACTGCTGCTTTTTCTTTCCTCATCCCTATTATTGTCATTTTCCCTCTACTTCTTTTGTATGTTTGTCACTCTCTTGTGACCCGCTATTTCCGGGGTGCCTCGATAGTCGAAGCAGATTTTTTTGTGCTGTTTCAGCTAGAGAGGTGATTCCCTGTAAGTTGTAAGGACTTCTCTGTTGACATCCACCCCTTGGCGCTCATATGACCTTATTATGGAGTTGCAAGCGCTGTAAAACTTCTTCTAAAACTGAGCTAAAAACAGCAACAACAACACTCCCCCAAACAAAAAAACAACAAAAAAAAAAACCCTGTGTAGTACATGATACATTTCTATTACACTGCATGAGGTCGGCTCCAAGGTGGGGAAATAAATTATGGAATGTCTTCGTATTTAATTATATGATGAATAAATAGCATTTGTAAGGCGCAAACTCCCACTCAGCAGCAAGCTCTGCGCTTTACAACAGTCTGTTATTATATTGTTATTACCCCAGCAGACCTGATGGTACATGTGGTCGCTGTTAAGCACAGGGGTGCTATCCTGAAAAATGCTGTTTTGAGAAAATCGGAGGTAAAGTTTTTGTACCCTTGTTCAGTTTGTTTTAAAGACAAGGAAAGTTTTCTCTATAATAACCAAACAAACATACACACCAATGAAAACAAACTTCTCCTATAGGTAGGGTAATGCCCACTTTTGGTGCAGGTCAAGACTTCTGGAAACACCTGAATCTGGGTTAGTCCGCTTGTCCTTAAAAGCGACCGTGTACATGTATTCTAAAACAATCTCAATGTGTCGGTGGGGCCATAAGACACCTACATTTAAAAAAGAAACAATAACAAGAACTGAAATTTCACTTTTGGTCTGTGGTAATGGCGTGGGTTTCACCCCCCCCCCCCCCCCCCACCCCTTTTTTTTCATTACGTTTAAGTCCAACACTGTGTAAAATTATCCAAGAGGCAGGTTCAACTAAAATGTGTCACTTTTAAGGACAAGCGAGCTAACCCAGATTTCGGGGGTTTCCAGAAATCATGACCTACCTTGTGCCAAAAATGGGCATTGGCCTCCCTATAGGAGAAGTTTGCCTTCATTGGTGTGTATGTTTGATTATAGAGAAAAACTGTCCTTGTCTTTTAAAGAAACTTAACAAGGGGCAAAAACTTTTCCTTCAATTTTCTCAAAACAGAATCTTTCGGGAAAGCCCCCTTGTGCTTAAAAACGACCAATTAAGTCTTTATCTGATAGGACCTTGTTGGAGGGAGCCTTGAAAACTCCTCAGACAACCCATGTTCAAGAACACCTCACTGAAGATTCGAACCACAGTCCTTCACACCAAAGCCCTGTGGATCTACTGAGTTAACAGTGTGCCCACTTTCCGTCTACCTCCAATGTGCTTTTTCAAAAGTTGAAAAAAATGGTTTTATTGTTGTTGTTGTTAATTTTGTTGTTATTGTTAATTTCGTTGTTGTTGTTGCTGCAGTTGTTGTTGTTGTTGTTGCTGCTGTTGTTGTTGTTGTTGTTGTTGTTGTTGCTGCAGTTTTTGCTGCTGTTGTTGTTGTTGTTGTTGTTGCTGCAGTTGTTGTTGTTGTTGTTGCTGCTGTTGTTGTTGTTGGTTTGTTTGTTTTTTCCGTTTTTTTTTTGTGAGGAGACTGACCGTGGGTGGTTGGCGGGTGCTCTGGTGTGGTTTAAGCTCCTTCTTTCCTATCAAACATCTATCGTCCTTATCTCTCCTCCTTTTTTGTGTATGTTACTCTTTTGTAACACATCTATTCTCCGGCCTTTATATGACCTTATTGTGTAGCGAGTGCCGTAAAACACTTACTAAAACTAAAAGGAGACTGACCAGTTGTTGGGTGATTTAATGTTTGTTTATTGGAGCAAAGTGAATTTGGGCCTCCCCTCTCGGAACTGACTTTGGCCTATTACGCACAGCCAGGGATTTCATTCTTAGGGAACACAAATTTAGAATTAGGCGGGGGCG
>NW_004797322.1:1348957-1350452 GCF_000002075.1 Aplysia californica | reverse complement strand
CCCCCCCCCCCTGTATAAGATAATCACCTGTACAAGCAACCACTTACTATCTACCCGTTTGCTTTTGCTTACATACTAATGATACTTTGTAATACGTCTACCTATCTATAAGACAACCACTTTTCTCCTCGAAAATGGGTTCCTTTCGTAGACAAGTTCGACTATCGGTGGCGTCCAAAAGAAACTTGAAAATACAATCACCCAATCATTGTGTTAACGCTTTGCACTACCCATTCAAGCAGCATACCAACTTAAGAGTAAATAAATTCAGCATTTTCGGACACATTCTTAACTCATTTTATATTAAGAAGTGCCAGAGATAATGGTGGCTTAAAATCGACCCAAAAAATCAGGCCTGGCAAAATTATTTTAAGCAGAATGAGAGAAACGTAAAATTGTCTTCACGCGTGTATTGAGGAGCATCAATATTGATAGAATGGACATTCATTGCAATTCTAAAGAATGGAAAAGTTTGTACCTGCAATAAACTATATTTAATTTTATTACGATAGTTTTAAAGAAAACGAAAAACAGAGCAGTCACAAATACCACGCAAAACTTACATCTAACATTAAATGTGCTCATTGTTATTTTGCTTAAGAGCCATTGGTTTTGTGTAGTACATGAATCCTTTTGGCATCGACTCTATTAAATTTTGAACGTTTTATCCCACATATCAAAGGGAGTTGCAAACAGTGCGTCTGAATTGGGAGCAAAGTCGTTTTTCATTAGCTGATGTTTTATGAGATTTCACATACCTGTAGGATTCATATCCGGCTATGTGACCCCTCCACCCCAGCGTTGATATTATTTGGTTTTCCAAGAATTGTCTACTGGCATCGGCCCTGTGAGAAAGTGCTTAACTATGTATGAAGATGTCTACTGGAATGACACCATGGTGAAAATAAGGGCAAGACATGACGTTCCAGCGCTTGTGCGATGTAGTCCACTAAACCAAGTCATCTGGTGTTTCACACGCTGCAGCGTTTGTTCTTTTAACACCAAAACCAGCCAAACCATGGCAGTTTCGTGGCCTGTGCTCCTCTCTGACAGATGATTATGTTTAAATCTAACAAAGTCCATGCGCAAAAAAGTTTTCGTGCTCTAAACAAAACATCAGCGACTAATCAAAAACAAAATAAAATTTAGATAATTCAGTCCAGGTTTTGAGTGGTATTTGTGACTGCTCTGTTTTCATATCTGAAAATATAATCAGCAGAGGCTTTTCATTGCAAAAAAATCTATGTTTTTCCTCCCAATGTTGATTCACCTCAGTACATGCACGAACACACTTTTTAATTTCTCTTATTTCGCATTAAAATTTATCTGCCAAGCCTCATTTTTGAAGGTCAATTTTGAGTAACTATATCTGGGGCGTCTCTTAACATACATGAAATATTACTTTGTCAAATTAGCTTTAAATTGGTATGCTGTATGAATAGGTAGTGGAATGCTTTAACACGAGGATTGGGTGATGCATACACACACACACACA
>NW_004797322.1:1324082-1348415 GCF_000002075.1 Aplysia californica | reverse complement strand
AATATAATATAATAATATTTCAAAGAGGTAGCGGGATGAATCTCACCTAAAATGTTTTAAAATAAAATAAAACAAAATAAAACATAAATGAATAAATTCACAACTACTGGATCACACTGCAAGATCTTTCCACACTGGGTCTTTGTTGTTGACGTTATTATTATTATTATTTTTTTTGTTGGGTATTAGAAGCAAACTGATAAAAAGGTTGATATACGCATAACTGACTCTACTCTTACCGGGGGTTCATTTATCACACGTAGTCACATGACGGAGATAATGACTGCTCTGCCTGGATTTTGCTGGAGTGTCGGAGAATGAGGGTGCTGTCACACATAAGCCTAATATAACATTATATGACCCAATGAAAACGGCCCCAGCTGTACAAGTTAAACTTTTGTGCCGCTCCGCCAAGGTCAGGCTTAGTCGTTGTTTGAAAGGCAACTAAAGAGAGCTCATCGCTTCAAATTAAGCCAAAGGAACACAAAAGGAAGTATATAATCTGAATGTGAAAATTGCTTTTTTCTTCTTCGTCAATGCTCTCTTACGTTATACCAAACAGAATGGGTGTTCTTCACCACCCCCTCTCCCCCCTCCCCCAATTTATCTACATGTATTTTGAAACTGCACTGACAGCCACCTTCCCAAGACAATTATATCCCCCCGGGGAAGTGCCACTCACTGTAGCGTCTTTAGGCCATTCCCAAAGGGGGGACATTTTTCGTTCAAGCACAGTAAAATTGTAAATGGGCTGATTCATGTCACGCTCATAACTGTGCCTGATCTACAACAGGGAATTGCTGCTTTTTCTTTCCTATTACTTATTATTGTCTTTTTCGTCTACTTCTTTTGTATGTTTGTCGCTCTCTTGTGACCTGCTAATTCCAGGGTGCCTTGATAGTTGAAGTAGACTTTGTGCTGTTGAAGCTATAGAGAGGTGAGCAGAGTAAGTCGGATTCCCTGTAAAGACTTCTTAGTTGACATCCACCCCTTGGCGCTCATATGACCTTACGCAGTTGCAAGCGCCGTAAAACCCTCTACTAAAATAAAATAATAGTGCGGTAAAAAAATTCGTGGCGCATTTATCCCCAGATATCTCTTTAACGGGTGAATCAATGTCACCACCCATACTCTGCACAGCAGTTTGTAACAATGTCTTTACTCAATCACATTTTCCAATAACAATTGAAGTTAGCTTTTTCAAAACTTTTCTTGATAAACTTATTATATAAAATACTATTTATAAAGCTCCGACACGCGGAAAATGGGACTGTTAACAACAAATTCCCCTTCTCACACGTACACTTTGCATACATATATGGTCAACGTCACAGCTCACAAAAATACACTTTTTAGTGGCAAAACTTGTTACAAGAAATCAATGTTATAGTGAACACTTTTTTTGCCTTAAAGGTTCTCAAAACCATGTGTTCAATGGGCATAATGTCCCAATTAGTAAAAACAGGTGACGTACCATACTTGCTTTAAAAGGCAACATTTTCCAGCTGTAAACTTTTTAAATTATGTTGAAACTACACATTATGATTTTAAAGTAGAAGTTATTAAGGAATTTTCTAGAACGTAGCTAACAGGAGTTTAAAAAAAATATTGATCTGTTAAGACAAATTGATACAAGACATAGTGCTAAAGCTGGAGATATTATGTTCTATAGTTGAGGAAATTATTTAACAGTATTTGCCGCCACGAATTTTTTGGCACACTATTATTACCTTTACAAAAGATCACCTGTCACTGCCTTAGTGTTGTCAAAAAGAACTGTTCATATTCATGTATATTCAGTCTCTCACTGGGGTAGGGTAGATTTACTTCCACAGCAACCCAATGCCCACCTGTTTCCCACAGGAAGAAGGGGGGGGGGGGGGGGGGGGCTGACGAATTTTCAGTAACGTAGGCTAATAATTAATTGTCACTAGGTCAACAGCACTCTTGCGTAAAAATATTCAATACCCACAAAAGGAGCGGGACAGATCCGTGCTATAAAGTCGCATGCAAAAAGTTTATACCGTAGGCCTAGTAACAATAGACCAATGCTATAAAATCTCACGCATACATTACAAGCCTACTACTAATAATATACAAGTCTATTTTTCATGATAGGTTTTGTCTCAGGTCTTCAACAACTGCAGCAACAACAACAGTAACAACAATTACAACAATAACAACAATAACAACAACAATAACAACAACAATAACAACAACGGCAGCAACAACAACAACAGCAACAGCGACAACAACAACAACAGCAACAGCAACAACAACAGCAACAGCAACAGAAACAGCAACAACAACAACAACAACAGCAACAACTACAGCAGCAACAATAACAACAACAATAACAACAACAGCAGCAACAGCAACAGCAGCAGTAGCAACATCACCACCAGCAGCAGTGCAGCAGCAGCAGCAGCAGCAGCAGCAGCAGCAGCTTTAGTAACATCACCATCACCTCCACCAACGACAGCAACAACAATAACCACAACGATGGTAACGATGATACCACCACCGCCACCACCACCACCACCACCAACAACAACAACAACAACAGTAACAGCAGATACAACAACCACAGCAGCAGCAAAATGGCCAATAACGCATCCAGTAATCTCGATATCGCCGACGACAATGGCAACAACAATGACAACGAACTAGAAGTAATAACTTCCATTTAAAAGGATGCATTAATTTGATACCCGTCTGTTGTATAAATATACGACCAAAGTCACAATTCATGCACCAGCAAGATAACAATCTTCAGTCCAGATGAACGGCATACCGCTCTTTTTTTCTTTTTTCTTTTTTAGGTCTAAGTGTTTTACAGTGCTCGAAATGGTATAAGATCCTATGAACTCGCGAGACACATTTGACTTTGATAGGAATTAATTTGCCGGGGGGCGGCCGAATCCTACTCTTATCGATTTTGTAACCCAAGAGCGCAGCTTGGGACCTCCGAGATTTTTCGCCTTTATCCGAGAAGGCTAGGGGTTAGATCTTACCTACCCTGAGATCAGAGGTGTGGCAAAAAGACAGCAGTAGGAGCTAAGGAGAGCAGTAGAGAGGATGCAGAAATGCAGGAGTCAGGAGCCTAGATCGGAGGGGAAAAAAAGGGGGGGGGGAGGGGGGAGAAAGGGAAGACGAAAGCAGACGACAAAACATGGTTGGAGAGCAGGGAAGGAGATGAAAGGAGAAAAATTTGGAGAAGAAAATTTTCCGTCACCGTCAGGTTTCGAAGACGGGACCTATTGAATGAGAGGCGAATACCGTGACGTCGCCTAGACCACGAGAGCCCCCATACTCTGTGCTTCTGTTTTAATTAATTTGCTCTTTCCTTCTAATGCAGTATTCCCACAACACAGGAGAAAAGTCGACAAGCAATTCTTGATAAGATAATGTCAAATTCGGGTTTAATCGAGACGAACATCTGGCCATGACTGTTGACATTATGGTGTCGCCGAGCATTAATTTAGGACAGCAAGCATCTAACCGAGCATCTCGCCGAGCGTCTTGCCGAGCAATTAGTTAGAATCCTGGCCGCTTGCAGAGCCAAAAAAAACAACAACGCAGAGGTCGAATAAGATTTCACACGCCGACAAACTCGCCGACACCCCGACAAACTCGTCGACCATGCTGACCATCTTGCCGACCCGTCACTGAGTTAGTCGGCGTGCTATGTTATAATAATGTGTTAAAAGGGGGGCAAAATGCTTGTGCCCATTCCTTCAACATGCCTCTTATGCCACCACCGGAGAAGCAGATCTTGGAGAAGAAGACATTCCGGGCTCTTCTTCTGAAGCAGCAGCAGCAGCAGAAGTATCCAGAAGGCTCATGAAGGCAGGCTGGACAACAGGGATGTTACGAAATACTGTGTTTAGATTCCAACGCAATTGCGTCCCATTTAAAAAGGTGTGTTGTAATTTTATGGTCCTTGCCCCCTAATTAACAAATCGTGAATTAATGACTTCAATACGCAGATTTCTTTGAAACCGTGAAAGAAAACAAAACAAAACAATATAAAGCAACAAACAAACCCTCCTCCCCCAAACCAAAAACACAAAAAACAAACGAAAAAGAAAAACAACCAACACAAAAAACTATCAACAACAACACAAAACAAACGGCCAGTCAAGCAACCAACCAACGCACAAACAAACAAACAAACAAATAAACAAACGAACAAACGAACAAACGAAACAAAAAACGCGCTGATTTGATATTATTAATTCTATGTTCATTATGATGCAAGCAATCGCTTTCTGGGTTAAAATGAATTTTTTTTCTTCTGGTGCTCATATGACCTTATGCAGTTGCGAGCGCCGTAAAACCTCTACTAAAAAAATGAACTAGATGATAAGTGTGTGTGGGGGAGGTGGGGGTGGGTGCCGTTGACATATCATGAGAGGGATCATAATAATATTGATCTATGTATTTTTCTTGATCTGCTCTGTTTTCTTCGCTTTTATATATGCAATAGCCTATTGTGGGTTAAAATTGATTTTGACACCCCATTATATATGTCTATTTATGAACCAATAAGTTAAAAACGTCTTTCTCGTATGAAATCATGACGACCCGAATGTTGTCCCCACAAAACAGTTGAAACCTTGCGTGTGCGTACTAACTAGGTCAAGTTAATTCTAAATGGAGGGCTAAAGTTTACTTTTATCGTATGTTTTTCTCGGATCAAGGGAGTTACTGAAAATTAACCTTAACGTTCAACAGAAAGAGATTGAAAAATTATCTCAAAGTCAAACTTATTAACTCTTTTGACATAATAAACTCATTGAGAGGAGGACTATTATAAATATTGTTATTATTCTGTGTTACAGTTTTGATACACTTTTTAATTAAAGGAAATACAATTTTTACTCATAGGGCGGCATACGGACTCACAATTAAAAAACCCACAACACATTATTACGTATTTTGCCTTGTCCTCCTTTCCCAGAACGATGTATTGATTGTAATACATGTAATTCTAATTGAATGTTGAAACAGCGAATAGATACCATAACGAAGAGCGAAGAAGGGAAGTTACTCCATTAAAATCTTTACTTTTGCTTTGCGTTTGGTCAGTGTACACCGCATGGCAATTTATATCGAACAATGTTGTTCGCTATCCTAGTGTAACGGTGAGCAATGTTTTCTATTTCTGCCGTATATGTGCTTTTTAGATTCTAGAAACTTTAATAGAAATGTTACGAAGAATAATTTCATTTTTTCAATAAATTCTTGGTTCATTTGGAGGCCCTCAGCCCCACTGGCCCCAGTTCTCACTCAGCCAGCCACCCTCCTAACACAATTCAACATAGGGAAGGACTTCCGTGACGAGCAACGACCCCAAAGTTTTACAGACACAATTTAAAATGAATAAAGAAGAGACTTACCCATACATACACTACCCCAAACGTTAACCCTACCCCAAACCTTAACACTAACTTGACTAACCCTAGATCTACCCCAAACCCCACCCCTCTGTCTCTGTTCTACTCATGTCTCATCATAGTGGTCGCTCGTTATAGAAGTCCTCCCTTGAAAAAGTGTTTTTGTTGCTACCTCTGCTGTATTTACATCTAGAATTTAGATCTAGATTCTAGATCTAGATTTAGATCCAATCTAGATTAGATCTAGATATCTAGATCTAGATCTAGTATTTCTAACGTGATGACTACTTTCATTGTTGTTCATGGCGTCGGGAACATATATATAGATCAATTTGCAGGCTATGTTCACGGCAACCTGAATCATCCACCTTTGGGAGAGAGACACAAGAACTGAAACGCTAAGGTCGCTCAAACTCAAAGTGAATGAGGAAACAGCACAAGAATTAGATCTAGATATATTCGCGCGAAAAGTAATGCAGCGGTGGTCTGAATGCTACGGAGTTTACGGAGGGCAAAGGCGAGCACATCACAACAGCCCTGGTTGACAAGGCCCCACTTGCTCAGCGCGCGAAACACGACAACGATCATCTTCCTGTTTGTGGACCCGGCAACGCGCGACGGTTTGAAAATAAAAATCGTTCGTAGAAACAAGGGAGAATGAAAGAAGGGCAAGGGGGGAAGAGGGGTGGGAGAGGGTGAAAAAAGGGTAAAGTAAAGGAATAGGGGGTGAAGTGAGCAAGATCATTCTTAAATTGCTAACTCTACATTCATGGCACCATGAACGTAGCAATTAAAACTTTTCCCTGGGGCTGTACTCAGTCAATTTTCTCGGAATCGTTGTTTTAAATTACCTTTTCTGCGACACTATCATCCGTTTCTTTTATTTTTATTGTAAATCACCCCTCTTTACCACCTCTTGTCCGATGACGATTTATAAGACAAAATTCTAGATCTATAGATCTTTCTCTAAGACTCATGGACTGCTCGGTGATGGGGTCAAGAAGTGTGAAGTTTTGTTTGACAATTGTTTCCTTTTCACTGGAATTCTGATTCAAGAATCTGTTGAGATTCACGACTATTCACAGACTGCAATGCAGCCCTAGAGAAAAGCTTTAAAAATTATTAATTTAATATGCAAACTACATTCAGGCGTGCCGTGAACATAGCCTGCGAACTACGTACGACGCCGTGAACTTAGTCACTGCATATTATTATTACGGAGTTTCTACGTACACGGTAACCGGGCACCTAGTCTCACCTAGTCTTTGTATTTACGTACACGGTAACCGGGCACCTAGTCTCAGTATCTACGTACACGGTAACCGGAATGAAAATAAATCAATATTTGTCCTGTGCTGTCACTTGCTGGAAAAAAAAAGTCATACAAGCGTAAGCGTCTTGTCGGGCTCGCCATCATGACAGATCAGTGAATCTGTGCGTGTGCATCACATTATGAGTACCGGTTGGGGTCACCAAAGTTCATCCAAAGTCTGTGCGCTGCGAAGTATAGGGCTCCGGAATGGGGTTGGGGGAGATTATTATTTTTTAAAAAGGTACAGTCGGGGGAGGGGTGGGGATGAAGGCAACACCGAATGACAAAGGGAACTTGGAGTTCTGAACTGCCCGGTTACCGTGTACGTGACACCAGAGAGTATTTAATTGTATATAGTCTCTGGTGACACTGAGACTACATGCCCAGTAGCCGGTTACCGTGTAATCCTACGTAGGTATAGAAGCTACATGACCGGTTACCATGTACATGACACTGAGATTATCATTACATGCCCGGTTACCGTGTACGTAGACACTGAGGCTAGGTGCCCGGTTACCATGCACGTAGACACTCCGTTATTATTATCATTGACCTCCTGCATTTTTATTAGTTATCTCCTTCTTAGGAAATTAAAAGTTAAATTTAAATCATAACTTATGTTTGCTTACAGGAATGTGCAAGTCTTTACCTAAAGCTGAAGAGGTGAATACAGACACAATGTCAGACGAAGAAGATATGATACTGGACCAAGTAAAGAGGGACAATAATCACTTCAAGGGTTTGTTGGACCTGATCCCTCCTCAAAGCTATTTCAGTCAAGAGGAAAAAGATGAAATCTGGGGAAACAACACTGGTAAAAATTATTTGTTTAAATTTCTTTGTGTTATTTTTGTTGTTAATGTGCATGGCCACTTTTCTTGTTCAACAGGGATTTTATTTGTGTGTTGCTGTGGAAAGTACGGATTGGAATCGAAGTTCAGAGGAGCTATGATTAAATATTATAAAGACTGGACAACAAAAATATTTGTTTTTAGCAGTGAACTGGTACATATTTTTATTGTCAAAATGTGTGTGAGCCATTTGTATTTGTTGTGTCACAATGACAGGTCTTTTACATGGTGCGGTCATGAGTACTAAATCAAATGGGTGCTCCAAGGCCAAGGATACTCTTTAGATCAAATGGAAAAAAGGTGCATCATGTATTTACTGAAAAACATTCTAGGAGTAATTTTTGAAACACTCAAGAAGGTGATATGTGTGAACATGTGAGTCCCTCACTGCTTTTTTGATAGGGTGTTAAGAATGTCTCCAAGTTGTTGACAAGAATGACAACCGTACTTTATTTTAATATTTAATATATGTAACATGTGTGTGTATTTCTACATGGTTAATGAATTATACTGAGATACTCGCTGACATTACATTTTTTTCTTTTTTTTAAATCAGGAAAAAGCATTTATGTCACTATTTAGTCTCAACATGGCAAGTGAGTCACTCGCAGTAGTAGAGTTAAGAGACTGATCCTTTACTCGTGTAAGTGTTGGGTATAATTGTCTTCTCAAGTTAAGAATGAGAACCAAAAAAAAACCCTTCAGGAGTTTTGAAGAGTTTGAAAAGAATAATAATGGACAAGGATTTGGGTGGTTATATTTTTCAGCTGACCTTTTGAGATTGGCCTATGATTTAAAACTATAATATATTGTATGTATTTACATGCGCACATCAACATGTGTTATTTAATAAATTGATGTAAAATTCTGTTTCAAACTCCTACATAGTGTCATTGTGTTCCGCACTTTTTATTTAAAGGCCTGGCTGTGACGATTTCAGATAAAAGTGTTACCCACATTGTCCATGCAACACTAACATGCAAGAGAGTAACCTTTGTCCTTTTGCCTAATCCATTTAATAGATACAGGGGACTCCAATGAAGCTGGGTTTGGATCCAAAAAGAAAAAGCAGCACAACAGAAAGAAAAGTGGAGCAGTCTCTCTTTCATCCCTTACGGTGACCCAGATTACAGAGCTGAGACAGAAAGGACTGACTGTTGGTAAGTACTTTTTTCACAATGCCTTTCTTATTGGTTTTCAGAACATATTCACTTGTGGTCGGGAATACTCTTCCTGATTATTTGATTAAGACAAGATGGCTGATTCAGAATTTAAAAAAATAGTACCTAAATTAATAGTTTGATTCCTTATCTCAGGCAAGCTGCTTCAAGCAACCCATTTGTTGCGTTATTTGTGAAGCCTGTGGAGGAATACCTCATCACATAATGAGGTGATGGAGAAGTGTGTGCCTGGTGACAAGACACTAAACAAACCAGAATGAGTTTACATGTTCGCGTCTGGTTTAAGTGCCCTAAGACGGTCTTTGTGATCAAACCAAAGGTAGGAGTAGCTTTAGCTCTGGCTACGGTGGACTTGAATCCGGAGGTCCCTGGCACTTGGATGATAATGCAGTTTCTAAAGCTTCAGGTCTTAGCCCAAACCATGGACAATGGCCTCAGAAGGAACTGAGAAGGAACCGCATCCAAATAAAGAGGGCAGACATTGCTGTAGAGGGTGTGGCGAAGAAAAACAAGAAAGGGCGTGTCTTTTAGAAGAAGAAAGATGGACTGGCAGACCTTTACAGCCCAGAAAGAGGGACGCATTAGGAATATTATAGCTCTCCTTTTGCAATTTTGCAATATTGATGAAATAGTTTTCTTTGGCAAGGTGGAGTCCAATGTTTCTGACGAATTGCCCTCAATTTTCTCTTTTCCGTTGTTTCTACCACTCAATAAACCTCTATGGTATTACTAACTACTGTATTTTATTGTTATTTTTGCTCAGAATTACATATTACAGGATTGGTAACCAGGGTTGGGTTGATTTAAATCAGTTAAAAAATTTAAATCAACTTGGTTTCTTAAATAAAAATTAGTGATTTAAATCACTTTAAAAAAAGATTTATTCAGTTTAAAAAAAAAACTATTTAAAAGTTCAGAATACCTTTCCTTGGTTTTATAAAACAGATATAAGGTTTAGTAGATTCATATAATCATGCTTAAAAGTCTGCTTCCCCCCGCACTGTAAAATAATACAGTATTCAATTTACTTTTTTTTCATAATTGAAATCAGAGTTGTGTTGGTTTTTATTTAAGTCAAGTTGATTTTTAAAATAAAAATATGTTATTTTAAATCACACAAAAAATGTATTCAGTTTTTACATGTTTAAACATCTGGAATTCCTTTCCTTGGTTTTCATAAAACAGACGTAAGGTTTAGTAGACTAATATAATCATGCTGTAAAGTCTGCTTTCCCCCCTATCACTGTAAAATAATACAGTATTCAATTTACTTTTTTTTTCATAATTGAAATCAGGGTTGGGTTGATTTAAATCAGTTGGATTTTTTAGATTTAAATCAACTTGATTTTTAAAATAAAAATCAGTGATTTAAATCTCTTTTAAAAAATGTATTCAGTGTTTACATATTTAAACATTCATAATTCCTTTCTTTGGTTTTGTAAAACAGATATAAGGTTTAGTAGGCTAATATAATCAAGCTTAAAAGTCTGCTCCCCCCCCCCCCCCCCCCCCCCCACACACACACACACGCTTACACACACACCCGTCACTGTGAAATATACAGTATTGTATTTACTTTTTTTTTCATTATTGAAATTAGCATTTAAAAATATTTTTTTTAGACAAGCGCGCGCGCGCACACACACACACACACACACACACACCCACACACACACACACACACACACGCACACGCATGCACGCACGCGCACGCACACACACACACATAAAGAGGAAATGTCTAGAGTTATTAAATAATTTTTTTGAATGTCAGATCAAATCAGTTGTGACTGAGGAGAATAAAAACATTTACAAATAAATCACAATGTAACAAAAATAATAATTCAGATATTTCTAGGAACAAAATGGCAACTGAAGGAATTTTTAAAGTAAATCACTTTCATACAATATTAACAGTATTACCATAACCAACAATTTAGATCATGTTGGAATTACCCATTGAGTTGTTTGGGGTTGAAGGGTTTGAAAAGAAACACAATACAGTATTCAATTTACTTTTTTTTTTCATAATTGAAATTAGCATTTTCTTTTTAGACAAACACAAGCACGCACACACACACACACACACACACACTGTAATAAAATGCAAGTCTATGCATAATTTACCCCGCCCTCCCCCTTTTAGACTGACATTTTCTTCATTTTTCGTCTGTAGCCATGAATAATTCTCTATATAGCAGATTAAGGCTTTCTTTTGCAGTTGCTTAAATTAATCGTTAGTTAAAGTAAATAAAGACAATGCATTTTGCACTAAAAGAACATACTTTTAGCCTCTAAAAATCCCAAAATGTGTCGACATAAAAAAAAAAAAAAAAAAATCAGATTTGAATTTTAAAAATGGATTTTTACATTTTTATTCAAAAACAAAAATCACAGGTGAATAACAGTGTAATAGTTTATATAATTCAATTTATATACTTACCTGTTTCGGTCAGAAAGTTATGATAAAATCAGGAATGTTTTTTGTCGTTTTCTCAACACGACAAAATAAAGGTTATGGTTTTCGGCTCAAGTGCTCACTTAAAACTCTAGTGGAGTTTATATCCTCAAAGTCATATCTGGCCTAACTATGTGAAAATGAATTTTATGTGATCTGAAATGTGATTTCTAAAATTTTACCTCATGCTGTTTTTAATGCTTGATGTGAAAGTGCAAAAATGATCGAGTGAAGCAATAGCTATTAGCAGTTACGTTATACTCAATATCTCTTTGAGCATTTTGAATATTGATTAAAAGCACATTTTAAATCCCAGGTGTTATTGTTAGTGTTCACATATAAAAATATGAGCTGTTTAGTTACTAAACTGTGAGTGAGAGTCCCGTCCAGGCAGGATTGAATAAAAATTGCTTCTGTACACCCAAGACATGGAATATTCCAATAACGAAATTGTGTATTTTACTATCTCTTTTTCATTTTGGACTGCTGAAGTCCTAGACTAGTTTATAATCTCCCTGAATGTTGCTGGAATGTATTATTAACAAAGCTAGGAATTTTTACTGCTGCATACCCGTAACCCTTTTAGACCTGACCTCCTGATGCTACCATGCCCCTCTGCCTGAGCTCCTGAGCGATATTTTACTAACAATTCATGTGATTGTCAAAATCACATTCCATATCCCGCTCATGGTGGTCCTCGTCATTACAACCATCTAATTCAGAAAGATCTTCAAAATAATCTGTAACGTCCTGTGTAGTAAACAAGGTTTCCCCCCGCGCGTTTTGTCTCGGATGGGCCGGTTTGGGGATAGGGTTTCGCTCAACGCTGTGCCAGTGGCTAGGAATAGGGGCAGTTTTACGTGCCACCTGTGTACCAGTGGCACGGCCTCATAGGGGTTATAACAGATGGCAGAAACCTTTTATTATATTTTTTTTTGAAGTGGAAATCAGTGGAGAGCTGGAGTTTGCTTATTCTTTTTTTTTCCCTTAAATCTTTTCGTGTGCTATCTCAGTCTGTCAAGTAATGGTGAGGCTTTTTGCAGTCGAAAGTGAGTTCAGTTTCTGTGGGGGAGTTTTTTTTTTTAATAGAGTGTCTGCTGGGATGTTCTTTCTCTCTCTCTCTCTCTTTGTCTCTCTCTCTGTCTCTCTGTCTCTCTCTCTCTTTCAGTACACACTGGCCCTGACAGGCAGGGTTGAAGCAGCCTGTCTCAGAAAAACTGCAACGTTTTACAGCTTATATTTTGTGTAGTTGGTTGTTTAACTTTCCATCGAAGTTCAAGAATAATTCCTGTTTACTTCACAATAACATTTATTGTTACGGACAAAAAAAAATTTTTGACTTTGTGTCGTATCTCTACTGCTATGGGTGCATTAGAGCTTTATGAAGAATTAGTTTAGATATTTCTTTACCACAATTTGACACTTTGTTTTCTGCTTTATGTACTAAATAATGTGCATTAGGGAGATCTTGAGATCACAATATGATAATAATGATATTGATAATAATGACAACAATTACAAGTATATAGCATATCCACATTTCACGCCATGCTTTATGCTTTTTGCAATTATTATCACCCCAGCAGACCCTGGAGGAACACTCGGAAAACATTCTCAGCCTTCCAGGAGGAAGCATACAGTGCAAACTCACTCCGGATTACTTGAGCTCAAAGACTTACAAACTGGCAAGATTTGGTCTCTTTAGCTGGGTACCTATTCCCAACTGGGTGAAGAGAGAAAATGTAAAGTGTGTTTCCCAAGGACACAATATCGAGCCTCTGATGGGATTCGAACCCATGACTTTACATTTGCGAGTCTGAGAGCTTATCTAGTTAGCCACTGTTGTCATCAAGACATATGAAGTTATGTAACTTAAAAATTTTGTTTCCACAAAAGAATGTTGAAAGAATGAAGTTTGCATCATTTTCATATTTGTCTCACATTATCATTATCAGGGTCCACAAAGAGAAATGAGGTTGGCACGGAGCAGTCTTCTGATGCGTCTGGTCCAGGCTCTTCTATTGGTAAGTCCTCCTCTTTAACTCACTTGTGCCTATTCCCGTGCATTTACGGGATGCACTTTATCGATTGATGTCTCAGGTGTTTTTCGGTTTCATGCTACGGGAAGTGGCGAGTCAACAGTTGACCCACTGGTTTCATTTTGTTACTTACTTTACTTTTACTTTTCCGATCCAGCGGCCATTTGGGTTCTAGCCCTTCGGTCTGTCGATATGGCAAAGAATTTGCAGGTTTTAGTCAGCTGTGCTTTGTCGCTGTATAGAGTATTTCTGATGTCTGGGGAGGCAGGTAGGTAGGTGCTATGCAGGTTTCATTTTGTTAAAAATTGGTTGAAGTTATGTGCGATACTTTTTTAGCTGTGATGGACTAAGTCAGTCACCCCAGCATTGTAATAGATGATTCATTATAAAATGGGCTCAAAAAAAAATAATTGTGTAATCCCCAGACATTGCCATTTCAAAATATTGATAAAATAAAAACTATTCAGACAAATTAGATACAGGTTTTTTTTTCTGTGAGAGCATTTCTTTCTTTTGTTGCCTTATAAAAAATTATGATAGCTTTCACAGTCTTTTTGTGGTCAACGATTCAGTATACCCCAAAACTGTCAGGCTGCAATTGTTGTTAGGTGAAAAATAGTTCAGGTTCAAGTGAGCTAATGTGTATGGTAGTCGGTGATGGGATAAAAGCTGATATGGAAGAACTTTTCTTTTTCTCTTTTAAATCTTTTCCGATATATTTCTGTTGGCTGCTGCTCATGACAGTGACATAAGTACACTTATGAGAGAAGTACATGTAGTATGTGGTTGGTATAAATATTCAAGTGGTGGGTGGTTTGTGTTTGCTCTGGTATGGTTTGCTCCTTCTTTACTATCAATCACCTGTCATCCTTATCTCTCCCTTCTTTTCTATGTTTGTTATTCTCTTGTAACACCTCTAATCTTTGGCACTTCTAAGACCTAATTGTGTTGCAAGTGGTATAAAATGCTTACTAAAAAAAAAAACATGTTCAAGAAATATTTATATCGGTCTGTCCATCCGTACGTCCATCCTTGTGTGTGTGTGTGTGTGTGTCCATCTGTCCATCCTTGTGTGTGTGTGTCTGTCCATCTGTCCATCCTTGTGTGTGTGTGTGTGTTTGTCCATCTGTCCATCCTTGTGTGTGTAGTATGTGTGTCTGTCCATCTGTCCGTCCGTCCGTCCATTCATCTGTGTGTTTGTCCATCTGTCTGGCTCTCTGTCTGTCTGTCTGCCTGTCTGTCTCTCTCTCTCTCTCTCTCTCTCTCTCTCTCTCTCTCTCTCTCTCTCTCTCTCTCTCTCTCTCTCTCTCTCTCTGTCTGTCCGTCTGTCTCTCTCTCTCGGTATGTCTCTCTCTCTCTGTATGTCTCTCTCTCTCGGTCTGTCTCTCTCTCTCTCTTTCTCTCTCTCTCTCTCTCTCTGTCTCTGTCTGTCTCTCTCGCTGTATCTCTCTTTCTCATATCTGGATATACAACAAAACATAACATTGTAATGACGCTATTAAATCTAAGATATCCCCTGTCTAAGGCAACCACTTTGTTCTTGACAATTGGCGGCTGTCTTAATCAATTTCGACTGTATACAGTTTTTGAAAGGAGATAACTTTGGTGAGTATGTTGACATTTTGTAGGTGTGCTTACTTGTTAGTAGTAATATAAGTATGCTGTTTTGTATAGAGCACGGGATTAGTCAGTGATGTGTTTTGTTTTTTTTGTTTTTGTTCACTAGCTGCCAAACACGAAGGCAAAAAACAGAGTCGTACCCAGAAAAATAAGAAAAACAAAGGCAAAGAAATGCAGCGTCGGGAAAACAGGCTGGAGGAGCTGAAGCAGAAACTGCAAGTCAAACTGGAGGAGATGAAAGGTCAGTTGTTTGTGTGTGATGAGCAGATGGGCGGGTGGTTGGCGGGTGCTCTAGTGTGGTTTTCGGTTGCTCTGGTGTGCTTTGCACCTTCGTTTCTATCAAACATTTTTCGTCCTTATCTCTCCTCCTTTTTTGTGTTTGTTACTCTCTTGCAACACTTCTGATTTTCAGCACTTAAATGACCTTAATGTGTTGCAAATGCCGTTAAACTCTTACTAAGTGGCAGATGTTTCTTTGGTTCATGTATAATTCTCGTCAAGCCAAGTTCATGGCTGTTGAAAGCTAGCTTTCTCATTGATAAAATAGTTGTCCTTTATGAAAACAATGATGGATGGCCTTGGATTTTTTTTCTCCAAGCTCCTTTTAATTTTTCTTTACGTTATATATAAACATTTAACTGATTCAACAGAGGAGGTGAATATTCTCGTACAAGTTTCCGCATATTCTTACTTTATGCCCCCAAGCCTGGTAAAGGCTATCTCGATCTTGCATTAGACTATGTTGTCACGTGTGTGCAGGTCACAGGGCCTGCTGTGAGTATTAGACAGGGTTTGTTTGCTCTGGACTGTGCGCTAGGTGATCTCACAGAAGTACAGTAGAACATTCTCTAACAGCCACATAAGACAACCACCTGTACAAAAAGCCACTTCACATTTCCTCCCTTGTGTATGTTTTACTTTATAATGACACTGTGTAATACGTCCACCGGTCTAATTCAGCCAATTTTCTCCCCGACGATGTGTTACTTTCTCAGACAAGTTTCGACTGTATTCTGTACAGAGAAGGAATGGCTCTTAATTTTCTTCTGCCACTTCTTTATAGAGGTGTCATGTAAAATATTGCTTTCCATGTAAAATATTGCTTTCCGCTTATGCATGTCATTGTATTACTTCTTTTGCCTTTCTATGGCACAGAAAAACTTGCCTTTCTATGGCACAGAAAAACTTGCCTTTCTGTGGCGCAGAAAAATCCTCCCTCTCATTTCAGTTTTTGTTTATTGTTGTATTGCAGCTCGTAAAAGTGCTGGGAACCCTGTCAACGCACAAGAGCAGAAGAAACTGAAACGACAGGAGAAGAAAGTCAACTCAAAGTTGAAACAGAAGAACAAGAACCACAAGGTGGAGCCACAGGGTAACAAGTTAGCCGACGGTCTGAGGTCCCCACCCCAGAACAAAATCCTCAATGAGAACGGGGATCCCGTCAAGTCCAAGTTTGACTTCTCCGTCATATCCTTTGGCAACGACAAGTCGAAGTCAAATGACCTGCAAGGGCGGGATTACAAGAGACTCCTAGAGAAAGTGGAGCGTCGTAAAGAGAAAGTGGAGAAGTTGAAGGAAAAGGACTTGGAGGCGGGGAAGAAGCTAGAGGAGAAGATTCAGTGGCAGACAGTGATGAGCAAGGCGCAGGGTGAGAAGGTGAAGGACGATCCAACCTTGCTGAAAAAGGCGGCGAAGAAGAAGGATAAGATTAAGGAGAAAAAGAAGAGGAAGTGGGGCGACAGGGCGAAGACGGTGGAGGAGCAGCAGAAGAAGAAACAGGACAGACGGCAGGCAAATCTTGACAAGAGGAAGTCAGACAATAAAGACAAGAAGAGGAAGAAGATGATCAAGAAAGGCAGGATAATTCCTGGATTCTAGGCAGTTTGTTGAGCCACTTTGTTGTGGGGTTGTGGTCTCATGTACATCTTGTAGTTATATAAGTTATGTGTCTTGTGGAGTCTTCTTCTTCTCGTTCATCTCTAAATGGGCATCCCAGTCACTAGTGCGAAGGCTGCTGTTCGCCGCAGGTCTTCCAAGCTCCTATAGAGTTTTGGATCTGTCTGCCTAGGGTTGGACCAATGTTTACTTTAAAGTGCCTGGGGCATTTGGCAGGCTTGTAGCGGATGGTTTTCTGTTTGTTTGCCGGTTTCGCACCGATGCTGCCCTGAGTTGCTGATCCTGGACTTGTTTCTTGGAGGGAATTCTCCTCTCACTGTGCGAGATTCAGTGGTTTTGTATCAGTTTGACATGAGTTTTGTGCTACTGATAGATTTAAGCTGACACTGTGCAAGAGGAAAGTATCAGTGTAGGTTTTTTCGGAGTAGAAATGTAATGTTCAAGTGCAGCTCGAGAGAAGTCTTTGCAGAATTGGCCACCACGAGGACAACATGTGTCTGCTCTCTATGTCGTTGCCAGTCCATGTTGGATTAATTTATTCCAGCAGAAGATAACAATTTTTAAAGTTTTTAGATGATTTAATTTCCACAAATATTTCAAATTTGTGAGATGTAATGGGCAAAGTTTCCTAACGAGGTTTGTGAAATGAGTGACCAGCTTTAGCCGTTGTTACTTACAGAGACTGAGTGGTTGTTTTCTCTTTATCCTTTTCACACTTTGCCATCACAAGGCTCATTTAGTAAAAACGCTTGCCATCAAAGGCAAATGCCTGGGTGGTTGGCGGGTGCTCTGGTGTGGTTTGCTTCTTCTTTCCTATCAAACATCTAGCGTCCTTATCTCACCTTCATCTTTTTTATGTTTGTTACTCTCTTGTAACAGCTCTAATCTTCTGGCGCTCATATGACCTTATGCAGTTGCGAGCGCCGAAAAACCCCTACTAAACTAAACTAAAGGCAAAGGCAGTTTGGAGAAAATCCTAAGAACTAGGTTGTAGACATCGCCCACCGGCGAGATGTGACGGCAAAGTGTTAAGGAAGAGAACAAGCCTGTGCACAAAGCCTTGTAGCAGAGGGAGGGAGCCTGGAAAATGTGCCATTTTAATGTCAGAAATTGACCGGAAAATTTTTTTGGGAAGATGTACACCGATTACTTTAAAAACATTTAAATCTATCTTGCTGGTTCATTCAATTCCCATTTCTAAGTATCAGTAATTTCATTTGCATAAAGGCAACATTTTATCCTTTCTCACTGTTCTGAAGTACATCTGTGTTTCAGGCTAGATGAGCTGGTAGCTACAACAGAAAAATGCATGTTGCTTCCTTAATCACCTCTCACTCAAACTAGTGCCAGGTTGCACATTGGTCAGTATTTGACCTCTCATTTCTGTCAAGATGATGAACCATGATCTTATCAACAGATGGTACTTGAAAGGCCATACCTGAGGGTACTTTCAGGGTGACATAGTTACAGTAATTTATTCTAATGTTGTTACCCATTTTTGGTTGGGATGGGATTTCCTCTGTGTGGATTGTTGCTGTTAGAAACCGTAAAATGATGTTATAGGTTCAAAGGTAGCAACACTTCTTTCTTCATTTATTTTCTCTTATTATTTTTATGTATTTAATTCCCCATGATTGTCTTTTTTATAACAAGTGGTTTAGGTGGTAGCAATGAGCACACCTCCTGGTGGAAAAAGTGGAATCCCCCCCCCCCCCCCCCATTAAACTCAGCATGTTTACACTGCATTCCCTTTTTGAACCTGAGAGCATGAGATTTTTTTTTTGTCTAGAATTTCAGGTTATTTGGCCCTCACACACCTTTACTTCACTTCTCTTTACCCGTGGTAGTCACGAGGGGGGGGGGGGGGGAATTATCTTCTCAGCTGCCTGTTGAATTGGTTGGAGGAGGGTCAAGTTGTGTACAGTGAGGATGTCACCTCTCATGTTTTTATCAATGTGTTACTCTAAATTGTTTTAATGTTTGTGTGGTAGCTTGTAAGACAGTCAACTCGATCATCCTGATCTTTCTGCTTGGATGTTGTATTCTTCTCAGCCTGGGTTGATCCTGACATGCAAGGTCAGAAGCCTTCTTCCTAGATAGGCTACCTTGTGTAAATGGGGTCGTTAAAAATCCTCAGTTAGATTAAAAAAAAAACAATTGGTCAGTTTCCTCGTTTCCCCTGACTGAGGACCAAGTCTTCAACCTCCACAGTGACCTACATTGTGTCTGCTAGGGGCCTCCCTCCATAGATCCCAATACAGACAAATCTCTCTGTGTTGTTATTAATTTCTATTACTGTAAAACCTGTCCAAGATGACCACTTTCCTCCTCACCAATGTGTGGTCATCTTGGACAGGTTTTACAGTAACTTGTTTTTTGGACTATGTCATTATATAGAAAAGGAAAGCACAAAGGGGAGAAGAAATGGGAAGTGATAATTTGCAAAAATGATTCTGTGGTCATTAGAGCATCTTCAACTGCATTGAGTTCATTCGTTATGTATGAGTAATAATATTTGTTAGTTGGGTTTTTTTTCCCCTGAATGTATTTGATTTGCCATTATATATTTATGGAAATTGTTGGTGCGTCTTGCAAATACATTTTGTTTAGCCCTGACTTGATCATATCTGATTTGTATGTATGAGTGTGTGTGTGTGTGTGTTATTGTCACTCAGTGTGCCAGATCATTTACGTTGGGGATTTTATCATCATCATGTTGGCTGCAATTTGTCGTCTCTTCATGAAGTTTAGCTCCATGTCAAGCTTTCATGAAAACACATTATCACATTACATCCTATACACATTTACGTTGATTAGGGAGGCTCACTTTGAATGGTTTGAATGATTGTGTATGTCGCTAGGTGTGGATCTTTTTATATATAATTGTGACAGATCAGTTTGCTCTTGTTTGTTTCATTACTTTGGCAAATGTTCTGAGACAGATCGATATAATATAAAAGTACATGTTTGAGCCTTGTAAATAAAATAAAAGTATGATCACTTTGAAAGTTATCTTTGGTCTGTCATTGATTGTTTGGTCCCAATGTGCATTGCTTTTACATGGTTTAATTCGTTGAAGTTCTTAATTTTATTTTTAAATTTTATTTTAAAATAAACACTGATCAAAATCAAGCCATGCTGTGAATTGTTGGGAATGCAACCAACTAGTGTTTCGCACGTTCATATAACTGTATTCACTCTAAAAGTATTACTAAACTTTAGTCTATTCTGTTTCACCATTGGAACACATTTTAGAAATATTAGAGAATTGCATTCTCTTCCTGAGCTAAGACATTGAAGTAGAAGTTTAAAAGTTAAAGGGTGGATCTTTATTTTTTAAAATAGAAGTTGAAATTGGCATTTCTTTTTACATAAAAAACAAATAGATCTATCGGTCTCTGAACAATCGTGGTGAGGCTCCAGGTAACACATACGCTTATAATACAATTTTTAACAGTTGGGGAATTGCAATTTTAAAAATCAATAGTGCCTGTACGGTAGTTTGTTTTCTTTCAACTTTGCTTTGGTGACTTTGGTAACGATTTAAACGAATTGGTAGTAATGGAAACGAAAGTGTCTTATGTTTGTTATTCTCTCGTAACACCTAATCCTCTTGCGCTCATATGACTTTATGCAGTTGCGAGCGCCGTAAAACCTCTACTAAAACTAAAACAAAATTTTAAAAAAGAAACGTTAATATCTCGATGCCGAACTAAGCAACAGCTTAGATATTCACAGAGGTAAAAGCACGGTTTAAAATCTCACTACCCATATCGATTACTCCATTTCAACCAAAAGGGGACATGCTCGCTTCTTGCGCTCTGCCATCGAGGAGTTCGCGATCAAATGTGTCACGATGCAATGGAATCTGGCGCTCGTCAATTTTTGGACATGTGGAGTTACTGGCAAATACTCATCTATCATGAATAGAAGTCGATATATTTGAGATAGAAGGAGTTTGGAGGGGGGGGGGGGGAGAGATCGGTGGTTTCAGAAAATGGCAGCTAAACTTTGACGGCTTCCAAAGAGTCCTTAGAAACTACAAATTTACACGTTTGTTGTGCCTTAAATCAACATTTTTCAGTAAAATTAACCCAGAAATGTGTTTTTAAATGGACCTTAAAGTTAAAGGTACTGAGTCACGCTGTTGACCTACCTAACCGCCCTTTGTCGCACGATGTAATTTTCCCCACTTCTCTGCTTCTGAGCAACGCGGAACTGGAAACCAATAGGCCTACGTACGCTACGACACCGAGACGAAATACACGATGACGATAATATGACAACCTTACGTTCTAATCCATCAATTTAAAATGGCACCGATACAGGTAATTTAAACTTAAACTTTATCGTTTGCTCTTCTCCAGTCAGACAAATTCGGACTGGTCAATGAGAACACCTCCATCCAATGCAATTCACCAAGAATAAACTTTGAACTCTGGAGCGATACACCTGGAATGATCTCAACATGATTGTTCGTCTTTTTCTTTTTTTTTTGGAGGGGGGGTTGTTTTGTTTTGTAGAGTTTTTACGGCGCTCATTATCATCCGGTGCTTTGACGACTGGCGTGGGCGATCATGGACCTCCACTTCATTCTGTCTTGCGTTGCCGCAATGGTGTCTGTTGTTCTTGCTGCTCCCAGCCTTGTTGTCATCTTGTTCACTATCTTTTCCCTCTGTCTGCCTCTAGCAACTGTAAGGTCATATGAGCGCCAAGGGGTGGCTGTCAATATAGAAGTCCATACAGGGAATCAAGCTTACTCTGCTCACCTCTCTAACTTCAACATCACCGGAAATAGCGGGTCACAAGAGTATGACAAACATACATGTTCAAAAGAAGTAAAGGAAATTGACGAGAGTAAGGATTAGGAAAGAAAAGCAGGAGTTGCCTTTTGCAGCCCAGGCACAGTTATGAGCATGCCATTGATGAATCAGCCCATTTACAATTCTACTGTGCATAAGATTAAGAACATGCTAATGTCCCCGCTTTTGGAATGGCCTAAAGACACTTCAGTCAGTAACTCCACCCCGGGAGGTAGCCTACTTCTTTCGTCATTATAAGAGTACGCACCGTTGCGTCACTTTTGTTTTGCAACGTATGTATTTTACCCCCCCCCCCCGGACATGTTTTAGACCATTTAGGAGGTGGGCATCGACACTGCCTGTCAATACCAAACCGAGCAGAGAGGGCTACAGGTCACAGCAAGAAGACCAAGATGCTAAACAAAAGTTCTCCCAACTCGGGAATCGAACTCGGGTCTCCAGAGTAAGACTGCAAAGCGCCTTGACGCTACTTCACGTATGCCAGTGTTTCTTCATTACTACAGACGTGGGTGGTTGGCGAGTGGTCTGGTGTGGTTTGCTTCTTCGTTCCTATCAAACATCTATCGTCCTTATATCCCCTCCTTCTTTATTATGTTTTTTACTCTCTTGTAACACCTCTAATTTTCGGGCGCTCATACAACCTTATGCAGTTGCGAGCGCCGCAAAACCTCTACTAAAACTAAACTAACTTACTACACACGTTTGTGTTTTGCTGTCCTGCAAAATGTTGTGTTCTTTGAGGACGGCCATTGTGTCTGGTTAGGTATAGGCTACCTCATTGCATATATGGGACTAGCTGGGCCTCCTTTCGATGAAAGGAATGATCGTTGCATTAACATCAACTGAAAGTCATTGGCCTACTATATTTACACTCTACTGGAATGGAGCAATAAATCTTGAGAGAAAAGTGACATACGCGTTTCCAAGTTGCCAAATATAATAGACAAATCCGGCGGATTTTCTAAACTTACAGAGACAGAAACGTGTTGATTGTTCCCAGAAGCAAGGAAAACAAAATTAACAAAGGAGTCCAGAAAAGCGATGATGGGCATCAAACGAAAGGATCGCAGTCGAATTTAGCACCAAGTAAAAAAAGAAAACATGAGGTTAGATCTTTACGGGTTGCACACTTAAAATAGTGGTCAGTGTTGCGCGACAATTCGCGATAGTATCGAACGGAAATACGGCTTGAAATAAACAAACCTGGCGGAGTTCTAAATCGGCGAAATAAAGAAATTTAGCTTTTTGCAGCAAAATTGTCTCAAAACTGAAAAAAGAAAACGAAGGGCCACATGATCTGGACAAGATTTTAAAGAATCTTATTCTTTTGGCGAAAACAGCATGTCGATCGATGCAGCCATTAAAAAGCCTTTTAAATAGCAAAATTTGGCCACCACAAATAGATAATAGATATTCTTTTTGAATTCTCTCATGTTTTATGTGCGGTTCAGCGGTTAGGCGCTTCTCCGTCGCGTGCAGAGAATCTCGGCCGTTCTGCAGGTATGTTGTATCCTCTCAACCCAAGTTCGCCCTGGATAGGCAGAGTGGAAGCTCGTCTCCTGAATGATCAAAACCATGTCAATGGGGGCGTAAAACCACCTATATTATAATTTTTCGAGTCATCTTTTATGCAATGAATGTGTCTTGTCTACGTTGCAAGAGCAAGAAGACTGCCGAGAATATCATGGAAGGAAAAGAAATCAATCGAGGTAGTACTTGAAGAAACCCACGTGGGAAGCTCACGAAAAAAACAAACAATCAGGAAAAGACAAATTAAGCTATTTTTAGAACACTGAAATAAGCATAAAGGTCTTGAACACCTACATGTAGTATGATCTAGCTCTTACTGGCAAAATTAAAAGCAAACGAGGCAGGGATAGACCCGTACATGGAGAACTTTAACCGATGGGTAACAGGGAAAGATCAGGGTAAAGTAGCTTTTTTTAAAGAGCATCCGAGCAAAGGAATGAACGGAGAATCACGATTGTCGATTCTGCTGCATTTTATATGGCACTAGATGATGATGATGATGATGGTGATCTCGGCTTTCTACACGGATACTGTGTCCTTCTAAATCCAAGTTCGGCCTGACAGGCAGGGTTGAAGCTCGTCTCCTAAATGGGGGCGTAAAAACACCCATACTATTTTCATTTTGTTTCATTTTTTACGCAGTGAATGTGTCGTGTCTCCATTGCAAGAGCAGTATAGGTATCACCAGAATTCATGTTCAACTTAATTCACCTGTGTTGGTAGTCGAATCTTGCCATTGAAGCTGACACTCTCTTTAGAAGTATTCCGTGAAGTCATAATGCGTGCCTGTACACTCTCATATTTGCCTTCATGATGATAATATAACGATAACACACAATTTTGCGCGGCAGCTCGCTAATGGTCGTCGCGGTCTCGGTAGTGTTTACCTGTGGGTTAAGCGCTTGAAATATGGAAATAATGGATTCCAAAATATGAACTGCTCTTCGCATACATGTTTTGAACAAATGTGTAAACCTACTAGCTTTTCACTTCCAGAAGACTTGAAATTAAGACAAATAAAAACAGTTGATAGCTTCAAAAGACATCTTAAACATTTTCACATTTTCTGTTCCTACATGCCTATCCTTCATAAGCTTTTAACGTTTTTTTCATTATAGTTGTTCTGTTCCAAGTGTCTGGATGATAATAGTCTGTGTGTGTGTGTGTGTGTGTGTGTGTGTGTGTGTGTGTGTGTGTGTGTGTGTGTGTGTGTGTGTGTGTGTG
>NW_004797322.1:1322579-1323648 GCF_000002075.1 Aplysia californica | reverse complement strand
GAGAGAGAGAGAGAGAGAGAGAGAGAGAGAGAGAGAGAGAGAGAGAGAGAGAGAGTATTTTAGTTAGATTTCAAACCTAAAGAACATATCGGCTTTTTGAGCACAGCTAAGGTGTATACACATTTCATGTTTTAGTTGCCATTTAGAGTCCGCCTGCGTTTAAACGTTGTAGGCACGAGGAGACAACTAGTTTTGAGCTTTTTCACAGGTAACACATCGACTTGATTTGAGAGATCTACTTTTTAAACATATAATATCATTACGGTCTTTCTATATTTGTGAGGCAGCGTGGTGGAATCAGGCTCTCGTCAATTTTTGGGCTTGTAGAGTTATTGGTATCATATGAAAACTTGTTCACGAGTCTTTATTTGGAGGAAAAAAAACATCCATTTCTCTTGAAAACAAGTCGAGATTTCTGGGAATGAAGAAGGTGGGGTCACCTGCTTTCAGAGGTAAAATCAGTGAGAAAATGACAGCCAAAGATTACTCAATTTCTTAGCTTAAGAGTCTATGGTAACTGAAAATTTACTTTTTTTGTACCTTTAATTAAAATTTTTCAGTAAAATCCGCACAGAAAATGTGTTCTTTAAAGCGCACGAAAGGTGTTGAGCAAAAAAATAAAAATTCACAAATCTGCGGAAATGCCAGTTTCTTCACTTTGACTTTGATTATTTTGACGAAAGTCTGATTCCACCACGCTGCCTCACATTTCGTCGATCGCTAATAAAGTTATCGATACCAAGTAAGAAAAACTTCTCAGAGTCCAAGACCATTAATAAGAAAATCAGAGAAGTATCTCTTCACACAAACACAGCTCAGGTCTTTTAAAACACATAGTGCTTGGCAGTCCACCTTGCTCAGAGGAAAATTTTTCAAGTGGCCCCATGGGTGGTTGGCATATACATCACACATCTATAGTTTTTATCTTTCCTCCTTCTTTGTGTTTGTTACTGCCTTGAAATACATTGAAAGTTCGCCACTTATATAACCCTACTGTGCTTTGAGTGTCGTAAAACGGTTACTAAGAAACACAAGTTGCAACGAAAATCCTCCCCCCCCTCCCCCCCCC
>NW_004797322.1:1309618-1321851 GCF_000002075.1 Aplysia californica | reverse complement strand
ACACACACACACACACACATACACACATCACACAAGACAAAATGTTAGATTGTATTTTGGAAAGAACTGGATATCTATACATACATATTACATGTATATTTGTGTAATTTCGTCACTTTAGCCGCCCAAAACTTTCGAACCACTTAACTTTCGAATTTGACAAAAATTAATTGTGGTTCAGAATCATTTAAAGGGTGCACAGTTATATAGAGGAGCCTGAAGTCACTGTAGTTTAAATTTCAGTTTAAAAAAAATTAGTTTCGTATAGATCTAATCTTGGGACAATCTGTCTTCTAAGACGCCATTGTGAACAAGTGAGTGTCCGTTCGCTAACCGTGCGCACAGGTTCCTCAATAACTTGACGAACGATCGATTCTTTTGAGTTCGTTCATCGAACGAGTACCCAGCTAGTTTTTCAAAATGTTGAAACATTACTTCGTGTTGAATCCCTAGTGCTTCTTTGTTCCGTGCAATTTGCATTGGAAAATGAGATTGCGCGTGTTTATGTTGCCATGGTTGCAAAACCAATACTGGTAGAGGAAGGATCGCTCTAGTACAAAGTACTTGTCGTATTGCCATTCCGAGTATGCATGGAATAAATCTCTATTCAACAAGATACGTGTTGAAGACTAACAAATTCTTATCGTCATTGCTTCGAAAAGGCTATTCCTGTAAAAACATTGTTGTCGCTTCGGTTTTCATTTCCAGTTAAAAAAAAGGACAGAATTAGATTTTTTAAAGCGAAAAATAATATAGAAATTAAAAGTAAAACTGCATTCAGCCTCTATTTTTAGGTCTGGAAAGAGGGCACGATGTTGTCAATTTCATATCTTATTTTCTCATTCTCAGTTCTGATATGGACGGTTATTGTTGTAGCAGACGTGAAACGGGCTGACAGGCTGGTGAACATACAACACAACCTCAGTCTTTATCTTAACACTGAAGACTGGAGCAGAGGAGAACTTTCTGTAACAAAAGTGCTTGCTTCGGTGCTGAAGATTCTGGGCTGGAGACGGGGAACAGTGATTTACGATACATCTCACCTCATTCAAGACACTGTTGTGCGTTCACTGTCCGAACATACACTGGCTCTGACAGAGTTTAATTCATTAGATGTTAACATACTACGTTTTCTGTTCTCCAGGCCAAAAAATTATCTTCTCGTCTTTGATAAACCTTGTGACATCTTTGAAGAAGTGGATGGGTTTTTCGAGAAGGAGGGAACAAGTTCTATGTTGCCGCATTGGACGCAGATTGTAATTATTTTAGAGTCGTCTAAAATGGCGGCTTTACGTCAGTGTTTGTCCCATACTGTCTACGACAATGTCTTGGCATTAGTGTATGACGCTGCCACGTACTGGCTGATTACAGCACAAACTTTAATTTGGGCAAGCAATAAGGAACGGTTGTTTATCGACGTTTCCATGGAAACATTCGTTCCACACCTACCATACCACTTCTTCCCAAACCTTCGTTATGGTATGAACGGACGTCGAATCACATGTTTGTGTAAAGAGTGGCGCACAGAAATGATGATAAAACCGGATCCTGCTTCAGGAATGCCTGTCTATAGAGGTTTTACAATAGACATGGTGAATCTTTTATCAGGATCACTGAACTTCTCGTGCATTCTAACTCCAGATCCAAACACGCCGAACACGATATCTTGGGATGGTTTTTATAAGATTGTGTCTGAAAGAAAAGTGGATGTCGGGCTAAGCTTGTGGGGAGATATTTCACAATATGTTCTCAACCACTCAGTTAGCTCTGGGGTCACAGAAGGGAAAATAGTTGGAGTTTATAAATTGCGTCAACACACAGATCCTACAGAGATACCATGGATGAGTACACACATTGTCTTCGTCGTGGTAACAATAATGGGTTGCTTGCTGTGGGTTGTTTTTAACTATGAAATAATGCTGCATCGCCAAGATATTGTGAACTGTGCGTTGAGACATTTTCGGAAACATGCACCGAAACAGAAAAGACATATTGTAGACATGTCAGTCCTGACACCAGATGCCCCAGAAAACACTTTTTTGACTTTGAATTTCGCCTTTGTGGGGGCATTGCTAAACCAAGGCTCCTTACCTAAACCACGTATTCTTTCTTTGAGGATTATGATTGCTTCTTGGTCGTTTATGAGTGTTTTTCTCACTCAATTGTTCACAGGACAACTTACAGCTAATGAGATTCTACCCCAGACTACACGCACTTTCTCTACTTTTGAAGAATTATTACAGAGTGACGGTTATAGATGGTGCATGCCAAAGACTTACGTCTCTTTTACATCCGTATTGAAAAACGCAAGGAAAGACACAGTCGCGGGAAAACTGTATCGTCAAATGCCGTATTTGGATAGCCCTCTTCCTCATGCCTGTGACAGCATTACTGGTGTGCTCAACAAACTCAGAACAGAACCGAATTTCGTGGCTTTAGTAACAGTAGACACACTTAATATATTGTTCGAAGATACCAAGAACACTTCGAGCCCCATATCGTATGCTGTTATAGATGAAAGTCTGTTCACCAGTAAGACGGGTTTAGAGTTTCCGAAAGACTCGCAGTTCGAGCTGGTGATATCCCAGTCTATCCGGATTTTGGTTGAGACAGGGTTAATTAAAAAATTACAAGAGAAATGGATGATCAAGTTTCCTAATTTGAACAGAGAACAGAGACTGAAAGATTTTAAAGTAAAGCTAAACGGTCTGCAGAGCATACTGTGGTTAATTCAATCGTGTGGTATTGGCATTGCATCAGCTGTTCTGGCCTTGTTAGGGGAATGTTTATTTAATTGTTTGCGCAAACGGCTTTCTTTAGGACGCCCCGTCTCAGTCCAGGTTAAGCCTGACAGGCAAAGTTAGAAGCCCTCCTCCTAAATTATCAAATTGTGTCAATACTTTTACTTTTACTTACACTTTTCCTTCTTCTGGTATCCTTAGGATGTCGAGGTGTGGTGCAGGTTTCGGTCCTGTGGTAGGTGTGTAGCGTCTATGATAGACGTTATCTTGTTCCAGGACCTTTTTAACCCTATCCAGACAGGTCTTTCTTGGTCTTCCTCTTGATTTGAAGCCGGATTCTCGGGTGTTGTAAGCTCTAGCGCTAGTTGTTTCATGGGCATCCTGGTTAGATGTGCGAACAATTTGACTCTTTGACAGTCTTGTGCCTTGTTTAGAGACCATGTTTGGCACTGATATGTTAATGTTAGTATGAAGATGCTATTGATGAGCTGGGATTTCACTTCGATAGGGATGTTCTTGTGACCAAGCAGGGGTGCTAGCTGGTAGGTCACTGCTTTTGCTGTCGTAGTTCTTGTTTCTATTTCTTTGTCCATACGCCCATCTTATGTAAAGACTTTTCCTCCTTTCTTTCTTTTTTTTTTTTTTAAGCAGTTTTTATTTTACCCATGACCGGCTTGCCAGGCCTGTGTCAATGAAGATGTAAAAACATGTACATTAAGGGAAGGGGTGGGTCTTCAAAATACGATGTTGGGTCAAAATATCGATTTTTAACTATTTACATTTTCGGGTACCTGAATATCTTAGGAATCGATACCCCCTGACCTTCACAGAGATAGTACATAACAAGATGGTTCACTCAGCCAAAAAAGTGTCCACCGGAAGTTCGCTTTTTGCTTCAGGTGGCGTTGCAGTCTGTTTTGAAGCTCTCTTTCGTTTTTCCAGAAGAAGAATAGGAATAGCACCTCCTTGCGTGCGCAGATCGACTGCTGTTCATCAGCAGTTCGGGTTCGTTCAGTGCGGAGTTTTAGTAAAAAAAAATTTTAATGACCTCTTGCCTTTCGTTGTAAAGTCAAATTAAACGAAGAAAACAATCACCCTTTCCTCCGGAAGAGGTTTTTTTGTCAGCGTAACCATTTACAAAAAGCGTTCTTCCGAAATTTATTCAAAAACTTGACAGTTTCACTTTGATTTTTTAAACTCAAGAAGGGTAACTCTTTTCGCAAAGGGTGCGCATTGGCGAAGAGGACACCACCGACTTTTGAGGACACTTTTTTAATTGGCTCAAAGAGAGAAGTGGCCCCTCTTGTTATGTAGACTCTTTGACCTTCATTAGAAAATATTTTAAAAAATCGTTTTTAGGTTCATTTCTTTTAGGGTACCTTCTTCAAATTGGGGCCCATTTTTTCATCAAATTAGCCCCAAATGAGCCCATAGTTAGACGGTGACGACAACAACGTGTCTCCACGTGACCCTAGCATGTTTAGTATCGTTGTAACCGCAAACTTCTCCTCTTCCAAACCGTAAAAAAAATCTAGAATGATGTGTTTCTGACAGTTTAGCTATGATGAAGGACGCCCCATTTTGTAAATCTTAGTTTGTCTTGGACAAAACGAATCCCCGGTACTAAAAATAGTGACCATGACGTCAATATTTAGTCAGAGATTGCCGCGCGGTATAGAATCTTCAACAGTTTTTTAAAATGATCACCGCTACTATTTTCTTTCGATTGAAAAGCCCGTTGGAGTGTTTCTATGTTCATTGTTGTTTTGTTCACTGGTTTGTCCGTGCATTTACCTTGATCTGTGTTTGTTGTGGGTTTTTTTTGTTATTGTTTGTTTGTTTGTTTGTTTGGGGTTTTTTTTGGTGGATTTTCTTTTTTGATAATGAAAGTGTTTTTACACGTCTATTGACACAATTTAGAGCATTAAGGAAGCTGGCTATCGGCCTCGCCTGTCACTGTCAGAGCTAACCCGGGCTAAGAGGGATATCAGATCCCAGCAGAAAGACCCAGCAACTCAATAGAAAGTCTCGGTGCTCAGGAGTCGAACTTAAGTCTCCCGAATGCGACAGTGAAGCGCCTGATCGCTGCACCACAAATGTCGATTGCTTGATTTTTGTTAGGGGGGTATGGGGAAAAGGGAGAAAACTAACAAGTATGAGAGAGAGAGAGAGAGAGAGAGAGAGAGAGAGAGAGAGAGAGAGAGAGAGAGAGAGAGAGAGAGAGAGAGCGGTGATGTAATGTATAGAGATGATGTTGCATGTAAGAGTATTCTGTGTCACTGATCTCGTGAGGGCACACTGCTCGTTTCGTCAAATGTTTGGTCAATATAATATTTAATATAATTTACCTTTTTTTACAAGCTAACAATGAAAGGGATACTGTGGTGAACTTTTTGCTAACTTACGTATGTGCCGTCGTAGAATGGAAGTTTATAGTCCTGGCGAGGCCACAGTATTACATTGGTCATTGTTACTTTCGTTCATAAACATAATAACAATTAAAAGTTCATCTCAATGAAAATTCCAAAAATTATAAGCAAAGCAAACCTTTTGAATGGAACGAAAGGAATTAGCAAGCGGGTATGATTAGACGTAGCGTTGTAAACTTATGAATTCCTTTACTGTGAACCTCGTATCCACCGATAGCGGACTCACAGTAAAAGAGGTTCAACCAATTATTTCTTATTCATATCAGCAAACCACAGGCCTCGGCTAAAGCAGGATCGCCGGGACTGATGTGATATCACTGTTATAATTGAATCCTGTTATAAACGGGAATGAAGTTTTCGTACGCTGTAACTAAAGATCAACGAATGGGATCTTTCATCTTAAGAAAATAAATTTATCAGGTGTATCCATCATCCATTTGAAAACAAAAGATTAACCATCAAAACAAAGATCAAGATTTTCAAAGCATCTGTCCTCAGCACACTCCTTTATGGATCTGAAACATGGACTTTGTACAGCAGACAAGGAAAGCGCCTCGACAATTTCCATCTCAGATGCTGCCGCAAGATCTTAGGCATTTCGTGGCGTGACAAGGTTACAAATGTTGAAGTGTTGGCACGGGCAAACCTCCTGAGCATGACAACTATCCTGTGTTTTAAAAGATTGAGATGGCTGGGCCATGTCAAGAGAATGAATGACAACCGGATCCCGAAGCAACTACTCTATGGAGAACTAGCCAAGGGAAAGAGACAAAGAGGAAGACCAAAATTGATGTACAAAGACACCTGCAAAAACAGCTTATCTAGGCTTGGAGTAGATGTTAACACCTCGGAAGACATAACAGAGGACCGGGAAACATGGAGGAATATTATAAAGGAAAGAACTAAAATGCTAGAGAACAGCCCCAGAAACAACCAGGCTGAGAAGCGCCAACGACGAAAGGAAAACAGTGGAAATACAGAGCTTCGATCTACGACACTAACATGCAAGCACTGCAACAGAATCTGCGCTTCAAACATAGGAAGAATTAGCCATGAAAGAAGCTGCATGAAGACAACATTGAGACCATCTTACGCTAAATTGACCGTCTGCTTAGACGAAAAGAGCTATATATATTCAAGCACAAAAAAAGAAAGAGGAGAGATTATAAGGATGATAGACGTTTGATAGGAAAGATGGAGCTCACCTAACCCGAGCACCCGCCAACAATCCACTTAAGAGACAGCGAGATAGAGAGAGAGACAGAAATAGAGAGAGAGAGAGAGAGAGAGAGAGAGAGAGAGAGAGAGAGAGAGAGAGAGAGAGAGAGAGAGAGAGATTTGGTATAATCTCGGTATGTGTTATTCGACGATTTTACCTATTTCCATTACTGATCAAGTTCGGGAACCAAATATTGCTGACGGGAGACATGTTCACCTGTTGTTGAATGCTGTATCTTTCTATAAAAGTTAAAGAACTTTTGATTCAAGAAGTCAAAAAGACCCCTAGATAAGCCAGCATTAATTGCCATTGAAGCTTGGCAAAGGCATCTGAAATGCTTTGGGGGACGAAAGTCTTGGACGTTGGACTTGACAGAGTCCCTGCATTGAATGCGATGTTCACTGTTTCTGTTTTTCTTGTTCACAATCCGTAATCGTCTCCACCTAGTACTTTTTTATGCAGTTCGTTACTTGCACTATTGTTGACTAGCAAAAAGTGCTGTTTTTGTTATTCCTCAACATAATTATTATGTGTTCCTCACCGAGTCCACAATGAATAAACGTCCAAAATGCAACATACAAACAGACCATTTACAAAAAGCTAGCTATTACCAAAAATATGATTGACCATGCTTGTCTGACAGTCCCACTCCTGCTGGACATCCTACTTCTATCAGCGCTGTCCAGACTTTAGGACGCTCTTTCGTCCCAAAAGTTCAGCAAGTGCGGAGATACTCGATGAAATCATCTTTCTGATACGGAATCGAACTCGTGTCTTCAGCTTGCTATGCAAAATGCTTTGCTAATCAATACTAATTATGCTCAAGTGATCGGACCTGAATCTGGTTTTAAGTTTTAACTGTCGGCATTATCGTGTATGTTACCAGTCATCTACCCCAGCTAAGAGAAGTGGGGCTTCTTGTTTGGTTTCAGGGATGTCACTGTTTAGAATCAAAGCCGGTTACTTTTTGGTGGAAGTTCAAGATGAAATAATTATATTTTAGGAAGGGAAAAAAAATACACCTCACAACCTGCACAAATTTTATCCTGTAAATTCCACCTGTTGCGAAATGTACTTCAGTGTTTAGAAGTTAGTGTTTCTCTTATCGCTTTATTATTCTGCATAAAGTACGACTATGACTGCACTGTTTCAAGCTTTGAGGTAACTTTGTTCCCTTTTTCTTGTGCTATTCTAATGAAATAAATGATATTATCTCATAATTCCTAACTGTATTCTTATTTCATTTTATATAATTCTATTCCAAACCGGGTGATCGATATAGTGCAGTGGTAGATACCAAAGGGTCTACATAACTATCTTTTGTTTAGTATAGGGTTTTACGGCGCTCGCAACTGCATAGGTCATATGAGCGCGGGGGACACACCTAATACTTTTTCGTTGGTAGGAAATTTTGAATTTTGCCCGTGTGGCGGCCGAAGCCTACTCTGATCGATTTTAGACCACCAAGGGATCTTTAACGTGCGCAACTTGCACACGGGCCCTCCGAGATTTTTCGCCCTTGTCCGAGAAGGCTAGGTGTAGATCTTTCCTACCAGAAGATCAGGGGTGTGGCAGAAAGACAGCAGTTAGGAGGAGCCAAGGAGTAGCAGTAGAAAGGCTGCAGAAAGAGTCAGGAGCCCAGAAGAGGGGGCAAAGGAGGCGAGGGGGTGGGGGCAGAAAGTGGAAATGAAAGCAGACAACAGAACATTGTTAGAGATAAGGAAAGGATGTGAAAGGAGACACTTTTAGAGAAGAAAATATTTTGGTCGCTACCCGGAATCGAACCCGGGACCTTTGAATGAGAGGCAAACACCTTAACCTCTAGGCCACGAGAGCCCCATAACTATCTTTGTAGATACTGAAATTAGTGAAAAAGATGAACACTGCATTGATCTGTCTGCGGTTGTAAAGAAGTAATAACAATGCGAACGCATTTTTTTAGTTGCGTTTTTTTTGCGTTTTTTCTAAAACGCGATATTTTTAGGGGTATGGGGTTTTAGTGCAGCGATATTTTGGAGGCTGTTTATAGGATTCCCTTGAAATTTGGCCTCAGTGTTGGCAATTGGCGCAGTTGCAACGTGCCAGAGGCTTTTTTTATAATTTGTGGAATATTTTTTAAATTACTACATTCTATATGCCTCAGAGGGAGGGATTTTAAGCAAAATTTCGGTGATTTAGCAAGTCATATGTTAAAATCCGGGATATCTCGCTTATTATAAACGTTATAATAATCCTCTAACGGGTTGCAACTTCCTATACTAGGTTTACGTTGTGAAAATATTAAATCTGTAGCTTTATAGATAAAAAGAAAATTACGCCAGCACTAAAATAACGCTTTATAGGAGGTGGTGACACCCTAAAATGTAAAAAATTGCCCGAAGCGCAGAAGTAAAGTTCATCTGACTACCTGAATAACGCACAAGACCCCCAAAGTCATATAAAATACCCTTAAATGATTGCTAAGTCTGTGCATAACGGTTTTTGAAAAAAAGCATGCATGTTTTCCCTTTAAAAATCTTTTAACGTTATCTTTCATTATAGTTGTTCTGTTCCTATGTCTGGATGAAAATAGTCTCTCTCTCTCTCTCTCTCTCTCTCTCTCTCTCTCTCTCTCTCTCTCTCTCTCTCTCTCTCTCTCTCTCTCTCTCTCTGTGTGTGTGTGTGTGTGTGTGTGTGTGTGTGTGTGTGTGTGTGTGTGTGTGTGTGTGGGTGTGTATGTGTGTGTGCGTGCATTAATGTATATTGCATGAGAAGAAAGGAAGTAGTAAGAAAGGTTTTTGAAAAATGGGTATTCCAATGTAAAGCGCATTGAGCTACTTTTTTGGAAATGCGCTATATAAATGTTATATTATTATTATTATTATTATTATTATTATTATTATTATTATTATTATTATTATTATTATTATTATTATTATTATTATTATTATTATTATTATTATTATTATTATTATGACGTTTGTTCATGGAGATTTCAATATTGACTCTTAGTCTCAGTTTACAAGGTGCTAGTCCAGCAGGCGCAGGGCGTTGTTTGGTTGTTCACAGTCTCAGCAAAGATCTACAAAACCCCAGGACATTCGACTTCTCTGGAATCAAAAATGTTTTATTGCATGGATCACTCTTTTCTACTCAGTTTGGTGGGTTTTTTTTTTTTTCATTCAGATTGGTTCGCCAAGAGTAGAGTTACAAGGAAGTTTGTGATGATGAAAAATTGGAAGATAAAATGTGAGACTTACTTCCTTTACTTTACTTTTTCCGTCCTCTTGTGCCTCTAGGGCGTCGAGGGGAGAAAGAGCTTCCTGTCTTTAGCAAGTATGATGGCCTTGCAGGGTGGGATATTGAATGTTCTCAAGGTATCAAAAATGAGACAGCGTTGTGAAATCAGGCGCTCCTCAAAGCAAAGAGACCGGTATTTTTCTTGGCGATTGGCAATTAAAAAAATTAAAATCTTTTTATTTTGGCTCAACATTTTTTAATGCTCATTTAAAACGTATTTCTGTGTTGATTTTTTGTCCCAGAAAAAAACCCGTTAATTAATACAAAATGTAAAAATTCAGTTTCCAAGGATTCGCAAGCTGTGGAAGTCACCAAATTTTAGCGGTCATTTTCTCGCTAATTTATCTCTGAAACCAGGCGACCCCCTCCTCCTTTAATCGCAAATATTTCGACTTCTATTCAAGATAAATGTAAGTTGTTTTTTGTAAATCTAAAGCAAGACAAATTAACAAGCTTTTAGATAAAACAATTAACCTCGCATTCCCAAAAATTGACGAGCGCCTGATTCCATCGCGTCGTTACACAAATTGACTGCATGCTAACATGGAATATAACAATCTATATAGCCTTCCGTATGCTAAACAAAGAGGTAAGAATGACGCCGATGTTCACGAGGGAACTGTACCTCTCGATCTAGATAAGATTTAAAAAAAAAACCCCAACCAAGAAGAAGTAGAAGCTGAGGGATTCAGAAACACACGTCACTGCAAATATATTTAAATGCTTTGAGCATCCTCTAGGACATAACACGGCGACTCGCAGTTTGCGGACGAAGAACGTTTTGACACGTGGCCCTACACACTACACACTACATGTCTCATATACCACATGCACGTCAATAACTTGGTTGATGTTACCCAGCCAAAGCGGTACCGTTGTCCTTTTCTGCAGGAGATGGACATTACATGTTGGTGCCGCGTCTTAGAAAGCCTTACAATGTTTGCGGTAGTAAGTACAAAAGGAATGAAACAATTATAGGGAAACGGCTAAGATTAGCAGCAAGCACATATACACATGAGAGAGAGAGAGAGGAGGAGGGGGGGCAAAAGTAGATGCACAGTTATGAAAAAAAGCGCGTACAACACTTACTGCATTTATTATTCATGTACAAACAAAAGAAAATGGCATAATACATGTAATAACAAGCACATAATTTTATTCTTCAGATACTCAAACTGCTTGCCGATGATATAAATCATGCATTCTGCGGCTGGCTGTGGTCGTTGTTATGTGCGACAACATGTGGGGTGGGAGCGACCAGTACTTACTCTTTCCACGTCAGTAAGTTTTTGTGAACACATCGAAGTGTGTGACATTGTCCTTACAAGCTAGTCTATAAGCACATCTATAATGCTGAAAATGTATGTAACACGCGCCATCAGGATCCTGGAGGTGGAAGCCGATACATCGCACGTCATTCACACAGGCCTGGGCGCACCCCAAGCGACCTCGTGACATTATCTGACGGAAGCAGGTTTGTCGGCGCCCAACGTGGTCATGGGTCCTAAAACTGACTCCACTTCCACTGACACCACCCCCACTTAGGGGTCCTGGAGTACATCTGGTGACACGGTGACGGAGAACTGCAGGTCTCCAGGTTCCATCTCGGAACTTTTCACAAGAGTGATTCTCCCTTTTGAAGATTGCGCTCTTTATGCCATCAGTACTTTCTGGCGTTGTCACGCACACATAGAGGTGCCACAGTAATCCATAGACAGCAAAAGAAGCGTGAATTCTCCACATGTTTAAGAATACAAGGTTAAGGCAAAAGTAAACTCTTGATCACATGCAATAATATCAAGAACTTCTAAGCAAGCACAGGGCAAGGAAAGATGGAAAGTGTTTGTTGGTGGCCAAAACCCTGATGTAGGGGAGAAAAGCAGTAATGATGATGATAAAACACTTAGTAAAGTTTGCTCCAGGTATCAATAAACTTTGTTGCCTTCAAATCTCCAATCAAAAGTCTTATGGGGATTGAATGTATTTGTTGTTGATTGTGAACATATTCGCTTTGGTGCAGCTCCAAACCTCTTTTCTTTGGGTATCGTTTTATCTGACAGCTCCAGAAACCTACACGGAGGACATAGATGCAATTTTTTTCTTCAAAATAAAACCCTTCAATGATCTTCGTTAATGTTCCCAGTAATGTTTGTTGTCATATTATTGAACGGCTGACATTACGGTGTCTGCTGTGTTCTATTATGCTGCTCCTTGCTTGGTCAAGCCTCTAGCTTGTTTATTTTTCCCCTAGATTTAGCCACTATCTGTTGCCACAAAAACGCACCCATCCACTTGATTCTCCAGTGACAACTGAGTGAAAATACTGGTTGGAACTACACGACCGAAGAAAATCTAAAGAAGTTGTTTAGGGAAGAGTGACCCAAGAAATTATTTAAGCTTTCAGCAAACTTTAGTCCAAATCCTCATGGCAGAAAAAAATAAATTGAAAATTTTAGTACATGTATTATGATCTTATGTCAATATTGCACAAACCCCTTTATGTCACGTTTACTAGAGAGGGTGAGAGGGAGGGAAGTAGGGAGGGAGGTAGGGAGGAAGGGAGAG
>NW_004797322.1:1295245-1307833 GCF_000002075.1 Aplysia californica | reverse complement strand
GATTCAGAGTAGGCCTGTCTTTCCTTCGTTGTCCCCCCCCCTCCCCCCTCTCCCCGTTTCAATGATTTTGTCTGCAACCACTTGGCATATTATAAACATCTCCATGTTCAAAACGACTTATTTATGTCTAAACGTCGAGTATCACTCTCCCTTTGTCTTGAATGCCGTTTCAAAAGAACTGTGAGAAGAGACACAAACGTGGCTGTCTTACAACCCCAGTAGTACATGTATTTGAGACAGCGTGGTGAAATCAGGCGCTCGTCAAAACAAGGAAACCGGCCTTTTTCTTGGCGATTGACAATTTAAAAAAAACAAAACTTTCTTTTTTGCTCAACACTAAAGTCCATTTCAAACTTATTTTTGCGTTGATTTTTTTTTCTTCAGAAATACGTTAATTAAAGGCATACAAGATGTAACATTTCAGTTTCCAAGGACTCTCAAGCTATGGAAGTCACCAAATTTGAGCGATAATTTTCTCGCTAATTTTATCTCTGAAACCAGGCGACCTCCACCTCCTTTTTCTGCAAATATCTTGAAGATAAAGGTTAAAAAAAAAATTAAAACAAGACAAATGAACGAGCTTATACATAAAACCAATGAACAGCACGCCCGAAAGTTGACGCGCGCCCGACTCTATCGCGTTGTGACACAAATCATTCGTCTAGATCTACATATTATACGGCACGAGGTTAACGCTTATGTCGACACAACACAAGCCGTTCACATAATAATACCAAGCCCATTGTCCATTTCCAAAAGCATCGAGCGCAGTCAGTAGGAAACATTAATACATCAAGTACGTGCAAAACTGAGCCAGAATATAATCTGCATAATTGTATGTTCGAGCCAGGATCGTTCGGATTGGGACTCAAGGTGCTACAAACTGAGTCATGTGAAGGTGCAACTAGAAGTTGAAGCTTTTCTTTTCTTTCACCACTGAAAAATACCAGCCCTCCAGCCCTCCCCCCCCTCCTGGTTTAAACAAAATCGGACAACTCCAGTAAATTTTGAATACCGTAAGTTTTACCAATAAAATGATACCCTCCGTGATTCCGATGTGAATAGGAAGGACGTAAAGTGCCACTTCTTCGCTAAATTGCTATCTTGGAATTACAAAGTTCTTATCTGACATTTTTGGACGTTATGAATTATAAAGACCATGAAGTCAGAAACCAAATAATCTTTCTGCTCTATCAAAATCGTAAGATAATTCGCAGTCGTTTTCATGATATTTAATAACTTGCATTCGAAAAAGCTTGACATGTTGTGAAACTCACTATTTTTGACGTCAACTTTCTTAAAGCTAGGCACCGAGCAAAACAAAAAACAAACAAAAAAAGACAAGAAAAAAAATTGAGCCTTAATAATAGTCTTCTCAGTTTAACACCTGCACTTTCTTTGTTTCCACAGTGTTGTGTAGAAAACACACGTCCACATTCACTCCTTATTTGTGCTGCTTTTTCGTGTCTTTGAGTGGAACATTGGAAAACGAGCAAGAACAACAAAACAAACCTTCTCTCTGTATCGTGCGCCAACATTCCAGTGCAATTTGTTGAGCAACTGGGATTTGAAGTACAGTGTTCAAAGAGTAGTTTTACACACACACAAAAAGAGAACGAAGCTCTGAGAGCTAAGTAAACACGTTGACTAGACCTGTTTCTCAACGAACAACGAATTGTAAACATTCAGTACTTTTTGGCTAGCAAAATAAGCGGACTGTTTTATCCTTTCATAATAATCATCGTGCGACGCAGAATAATATGAATTGGAATGTCGTTACCATAGTTACTGCAGCAAAGCCAAAAGAAGCAAGAAATTTGTTTTCAAATCCCAAGGATATTTCCTCTGTCTGCCAGACGTCTTGGGCAGTGGAGAGAGAGAGAGAGAGAGAGAGAGAGAGAGAGAGAGAGAGAGAGAGAGAGAACAAAATACTCTTTGCAGTTGTCTGCTGTGGCCATGTGGGGATGTATAATATACGACACTTCTGCACACCCTTTTATAAGAACAGTTTCAAAGTGAAAGATAATTTAATTTTTCTTTTTTTGGTTGTGAAACAACATTTGCGAGCGAAGCAACAGAGATTCTGGAAACAGAAATCAAGTCTGTGGTGCTGCTCTTGAATAACCGTACTGAGTTGAAAAAGGACCTAAACCTATCGCGGCCCATCATAGTTTTTGGGATGGTAACATTCGATTCCTTAATCAGTTCTTCAATGTAAGGAAAAATCCACATATGTTCTGACTTCAGGAGCCTTAGTAAAATCAAATAATATAAAAAAAGAGGCAAAAGCTAGAGAGCTTCTTCTCCAAGTCGAAGTGCAAGTATCAGTAATTGCTAGAACTTTCACTTTGGCAACACCCATTCTTATGGCTTCATAAACACAGGAAATCTTTCTCCCATGCACTAAAATACGTATCTATTCTAACTTATATCAAAAACAAGGAGAAAAAAGGTAATGTCTTTACTCAGTAGAAGTTGCTAAAAATGTTGATGTCAAACACAATTGATTTTTATTCCCTTTATTTGAAACTAATTTGTTTAGTGGTAGTTGTAGCAAATATCACAGACAATCTTGTGTCCCCTGTCCATTCTTGCCAGGAGAAGAACAACAGTCTTACCAACTAGCTCGTCCACATACTGAGTATAGCGGACTGGGGACAGGGAACAGTCATCTATGAGGACCACCACCCTGTTCAATGCTTGGTTGTCAACGCTTTAACCTGACCATCAATGATTTATTTATAGAGGCACCAGCCATCCATGTCCAGGTGCTGTTTTAGCCTCTTTTTCCTGTATGCGGATTAATAATATCTTTTTGCCAATTTATTGGTTCCACCCAAAATAGATCAATGTTACTCACGCAAATTTCCATATCAAATATTACCACAGAACTTGTTTTCTCGAGCTGACAAAATTATTTTCTGACATTAGATAGCTCTTGTGAAATCTTTAGACAGGCTGATGACTATTTCGAAAAAGAAGGAATAAGCTCCATGCTGCTGCATTGGACGCAGTTCGCTGTTATTCTGGACTCATAAAAAATGGCGGCTTTGCGTCAGTGTTTATCACAAACAGCGTACGATAATGTTTTGGCTATAGGGCATGACAATGCTACTCTCAAAATAACGTCGGTGCAAACATGAATGTGGACAAGCAGCAATAGGACAAGTAAGTTTTTTGATGTTGCAATGGAAAAATTCGGTAGGCAGCAACGTGACTTCTTTCCAAACATGCCTCATGGTATGAATGGTCGACGCGTCACATGTTTGGCCCAATAATGGTACCAATACATAAAAATACGGCCCGATCCTGTTTCCGGACTTCCTGTCTATACAGGTCTTATAATAGATTTGCTTAATCAGTTATCAGCATCACTGAACTTCTCCTGTATTCTGACCCCAGATCCAAGTGCACCGAACACCATGTCTTGAGATGATTTCTACAAGGTTGTGTCTGCCAGAGAAGTAGATATGGGACTTGCTTTCTGGGAGGATGCGCAATATTTTCTGAACCACTCCATTAGCTCTCCGGTCTTGGAATCAAATCTGGTGGGTCTTTATCAACTAAGATCTCACATGGATCTCTTAGAAATACCATCGTGGAATGAAGAGACAGCTTTCGTCAGCCTCATATCTACAGGGAGCTTGATCTGGTCTGTATTTCTTTATAAGATCTTGATATTATGTAAATTTGTCTTAACGCACACATGGAGACATTCGAAGACAGGTGAGCAGATGAGGCAAGATCAAATGAATAATGCAGACAGACCAGCTGACACATTGAATGAGAAAACCCCGATTCCAGATGCCCTCCATACTGATACCTACCAAGGTGACACCTCCATTAATCTGGGAGGCCTAGTTGACTTTTTAGGAGCACTTTTCAACCAGGGCGTGTTACCAACACTTTCCTATTTGTCAACAAAATGTGTGATAGCTGCCTGGTCGTTCCTTTGATTGCTCCTCACCCAATGGTACATCGGACAACTTACAGCGTACCCTCTGGTACACCCATTCTCTAATTTCGATGGAGCTTATTCCTTCCTTTTTGAAATAGTCATTAGCCTGTCTTAAGATTTCACAAGAGCTATCTAATGTCAGAAAATAATTTTGTCTGCTCGAGAAAACAAGTTCTGTGGTAATGTTTGATACGGAAATTTCCGTGAGTAACAATGTTACTAACATTGATCTATTTTGAAAAGCATTGGCAACCAAGCATCGAAAAGGGTGGTGATCTTCATAGATGACTGTTCCCTGTCCCCAGTCCACTATATTTAGTATGTGGACGAGTGAGTAGGTAAAACTGTTGTTCTTGTCCTGACAGGAATGGACAGGAGACACAAGATTGTCTGTGGTATTTGCTACAACTACCACTAAACAAAAGATAAGTATTTTAGTGCATGGGGAAAAGATTGCCTGTGTTTATGAAGCCATAAAAATGGGTGTTGCCAAAGTGAAAGTTCTAGCACTTACTGATACTCGCACTTTGTCTTGGAAAAGAAGCTCTCTCGCTTTTGACTCTTTTTTTTATTATTTGATTTTACTAAAACCCCTGAAGTCAGAACACATGTGGATTTTTCCTTACTTTGAAGAACTGATTAAGGAATTCAATGTTACCATCCCATAAACTATGATGGACCGCGATAGGTTTGAGTCCTTTTTCAACTCAGTACGGTTATTCAAGAGACGGCACCACGGACTTAACTTATTATGTCTCCAGAGATTTAAACCAAATTAGGCATTTTTGGACGAAATTAAACAACGCATTGAGGGGAGACAACCAAGGCCAAGAACCATGCAGGAACTATATATGACCACCCAGGAGATATGGAGGCAGTTCTCGCTACGTGTTACATGTACCATTAACCGAGTGACTTCCTTGTACCGGAGATGTACTGCGGTGTATCCGATATAATGGTGGTCATATCCACTACTGAACATTTTGATGCATTAACCGGAAGTCGAAAATGTATTCCATTAAAATTTAGTAATCACAGTGATGCCCCACGTATCCTTTCATAATGCCTCTCACTTCTCTGAAGCGGGAATGGAGAGGTCACAATGCTGTGATGGATGGAGTGAGTGTGTGACGTGGGCAGGGTTTGGTGTTTAACCTAGACGGTTAGAGATAGTATAAGAACGTATAATGTTTAACCAATATGTGCAAGCAGACGGAAGGCACCACAGGGTGTTGTGGGGTGGGGGGGGGGGGGGGGCAACACAGCGGGCGAGTTAGCCTAGAGCCCTTTCTTTATGATAGCCAACGCCGAGCTGTCAACATCGCTAGCGTTAGAGAAAGAAACCTGATTCGATTTTAGATCAATTATGACCAGGGGCGAAGGCTGACTTGTTTGACAGGGTAATCAAAGTGAAATGGGACCAGATAGGGCCTGGAGATATCACACCCACACAAGTTACAAGAATCTTACTGGCACTGGAGGCGGCAACTCTGAGTTGTGAATGAAAACAAATCCTGAATTCATGTTGTATGCTTGTTCAACCGCTAAAATAATCGGGAAAGTATTTCATTAAATATTTATTCTAACTAACCTTAAATTTAACTTTAGATTTGAACACACGAACACCAAGGAAAGAAGCACAGATGTCAGCACTACAATGGCATGTTATACCAAACAGCCGAAACACTTTGGTAGAGCACGCCAATTATTAATTATTTATTTCACATTTGGCTGTTTTTTGTCTAGCTTTTCGCGGCCAGGAGCATAATCGAGGTCACGATCTGATTATAGGACGTTAAAAAGTCGAGGAAAAAAACAAGCACTAGCAGTGTAGTAGCAGGAGTCAAAGGATTATTAGGAGTTAGTTCCCCTCACATCTGTGAGGTAGACTCGACCAGTGTAATAGTTCGCTTAGATAATCAGCGCGTCTGGGTGCTTATAACTGTGGCCCGAAAGGGGTGAACAGGGTATATGCGACAATGAAACAGTTCTGACTGCTATGCACATGTTCCCTTCAAATCTATTGGTTGACTCTTCCAGCCTCACTTTAAGCTTACTTAATCAAAGCTTGTGACTGCTTATGGAGTGGCCCGATAGGGGCGAACAGGCATAGTCTATTGTTCATTGGTGATTATGAACGTCTTTTTACATTTAATTTATGAGGTTTACGTCTATGGGTGAATTTGACTGCGACAATGTTTCAAAATTAGGAAGGGAAGCAGTGATTATTTGATTATATAGACGCTTCGCCTCTGATTATGACCTAGAGGTCGTGTTGAACAAATCATCTCCCAGGGAGATTATACAAAGATACAAACAGAACACTGAACTAATAGATCAGGCCTACTTTATCATTTCCCTTGAGTTTATCACTGGACTCCTTAAAACGAGAATCCTGCTATAACGGATATTTTCCACCAGTCCCATCCCTCTCGTTATAACAGGATTCCACTGTGTTTGACCCTCTGGCTTCTGCTATGGCCAGTGAGACCAAATCTGGCAAAGAAAAATTTGCCACTTTCTAAACATTTAAAAGGTTCATTTCCACTCATGGATAGGCCCAGCTCTGGGGCGTGAACGTCTTTGCTTTAGAAGGCTTATTTCTTATTCGTGAAGCCTCGTGGGGACCATTATATCATCAGATGGTAGATGTCACACCGAAATTAAAAGCCGCATTTGCCAAGCAAAAACAACCTTCCACAAGATGAAACAGATACTAACAAACATCAATCTGTCACTGGAAACGAGGAAAAGAGTACTGAAAAGTTACATCGAGCCAATCCTATTATACGGGTGCGAAGCGTGGACAATCAATAAACAGCTGGGAAGAACAATTGTAGCGACAGAGTTGTGGTTCATAAGACGCATGCTACGTATCCCATGGACAGCTAAAAAAACAAACGAAGAAGTCCTGGTTGAAGCAAATTTTAGAAAACAAATTATCACGAATATAAGAAAACGACAGGTAAATTTCTTCGGACACACAATGCGGAAAGAAGCATTAGAGAGTATTGTCACAACAGGAAAGTTTGATGGAAAGAGAGGCAGAGGCAGACAGAGGGAAAAGATACTGGACAAGATGACAACATGGTTGGGAGCAGCAAGAACAACAGACACCATTGCTGCAGCGAAGGACAGGGTGAAGTGGAGGTCCATGGTCGCCCACGCCAGTCGGCAAGGCACCGGATGATGATGATGAAGCCTCATGTTAATAACGGCTCGTTGCCAGATGCGACTGCTGTAGCTCTCCAAGCGCGCCTGTGAGGAGCTATGAAGGCTATCACATGTCGAAGGATCTGTGTTAAAATTTTTCAGAATATTTTCAGGGTGCAAAATATCTGGATATTAGTTTTAGGATATGTGACAGAAACTTTTAAGTCTTGGTCATAGATATTTACACTTGATCTACTACTAGTTTATAAAGGAGAGAGGCCATGGGCTACTGGGGTGAACCCCCCCCCCCCCCCCCCGGAGATTTTTTCACCACCATGATTTTAAGAAATGGTAGGACAGTAGGACCTAGGGACTCACCCCCCCCCCCAAAAAAAAAAGAAAAAAAAAGGTTTGCACCAAAATCTACAGTTACGGCCTTTGATTGTCCAGAAATTAAGAAAATACTTGATTTTTATGCTGGGGTTCTCTGTGAAGCCAAAACTGTGTACTTTCAAATGGTGCTAAACTCAATATTATAAGATCGTGTAAGTGTTGTAAAAAATGATTTTGCTAATTAATTACAAGGTGCAAAGAGGAAAAAAGAAAACTTAAAGGCTGATTTCTCAAAATCTATAGAAATGATCAATTCCATTGCTTCACATCTTCTTTAACCGGTACAATAGCTTTCTGATAAGCACACACTTTCAGGCACAAAATGAGAAGGATTTTATGCAAAAGAACTAGGAGTTAAGGAGTTACAACCTTTGCTATTGAAAGAAAATTCAAAATTGCTGCACGTCATTTTAAAAACGTGGGCAAAGAGGCGTCATGTGTACTTTTGTCTCAGAGCTATAGTCAATTCAAACTGGATGTTTGTCACGGGAAACTGGGAAAAACTGCTCAGTTTTGGATGAGGTACATAGATGCAGTGTGGAAAGTTCTCAACTTTCTTATAGCAACAAAGAGAAATGACTTTGACTTGCACATAACTTGTCTTGAGCAGATGTGTCCCCTTTTCTTTAGCATAGACCACCCCCCAACTATGCTAGATACTTCTCTGCATACATCATCCTTCTACTGAACCTGAAAGATTCTCATCCTGGTGCCGAAGAGCTTTTGCGACGCAAAGAATTCAGTGTGCGTAGGTCAAGAGTGTCAGGTGCCAAGCCAAATGTAAGGGTGACATTGTTGGTTTTAGTCAAAATGTTGCTGCAAACCACAAGTTGTGCATGACAAGACATAGATCTAAATGGGCGAGCATTGTCACTTCCTGTTGGAAGAATCTGGACTGGACAGTAAGGATCAAGAACACAAAGACCGCCACCAATCACAAATGAGACTATCAGAGAAAAGTGTACAATGTGTCAAGCAATCTTTTGAATCGTTTAGCAACCCATTGGCACTGTTGGAAATGACAAACTGATTTCTCTGTCTTGAGGAATGGAAGCTACAGAGGAAGTAGAAGCAGATCTTTTGTCAATCATTGAAAAAGATCAAAGACAGCTATATGAAAATTTTGTCAAGACTACCCTCATTGAACAAGCTGAGAGTTTCCATGCACCTCTCAAAAGAAACTTGAAACTGATTTTTGCTTCAAAACAAAAGACAACTAAGCTGCAGACAACAAAGAAAAAGGAGAGGAAAGTAACCGCACAAGGAAACGTGTTTGGGCAGCTTTTCATATTGTCTACAGAAAAAAAAAAATAAAAAAATAAAAAAATAAAAAAATAAAAAAATAAATATATATATATATATATATATATATATATATATATATATATATATATTGACAGGAACAGATTCAGAACAAGAGGAAGACAAGATGAAAACGATCTCCTCTATTACATGTATATCAGTGACGTAGAGGTTGACATTTCAGATACTGGAAGTGACAGCAGTGAATGAACTGATGACATACAAAGCATCTTTGTAAGACTTTACATGAAACACCGACTGACTTACAGTACAAAATTTGGATAACTTATAGCACCCAAGCTACTCACTTCTGTTACATGTCCTAGGCAAGTCAATTTCTAGATGTTATAATGGTCATTTTCTCAATTATTTATTTGTACGAGTTTACTCAATAATACATCATGTACACATATAATATGGCCAATGGCTATAACTGAATTGCTGTGTAACTCTGCATTGTAGGCATACTGATTTTTTGTTGAACTACATATTTTGCATGTGCAGCTTTTCCTTTGTTGTGCAATACCCAATTAAGCTAACTTTGAGCGGCTGTTTTCGATTTTTAGAGAAAACGGACTTTAAACATTTTTTGCTATATGCTATGTAAAATACTACCCCAAAAATATCAGTATAACTGTTTTTCTTTAACCCAGAGCTCCAACTTAAGCCTCAATTAAAAGAAAGTCAGATTACCTATTCAAAAAGTGAATTTGAAAAAGAAAGTTATTTCTTCACAATTTTTGACAATTCAGGGGCAATAGCTCTGCAGATAGCCAACATTTCTGTTGCAAACTTTTTTTTGTAAGTAGATCTATCTAGAATCTAGTCCTAAGTGTTCTCTTTCAGAAAATCATTGTGAGCAAAATCCCCCGGCGGGGGGGGGGGGGGGGGGTCCGGTAACCCATAGTCTAAGATAACCCTATGGTCTTGTATAATAATAATGATAATGATAATGATAATAATAATAATAATAATAATAATAATAATAATAATAATAATAATAATGATAATGATAGTGGTAATAATAATAATAATAATAATAATAATAATAATAATAATAATAATAATAATAATGTGTTAAGCAATAATAAGAAAGAAAAAAGATGTTTCAACTGCAATGGCGTACTTTCAATGCATAACGTCAGTACTGGTAACGACAAGGAAAATTAACCCAGCACGTTACTCGATGGTCACTTATTTTTCATAGTAATCTCCCTTGTATTGTTTTGTTTCCGGTTGAACTTGTAAACACAGCTGTGGTAGCTGATAGATATTGGAATTTAGAGCTCGTTGACGTGGCTGGGACCTTCGTGCTTATTATGCAAATACAGGTGAGTAATTATATGTCTTTAATGTGTATTCAGTGCTAATTATACATGTTGCATACTGTAAGGGGTGTATTTCTAGATCTACAAGCTTATTCAGTCAAGCACACAAATAATTGCTACTGACTTCAGGTTCAGTTCAGGACGCGCGACCCAACCCAACACCGCGGTATTTAAAGCTTCGGGAGGGGGAGGGGTCGGGGGTTGGCTAACACTTTATTACCTACCTTCTTGATTTATTTTGCCGCAGCGTCATTTGCAGCTTTGATTTAATTGGGCTTTGGCCTTGCCTATAGATCTAGATCTAGAGTCTAGATATTCGACAGAATTTTACCGAAGCAAGTGTATTTGGTTGATTAGTTAGTGCAGGCGGGCCTTCTTCACTGTGATAGTGATAGTATAGATCTAGGCCAACCAATGTAGCGTTCATCATGAATAAACTTTCCAGTGTTCTCTTTTGTTGAAAGCGTGCAATTTTGTCTGTGGGCAGTGAGAGAGAAAGAGAGAGAGACTAGAGAGAGTGAGAGAGAGAGAGAACACTTCCTGGCAAAACAAAATCGAAGTGACTATTTTGAAATTTCTCCGAACTTTCGGGAAAATAAACTTGAACTCTATTTCTCCGAATGGTTTCCTTTCTCGAGATTTTTTGGTTATTTGCGAGATTTCTAGGCGTCATCTTTCATCTGCCATTCTGCGAGGACTGGGAAGATTTTTTTTTTGGCGTCAAATTCAAGTTCTAGATCTAGAGAGCTACAGATTTTTAAATGTTTGAATATTAAGATGTGCAGTTGTGGTTTTAAAGGCAACGTTCCCTGATTATTCTTGTTTTGAAAATACCTTCAAAAGGTACTGCGAGAAAACAAGACTGATCGACTTTGGCAGCAACCTATTTTGCATTTCATTTGTCCTTTGTTTTTGTCTAGCTGTTCTTCCACTCCGATAGACTATTCCGAAAGTAGGAAAAACGGGTCTTGTATCACACTGGGTGAGAATAGCCAACCCTGGCAAGTCTCATCCGGGGTGAGAGGTCGATCGTATTTCTATTCTCACCCCTGGTGAGGATAGAGCTACTTCCGAGTGTAGAATCTAGATTCTAGAACTAGAATCTAGTAGTCGTAGTTTTCAGGAGGGTAAGAAGACTAGATTCCAGATGTAGATCTAGAATCTAAACTCTATATATTATTATATATCAAATTTATCGTCTTCCTGACTAATGATAAAATTTTAAGTTCTGATTGAACTGTGATCACTATCAGTCAGAGTCCAACTTAATTTCTAACAACAGAGTCATGTTGCCTCTGGCTACCTGCTTGCACAGGCACTCCTGTGTCAGATAATAGCACACCCCCCCCCCCCCCCCCATGTTGTTTTAAATTAAAGCAGCACTTTGCAGTCACATAGCCAGCAGTACAAAATACCCCATCTGGTCACCCAGCCAGTAAAGTGACTGCAACAGACTTCTCGGGCCTGGGGCGGAAATGCGCTAGGTGACAGGAACAGATAATTTTCACCGGCACATTATTGCACCAGGTGACCGCAAAGTGTTAAAAACAATTGAGGCGTCGTGGTGAAATCAGGGGCTCGTCAAAATAATCAAAGTAAAGAAACTGGCATTTTTCTGCAGATTTGTGGATTTTTATCGAATTTTTGTTTTTTGGTTCTACACCTTTCATGCCCATTAACACTTTGCAATCACACAGACAGCAGTACAAAATACCCCATCTGGTCAGCCAGCCAGGAGAGCGACTGTGTCGGACTTCTCAGGCATGGCACAAAGCTACGCCAGGTGACAGGAACAGATAATTTTCCCTGGCGCACTATTGCAAGTGACCACAGTGTGTTAAAGAACACATTCTCAATTCTGTGTGGATTTTACTGAAAAACATTGATCAAAGGCGCACGCAAAATAAAAATTTTCAGTCTCCACAGACTCTCAAGCTAAGGAAATAACTCATCTTTGGCAGTCATTTTCTCGCTAATTTTACCTCTGAAACCAGGTAAACCCCACTGCCTTCATTCACAAAACTCTTTTCAAGATATAATGTGGATAATTTTTTCATCCACAGCAAGACAAATGAACAAGCTTTAGGATAATACCAATAACTTAAAAAAATTACGAGGGCCTGATTCCACCACATCGTGACATATTACTACACAAATGGGCTTACTGTAATCTATAGTTTCTATAAAAACATAAAAACATTTCATAAGCTAATAATTTGCAATGGATATTGTGTCCAAATTTTTAAGCAGATAAAAATGAACAAGAAAAGTGCTTTAGAATCTGAGCATGAGATGGGTCCATGAGTAAAATAATACCACACCAGCAAACACATTCACTAAGACATGATGCTTTAATATGTTTGGTGAATGAGTTCACATGCAGGTAATGACACTGCTCGAACTCACAGACATTTTACTATGCACACACACACACACACACACACACACACACAT
>NW_004797322.1:1293198-1294735 GCF_000002075.1 Aplysia californica | reverse complement strand
TATATATAAAAACACATTCAGTAAGACATGATGCTTTAATAGGTTTGGTGAATGAGTTCACATGCAGGTAATGACACTATTCAAACTCACACACAATTTACTACACACACACACTTACACACACACACACACACACACACACACATGCACACGCACTTGAACACATACACACTCACTCACACACACACTCACACGCATACACAAACACATTCGTATCCACTTGAGTGTTTGGTATGCTTTTATCATCTTACTCATTCTTATTATCTTCGTGATAAGATGTGTCTAAAATCTCTCTCACTTCTCCAAGACACAACGCTTCACTCTACAAACACTGGCAATTCAGGCAGGCCAATCTAAAACCTTGCTAAATTCTATGCGTACTAGATCTAAACTTGCATAATAATTGCACTAAATGGAGACAGGCTGACATTTTGTGTGACAGACAGACCTATGGTTAACATTATATATAAATTGTCACATGTCGTCAGCCTTTTGTTTTCCTGCATTTGCTTTTTATCCATGCCTGACTCATACCCATATATTGCATCTCTTCCTCTCCCCCTTCCCACTCCCCCCTTTCCCAACTCAGTTGTATTTTCTCTCCTGTAGTTTCCTTTCACCTCTCTTTGCAGCATGAACTTGCCCAGATGTTACACAATGATACAATGATCTACTTTTGCCATCATGTTGCAAATATTTTTTTTTGGGTAGCCATTGTTGTTTCTTTTAAAAAACACTTTTTCAGATGAGTAGTGAGGATATCCTTTGTGATATAATCCCATCACTGCCTTGTATTTGTGACGCTTCATTTATCTAAGTGCATAAAACCTTTTGAAAGTCAGAAAATGTTTCAGCTTCATATAACATAGGCGTGTGCTGGTACATTTATTATGTGGCACATCATGGTACCAGTATCGACTTGAATTCAAGCAGATTTGTAGATCTATACAATAAATAGGCTGAGGAAAGTTGTAAGCCATACTTACTAATAGTAGCACTCAGTGAGAATAATTTTTTGTTTTATGAAAATAAACATGTTACACTCGATAATTTTAGACATTTTAAAAGAATTTCTGAATTTGCTACTGCAAACAAAATAGAAGAGTAACATAAAATGACTGATCGCGCAGAATTCTTATTCATTGTTCAAGTTTTAAATCTGCTCTCTTCAAACGATGGCTTGATTCAAGACTGCAACAACAAAAAAGTCATCATGAATCATGAAGTTTGGAGTTTGTTCGAGTCTTGTCCCCAGCCATCAAAGTGGTAATTGGGGTGCACACATTCTTGTAAATTGCTAATGGTATCTGGCTGCTATGGGATATGGGAGAATCTAATAAAATATTACCTTATCAACATCAGTAGACTAGCTCTTATGTGTGCTCACGTCATTTTCCTATATAATTCCACAAACTTATAATCACACATGCTCACTATAAAGACATGTAAGACACAGATGCACACCTACTCATGCTCATATCCATGCACTCACACACACACACACACACACACACACACACACACACACACACACTTG
>NW_004797322.1:1290891-1292612 GCF_000002075.1 Aplysia californica | reverse complement strand
AAAAAAGGGTAGTTTGTGGAGAATTATCGTTTTCCTTCCAAAATTTCTCATTGACACAACACTTTTACTATTTTATAAGAGTTAAGAGAATTGTTTACTACGTGATTCTATTGCTTCAAATTTCCTAATTTTAAAGAGTGAACTTTTTCTTGCCTAAAGTAAGCTATGTTCAGGTGAAATAATGTTTTCTTTTTTTCTCGATATTTATTTAGAAGTATTTTATAAGAGTAATTTATGTAGGGTTCCATTTAGTCTGTAGTTTATGTCACAGAAAATTCTTTTGCTATATATATGCCTATAGAAAACGACCGTTTCAACAAGACTATAAGATCATGGATGTATTTGATAAGTTAAATGGTCATGGATGAATATTGCCGAATGGTCAGTATTTGAACAGCTCATGACCCTGACTCAGTGCATTTCGATGAACGTGCACAGAATGCAGCCTTGGACAATCCAATGCAGGGCAATCAGTAGAAATTTGTTTTAACTCTATCTTGTTTCATTCTTTTGTGTAGAGAAGAGCCTGGATGCTTGACCTTTATGTCAGCGTGTGACCAGTTCCCATGGAAAACTGGTGTTAATTTTGGCGTCCGCGAAAAGTTCTGTCCAAAGCAACTTGGTTCTAAGTTGTACTTCGAAATGCGCAACGTTTTACACAGGACCTAACTGTGACTCGAATTACGGACTAATATTATTGGACGGGTCGCTTCCCTTGGCTCCGGAATGTCCCGGTGCGCTTTGGAGGATTATGGAGTGGAGGGAGGGGGTGGGGGTGGGGTTGCGCTTCTGACTTCACCTTTTTGGAAATGTTGGTGCGCTTTATTTTTTCGTCCCCATCGACACAGTATACGGAAAACATACAACATTTCAACATCCACATTTCCCTACTTGGATGAATTGTACAATACAGCTTGCACTTTTTTGGACAATAAATAACATCCCTTGTTCCCTCAAATAAAAATATCAGTCAGCAGTAAAAGACCTAGGCTTCTGGTCTGTAATAAAGAAAGACACAGAAGGTCGTCTTTACCATCATCCGTCAAAATTCTTCCATCTTTACCATCTTGTTACAAGTATTCATATGATTCATAAGTTTATAACATTCAAATATACTGTGTTCAGTTTATGGACCAGCCAGGACAGAGGGGGTCATTGCACGTTCGGTTTAATCTGACAGTTTGGTTTGTGATGAGCGAGAAAGTAACACATGGTGCAATCTTGGCAAAACAATGCTTTTTTTGTGATCTTCAAACAAAATGCAGCAAGATAAAGATTCACATGCGTGTCGTATCGTTAACCAATATACGGTGGTTCCGAATTCAGTGCTATTTCTACGACAGGACCTACGTAGATCTAGTTTTCAATAAGTTTGTAAACGAGAGTTTTTATCACTTGCGAACAGCAGACAATTTCACGGCCGGTCGGCCATTCTGCCACGCCTTCTGCTAGTCGAATATATAATTTCTGATTATAAACTTCGTGATTATGAGTCCAGTTACCTAACCACTAGACCAATAATACCAACGTTGTAAATGTTAATGATAACTGGCTGGCCGAGAATGAATCAGATCTAGAAATAGCTTTGTTATAATTATTTATAGATCACATCATAGGTTGGAAAGTAATCTATTCCACCATCACCACCCCTCTGACTAAATCCAGGACAGCCTTGTTATATTCACAGGCTACATCAAGGATTTGAAAATACCCCGCCAACC
>NW_004797322.1:1288502-1290087 GCF_000002075.1 Aplysia californica | reverse complement strand
CCCTAGTATTCGCTGTGACAGCTGGTGATTGGCGTGCTTTGGAAGGCCATAAGGCCTCATATACAATTACATGGACAATAATGTTACAACACATTGTTTAGCATTTTGCCTGAAATCAATACACGCTGTGCTTGCAACAAGAGCCATGGGGTTATTGGAAATTAATATGTGCTGAGTAAACAGTGAAGTAGGTACGTGGTTGGTTGGCGGGTGCTCTTGCATGGTTTGCTTCTTCTTTCCTATCAAACGTCTATCGTTCTTATCTCTCCTCCTACTTTTTGTGTTTGTTACTCTCTTGTAACGCCTTACTCTAACCTTCGGCATTTATTTGACCGTATTCTGTTGAAAGAGCCGTTATCTCAAAACCAACGAAATAGGCACTTTTCCGTCTCCCCAGATAATAATGTTCGTGCTATATTGGTATGCACCGTATGTCATCATATTATCATTATATAGTTATCATGATGGTGTGTGTGGCTATTTTTTAATTTTATTAATATTATTATTTTTAGATCCCTGCATATTGGAAAGTAATGGATGCTTCCCTAAAAGTAAACCTCGACCCCCCATTCTTAAAATAAGTTAATAAATTATACCGTTAACGCTTGACATTACTTGCGCTGGTGGTTAGACGGCGCCTTTGGTAGGTCCTATGCATCTTTTTGTTCCCTCTTTTGGTTATTTCTGCTTGTTCTACTCTTTCCCGGCACGAAATAACAGTCATTGTGTCGATGTGCTTCTCTTCACTCACTCAAACAAACAAACAAACAATCAAGCTAACAGACTTGCCATCATGACGACACAACAGGTAGCCCCGCTATCTGTGAGCTCCGCTGAGAGTAGAGACCACAGATGTGCGTAATAGGTCAAGTAAGTTTTGAAAGGAGAGTTTAAATGATGTCTCTTAACAGCTGGTGTTGCATAATGTCTTCACTGCTTGTTCCCTATCATTCCATCTGAGACTTCTTCCTTCCATTGATTCCGACCTTGTTTTTCATGCGCTTTGTGCGCTTCGACCTGCATTTTTTTCTTAGTAATACACGGACTTCCTTTCTTTCTTTCTTTCTTTCTTTCTTTCTTTCTTTCTTTCTTTCTTTCTTTGTTCTTCTTTTTTCTTTCTTGACTCGAGTTCGATTCCTGAGTTGGGAGAATATTTTTATCTAGTGTCTTGGTATGTCAGCTGGGATGTTATGTCCTTCTCAGCCCGGGTTGGAGTTAAGGCCCCAACAGGCAGTCTCAGAACCCAGCCTCCTAAATAATCCTAATTACTTCGATGGGGACGTAACCCCCCCCCCAAGTTTAGAAAAAAAATCTAATAACTTTGGTTTTGGATGTAAATTAATTTGAAAGCACCAAATGCTGGTCTCGAAAATGGGAGTAAATGTAAAATGAATTCGAAACTCTCCGCAACACGAATATCAACTGTAGTTATTTTGTGCTTAAAGAGTTAGAAAAACTCAAAAACGGCGGCGGTAATTTGAGTACGTACAAGACAGCACTCGGCCCGGGAATGGTCGGCCTTCCTCCTTACAGACTCTGTATTTTCAGAGATGGGTGGTTGGAGGGTGCTCTGGTGTGGTTTGCT
>NW_004797322.1:1285489-1287600 GCF_000002075.1 Aplysia californica | reverse complement strand
AAATCTGTCACATGGCGTATTTTGCAGTGTCCACACCTTTTTTTTTTCCTTTTCAAGAAGTGTGTTGAAATCCCCCCTTTTCTGTTTTTGTTTCAGATTGATCAAATACCATACCGCAGGGTAAGGACCACGCCCTCATCGCTCACAAGACGACCTTGACGACCCCTTTACCTCCCTCCACCAAACTTGACTCTTCCACCCACCCACCCTCTCATCGCCCGTCCAACCAACTCCAAAACCACACGATTGTGAGCAACACACACGCAACGAGCCTGTCAGACACACGCGCACACACACTCATAAACCCATAACACAAGTCAACACTTTAGTCACGGCCGCTCAAAACCGCTTCCTCAGCGCCTGGACAACCTGTCACCCCCTACAGCACCGCCAGACTTAGGATCGCCCGAACGCAGTTAGAGAGTTGAGTCGTCCCGACCTTGTGTCCTGATGGGGGGGATCAGGCCCAGCGGGCTGCATGTAAACAAGCCCGTGGTGTTCGGGACTGTAGCCTTGATCGTCACTTTTGTATTGGTCTACAAGCTTCTCTGGAGTTCTACATCGGTGGCGTCTTTCTCCGCCTTCAATTTTGGATTTAGCGGCTCAGACAACTCAGGATCAGGCAAAAACGGGTGAGCATAATATGCTAGAATAAAATTATAATATCATTCTGTCTGAATAATGCGACATTATTACATGCATGCCGTTAACGGGTTTTTTTTCAGTTCGTCAACGTCATCTGCTCAACACCTCTCGCCTGTAAAAAAGCCTCAACAGCTACAGTGACGTTTGCTGAAATCGTTTTTCTCTCTTTCTTTCTTTGCGTTGTCCTCCGCTGTAGGATGTCGCCCTCCAACAATGACCTTCGGTCTGTTTTATCAGCTGTTTTCTGCGTACAGGTTGTACCTGTCTGTTCTCTGATGTCATCTTGCCGTCTTCACTCTGGTCTTCCTCTTGCTTGATCTTTTTCCTCTTCTTGGTCTCCATTCAGTACATCTTTTGGTCCATCTGCTGTTGTCCTTCACTCTCGAAACCGAAAACACGGCTAAATCGAAGAAAATCCGGCTGTCCGGCAGATAACTGCGTGGTCAGGCTAGGATCGCCTGTCACGTCTGGCCTGTTGAGAAAATATGACGTCACCTTCATCTTCAAGGACTAACTGACAATGTATCAACAATGATATATATATAGTAAAGTTCACCATGTCTTGTTCAAAGTTGTTTTTTTTTCTTAGGTGGTTAGCGGGTGCTCTGGTGTGGTTTGCTCCTTCTTTCCTATCAAACATCTATCGTCCTTATCTCTCTCCTCCTTTTTTGTCTATGTTACTCTCTTGTAACACATGATATATTCTTCGGCATTTATATGACCTTATTGTGTTGCCGTAAAACTCTTACTAAAACTAAAAGTTTTTCCCCTAAGCTTCTCTACCGTCACATTTACAAATCCTTGTGACTCATATGTGTTCAATGGTGGTGATCATGAAAATTGATGATGATGATGATGATGATGATGATGATGAAGATGATGATGATGATGATGATGATGATGATGATGATGATGATGATGATGATGATGATGATGATGGCCAACTATTTAAGTTGGTGTAAAGAGAAGCATGTCGACAGAATAACGGTCATGTACCGCTGGGAATAAGCAAGACAGATAGACAAAGACTACAGAGGGACAAAAGAAGTAGGACCTACCAGTGGCACGATATAAAAGAACACTGGGATCTGATTAAATATGACCAACCCCATCCATGTCTCAAACGTATTTCTTTTCTGCTGTAAAACAATGGTGATGATGATCATTGTTTAAAAAGCAGAGTAGGTAGGAATAATCTAGCTTGATGATGATAATTGTGATGATGGTCATGATGATGGTCATGATGATAGTAAAGATGAGGGTGACAATATTGATGATAATAAAAGTGAGGATACATGCCAATCACTGAATCCGGCAAAGCAGCCATCTTGAACACATGATTCACGCTATATATGTCGAGTCTCAACTTACAAACTGCTTTTATTTAAATTTAATATAAAGTCAATCTTTTTGTAAGTTAACTCTCTCTCTCTCTCTCTCTCTCTCTCTCTCTCTCTCTCTCTCTC
>NW_004797322.1:1283111-1284188 GCF_000002075.1 Aplysia californica | reverse complement strand
TCACATACACAAACTCACACAGACAAACGAACAATCAAACAAACAACTGCACTATATTTTTATTTTAAAAATATATTTACACAACTTTTCTCTCTATTTTTCTCTCCCCCCCTCCCTCTCTCTCTATCGTTATCACTCTCGCCCTTCTTCTCACTTCATTCACTCACTTGTTAACACTTTCATACACGCTCACATTTAATATAATGATACTAAGAAATAGCATTAATTGAAAACCATGTGGGTGGTTGGCGGGTGCTCTGGTGTGGTTTGCTTCTTCTTTCCTGTCTGACATGTATCGTCCTTATCTCCCCTTCTTCTTTGTTTTTTGTTTGCTACTCTCTTGTAACGCTTCTAATCTTCTGGCGCTCATATGACCTTATGCAGTTGCGAACGCCGTAAAATCTCCACTAAAACTAAACTAAACTGAAAAGCATCTCATATCCTGGTGATATATGACGGGATTGGATTCGAACACAACTTAACACACTGGGGGTGGGGGGGAAGAAGGGTGTACGTGCACAATTCTCAATCGTGCCTTTTCCCCCACTTAATATACATCAATCGTGCTCAGATAGATCCACCCGATTGGGCGGCCAAGCAAGCACTTCAAAGTTTTTGGGACTGCCTCACGGTACAGGGAAGCACATTCATTCTTGGAAACACAGAGATACAAAAAAATGTGCACACACTTCCCTCACTTCCCTGCTCTTCCCATTTATAATCGCTTCTTTTCGTCTTTCCTCCTCTGAAATAACATTGGGGTGGGACAAGAACGTTAATTTATCTAGGTAAAAATAAAAACAAAACAGGAAAAAACAACCCGCGGGTGGTTGGAGGGCGCCGAACACTTTCCCACTGTCTGTTGTTTCTGTCTGTTTTTCTTGCGTTTTTCACAGCACTGAATTGTCATATTATTTTCATGTCGATATGCTTCTCTTTACTAAAAGTGAAAGTCAACCCCCCCCCCAGAAAAAACACAAAAAACAAAACGAAAAACAAACAACATCAACAAAAAGCTATCCCCCACCCCCACCCCCTAAAAAAACCAAACAAAACAAACAACAACAACCAAAATGA
>NW_004797322.1:1279029-1282987 GCF_000002075.1 Aplysia californica | reverse complement strand
GCCTTAAAAAAACAACAACGACAAAAACCAAAACAGCGTTTCTTCCGTCGTAGGATTTGTGAAGACTTTCACTTGAGAGCCGATCCTTTCACAACGAGTCCTCTTCATTCAGCAGTCTGATGTACGGCTGTGTAGATCGAAGTGATAGCTACAAATAACATGTCCGCCGTTTACGACCGCGGGGCGGGAGGTCACCTTAACAGCTGCCGCGCCCGTCAGAATAATATTACTTATTTATATTATATGTATGTACGTTTTACTGTGTCGAAGGATACTGTCGTGTGCTTTGTATACAGTAGGAGTGTAGTAACAGTAGTACTAGCCTAGCTCTAAGTTTCGTTTTTAGTTTCAGTAAGAGTTGAACGGCACTTACAACAAAATAATAAGGTTTTATTAGTCATTACTAGTGCCGAAGATTAGAGGTGTTACTAGACAGTAGTAACAAACACGAAAAAGAAGGAAACAGATGAGGAAAAAAATGTTTTATAGAGGGGAAAAAAGAGCACATCGCCCCAGAGCACCCGCCAGCCACCCACTATCTCTAAGATTCAATCACGTTTTTCAAAATTTAATTTGTCCCCAAAAAGTAAAGCTTCGTTGGGTGTCCTGAAGTTTAAAGATTTAATTTGCTGCGGTTTTGTGTTGGTGGTTTTTTGGTGGTAAGTACGTACCGGTGTCTGTGTGTAGTGGTCACACGATTCGTTGCCACAGTCAGGGGCCTAGGGTTCGATACCCGAGAGGGGGGAAACGGTTTTTTCGAATATCTCGGTTTTCTTGCTGGGATGTTGCATATATTTATTATCTCTCAGCGCTGGTTGACCTTGACAGGCAGGGTAGGAAGCCGGCCACCTAAATGATCTAAATTGTATCGATTGGGGGATTATTATGTCAATTAAATCACAAACAAACATACACACAAAGCAGTTATGCGTTTCTTTTAAGCATAATATTAATCTCAAATGAAACTGGTATGATGTGGGTCTCTTTCATTGAACATTATTAAGATTATTTTAGAAGCAGGACTTTTCTCGTCCATCTCCAGTAGGACCGAGCTGGGTAGTTTTTGATAGGGTCGGCAAACCCATAAACCTATTATTATTATTATTATTATTATTATTATTATTATTATTATTATTATTATTATTATTTGAAAACGCCCTGCTGAGGAGAATTTGAATCAGAGCCGCCTGCACTTTAGTCGAGCGTGATTTTAAATGTCCAATTTTTACGTGACCTTGTAAAGCACATTTGTTGATTTGATGAAAGGTGGTTCGAGGGGGCTTTAAAAAAAAGAAGCTATGTATTAATAAAGACCAGTAAACAGAACAAGGATCCCCCTAACTGTGTAGCCCTCGTGGGTTGTTGGCAGGTGTTCCGGTGTGGGTAGTCTGCTTCTTCTTTCCTATCAAACATTTTTCGTCTTTTACTTATCTCTCCTCCTTTTTTGTCTTTGTTACTCCCTTGTAACACCTCTAATCTTCGGCATTTATGTGATCTTATTGTGTTACAAGTGCCATAAAACTCTCACTAAGACCGAACATTGTACCTCTCAGTTGGGGTTGTGTGTTGACTGTTGACCTGGGTATTATCCTGTGTGCGCGTCACGGACATAATTAATTGGAAACGGTTGGCGGTTGTCTGTACTTCTGTACTTGTTGTCAGTCTTTGGTTACCTGCTGTAAGGAATTCCTGTGCCAGCTGGGTTTTAGGCTAGGTTTTAGGCTAGGCTTTAGGCTAGGCTTTCTGATAAGGTACCTGAGGTTTCAGGTGATGGGAAAAGGGACGTACATGTTAGAATAAATAGCATTTTTGTATAGCATTTTTGTATACCGCGTATCCCCGCTGAACAGCAAGCTCTGCTTTACGCTTTACAGTCTATATCATTATTTCCCGTACCCCAGCAGACTGTGAAACACTCGGATGCTTTCTCAGCTTCCCGGGAAGTATACAGTGAAAGCAGCCGATTAAGAGCTCAAACATTACTACATGTACTAACAAACTGACAAGATCTTTTGCAGCCTCTAGCCAGGTACCCATTCCTGCCTGGCTGAAGGGAGAAAAATGCCTTTCCCAATGGCACATCGTCGGACCCCAAAAGGCCACTTCCACCCCCCCCCCACCCCCTTGCTTTTTAAAAAACATTTTTTGACAATGTATAAGGCGACAGCTTGTCTAAGACGGTCGACTTTCTCCTCGACTATTACCAAATTGAAAACGTTCGCGAAAAATGAAATGGGCATAAGAAATTTTTTTTTGTTTAAATGCTCGCGAAAAAAAGCTTGGTTTACAGTACAAAAGTACAATATCCCTGATTGTCCGCTTCTCACGCTCACCGGCGTTTATAAAGTAGCGTGAGTTGGTCCTGATACCAGGCAGTGTAAAAGCATCGCACAGTTTCCTTATTTAATCTAAATCGAACGTGTGCAAACACCATGTAAACTTCAAGACTGTCGTAGTGTGCTCAGGCCATAGCAAACACTCTCAGCTCTGTTCTCTCAGCTCTACGTAGGTGTGCAGATTTTTTTTTCTCTTTGGTGTGTGGTTTCGCTCGTTTGCATGAAAAAATACAGCCACTCTCTTGGGTGGGCCGGGATGAATTATGAATAGTTTGCCGTTATTAACAAAGGAGACGCATCTCTCCGCCTGGTCGGTTGCTGCCTCCACCCCTTACTCCACAAGTTCTTCTAAATTATCAAATCAATGGGTGGCCGTCTTAGACAATTTCGACACTATGTCCGTCTTTCTGCTTATTTGCTATGACTCATTCAGCTTGAGTTTGCCATAACTGCCATGATCGAAGCCCCCCGCTTCCTAAATGGCGCAATGTAAGTCATTTCGAGCGTAAGATATTTACAAACGTATGTACAATCAGGTTTCAGTTGTCACTTCCAGTTTTAGTATTAATTAAATTAAAACTGTGCACCTTGTCTTGTGAAGTCGCTTAATAAGATCGAGAAATGTTTGCAGCCACGGTCCCGAAGAAAAGCATTCCCACTGCGACAATAAACTATCGTCTTATCATATGGTATTATATCATATCATATCGTTACTTATCGTGTCTTATCTTATCTTATCTTATGTTACCTATCTTAATAAAAAATCTGTCAAGATATTGTCCCTTACTTAAACTTCCATGCGGATGGTTTGATGTTGTGGCAGGTACGGCCCACTTCTTTTCTTTCCCTCTGTTGTTTCTGCATGATATTATCTTATTCTGGTGTGGTTTGCTCCTTCTTTTCTATCAAGCTTCTGTCGTCGTTATCGCTCCTCCTTCCGTTCTTTGTATGTTACTCTTATGTAACAGTAACACCTCAAATCTCCGGCGCTTAATTATGTGACGTATTAGTGTTCCAAGTGCCGTGAAACTCTAAATGAAACCAAACTAAATAGTTTTTCTCTTACACTGAATGGCCCTCATTGTGTGGTTATGAACTTCTCCAAAGTAACAGTTCATTTTTATCTCGACAGTTGTCAAATACACTGTCTTTCAAATTTGGACGCTCTTATGTTTTATTTGGCGGGTGGTTGAAGGGCTCCACTGGTCATGTCCTACTTCATTACTTTCCCTCTTCAGTTTCTGTCTGTGTGTCTTCCTTTTCCCCCGCACGAAATGGTCATTATTGTGTCGATGTGTTTCTCTTTAATCCAACAAACAAACGAACTTAACAAAAAAAGAAAACAACAAAAAACATTTGCCATGAACACTCCGTGTTTGTGCCTGTAAGGAAAATACAGCAGAAAAACATTTGTCGCGGTTGGATAAACTGTGAATACAACAGACGGCTCATTCTTTCCTTTATCCGCTTGAGAAAATGAAATGGCGTATTTCTGTGTTGTCAATGGGCCATAAATATTCCTCCCACTCTGCCCCGCTCCCCTTTGTGTGTGTGTGTGTGTGTGTGTGTGTGTGTGTGTGTGTGTGTGTGTGTGTGTGTGTGTGTGTGTGTGTGTGTGTGTG
>NW_004797322.1:1276947-1278076 GCF_000002075.1 Aplysia californica | reverse complement strand
TGTGTGTGTATATATATATATGTGTGTGTGTGTGTGTGTGTGTGTGTGTGTGTGTGTGTGTATATATTTATATATCATCTTTCGAAACACCTAGGCCGAAATCATTCTGATATAGCATTGTGTATTATGCATTGTTGTCTTAAGAATATAAAAACGTACATCTCGTCGGTCTAAACAGACTTTTAAACTCACCTTGAAACATTTAGCAAGCCTTTATATAAAACGAACCGTGGAACTGTTCACACATCCCCGGTCCGTATTCGGGACCGTATTAGCACTCCTTTTAGGATATTTGCACTCGCCCCCCGTTATTATTCAGTGACGTCTGTAGTCTCGTGGTTAGGCTACCGACCTCTGAGATTGTGGGCTCGGGGGTTCGAAGCTCAGCTCGGTCCGAGCTTTACACACATTTTCCCCCGTTTGGCTCAATCCTACCGGTGATGGATTTTTACATTCGGAAATTCCACTTCTGAAATAACCTTGCAGTGGTGCAAGAAGCGTCCAGCCTATGTAGTGTAGCACATTACTCTACCTAAATTGACCTCTGTGGTGTAGTGGTTATAATATTATAATAATGCCCTTCGCTGTCGCACGGAGGAGAGCCAAGTTCGTTTCCCAAGTGGGGTGCAAAATGTTATTATTGAGTTCTCCTCAACAATGGGTGGTCGACTTACAGCTATTTGACTGTACTTCCATCCTTTTCTTCTCTCCATGTCTTTGGATGTACCGCTGGTGCAGTCATTAGCATGCTGGATGACTCCGGTTCGAGCCCCTATCATGGTATTCTAGAACTTGGGTTACTTAGGAGTTTCTATGGTGTTCCATCACCTTGGGGTGATTCTCTTTGATCAGAGATGGTTTTCAAACGGAAGATTCTACTTCTCACGACTACCCATCGCCGAGGAGAAAAGTAGTAGCCATTGTAAAGAGAATAATATGTTCCTCTTGGACATTGCCATTATATAGGAGGAAACCCCGCAAAAACTACGTGTTCAATGTTGCCTAACAACAATGCGTGGGTAGTTGGATGGCGCCACTGGCTGAGAGGTCCCACTCCATTACGTTCCCTAGGTTGTTTCTGTCTTTTGTTTGTTTTATTTTTTTCCAGCTCTATAAATGATCATTTTTG
>NW_004797322.1:1275048-1276847 GCF_000002075.1 Aplysia californica | reverse complement strand
TTATTATTATTATTATTGCTTGTTGAGTGGAGTGTCGACGCCCAGGGGAGGGGGAGGGGGTATGCTGACTGTAACGTTTTCACTGCTGCTGTTGCTGTTGTTGTTCTCCTTCCCCTTTCTTTTCTTTCTTTCTTTCTTTAAAAAAATTGTTTTCCTCTTGTGCGTAGTTGGAAGGCACCAAAGGTAGGTCCTTTTTCTTTTCCTTCCCCTCTGTTGATTTTTGTCTGTCTAACTTGCTTTTTCAAGATGACAATAGTCGACGTGTTTGTTTATGCTTAAATATCGACTCAAACAAATAAAACAAACCGTTTCCTCCTCCTCCTCCTCCTCCTCCTCTTCCTCCTCCTTTCCCTCTTTTTTGCCTCCTCCTTCTCATCCTTTTGGCCTCCTCCTTCTCCTCCTCTTTGCCTCCTTCTCCTCCTATTTGCCTCCTTCTCCTCCTTCTCTTTGCCTCCTCCTTTTCCTCCTTTTTTGCCCCCTCCTTCTCTTCCTCTTGGCCTCCTCTTCCCCCCTTTTCTCCCCCCTCTCTCCTCCTCCTCCTCCTCCTATTCGTCCTCCTCCTCTGTCTTACGCCACTGGTAGGTCCTACTTCTTCTCTTTTCTTGTGTTGCTTGTCCCAACTGGTCTTGCTTCTTCCCCACACTTATGACTTCTATTGTGTCGTCGTGCTTCTCTTAGACCCGGGTCGGCGACCCCAGACAATATCGATAAAATTGTTCAAACTATTGGACATTTGTTTTTTTCGGAAAAACATCCTTTCACACCTGTTCTATCGGGCCACAATGACGAAACTGTTGACTCTTTAGCTATTGAAGTTACCAACTTTGGAGGCCATTTTCTCGCTATTTTTACCGCTAAAACCAAGTGAACTTACCTCTTTCAATCACAAATATCTTCACTTCTGCAAAAGATAGATGGGTATTTTTTTCATCCAAAGCAAGATAACTGGACAAACTTTAAGATGATACCAATATCTCCACATGCACACAAATTGACGAGCACCTGATTCCACCACGTCGTGACACATATGGTTGTCTTGAACAGGTGGTCGACAGAACAGGTTCGACTGTGTATTACGTCACACACTCAGGTCAACAAGGTCAGTGTCCCGAAGCGCGTATAGGACAATCTATAACACGCGTCCTCTAGAGCACAACACGTTATTTATCATGTCAAACACGGTGACGTGACGATACCGTCAGGTGGGGTGAAAGCCGACCACTGACCTGTCACTGACCACTCGTTTAACTCTTGTCTTAGTATACCAAAAAAAAAAGAAAGAAAGAAAGAAAGAAAGACCAAAAGAAAGAAAGAAAGAAAGAAAAAACAAATAAAGAAAAGAGAAAAAAAAATCCAACGAAATAAAACTCTTAGTGTACGGAATGCTATTCCTTCTTAATCTTTGTACTTATAAACTTAAATCAATTCTGTTATCCCGAGTTTTAGTGACGGGTTGAGTGCGGCACTGGCAGGTCCTACTTCTTTTCTTTCCCTCTTTTGACTCTGTCTGCCTTACTGTTCCCCAGCGCTAAGGACTGATGATTAATATGTCGCTGCGCTTGCCTTTACTTGAGAACAAACTAATAAACATCCCAAGTTTTTGGCAGTTAAGACTACATTTTTAATTAATTTGCTGAAAACAAACTCTGAACTGAGTAGAAATGAATGATCCAACCTATAAACGTTCGGTTTATCCTTCATAAGCTTTTAACCTTATTTTTTAAAAAAATATGGTTGTTCTGTGTCTATGTCTGAATGAAAATAGTCCGTCAGTGTGTTTGTGTGTGTGTGTGTGTATG
>NW_004797322.1:1272531-1273733 GCF_000002075.1 Aplysia californica | reverse complement strand
CCCCCCCCACACCCTAAATAACCTAAAAGGGCGTTTGAAAAGTGCAAATTGCACTGAAAATCCTTTTTAAAAACCCTGTTTTGTCTGTTTTTCTCAAAATCTACTTTTTGACATATGTAACCTCCTTGGTGCAAGGAGTTTGCAAAAAACTACTGAAGCTAGAAGCTTCAAATTTGGCGTACAGGTGCTTTAAGATCTATCCTGGGGATTTATGTGAGGAGATTGTGAAATATTGGTAAATGTAACTTATGGAAATATTCAATTTTTTTGGGTAAATTGTGCCCCAAAATTTCGTCAACTGACTCTCGGGGGTCCACTGACTTTGGGCTCACTTTTTCAGTTTTAAAGATCGGTCAAAGTCCTCACATGGATCCCCAGTCCATATAGGTTTGTACTTGTGTTCCAAATTTTGGCTGATAATTCAATATTTACTCTGAAAATTTTCTGCACTAAGAAACTTGTTTGAAAATCCAAGATAGCCGCCGCAGAGACCCATTTTTCAGAAAAAATCAGAACATTTTTCTGGGAGTGTACGTGTCCCCCTCTTAACTCAAACAGTATCCCCAGGGCGGTGCTACTAACCGAAGTGTCTTTAGGCCAGCATTAACATCTCGAGTTCTTATCTATCTTATGCACAGTAGAATTGTAATTGTAAATAGGCTGATTCATCAATGTCATGCTCTTAACTCTGCCTGAACTGCTGCTTTTTCTTTCCTAATCCTTACTATAGTCTTTTTTCCTCTATAAATCTATATCATACACCTTTTCCTTTTCCTCTGCGACGAAGTGGGTGGTTGGTGGGGGCTCTAGTGTGGTTCGATTCATCTTTCCTATAAAGAATGTATCGTCCTTATCTCTCCTCCTTCTTTTTTGGTGTATTTTACTCTCTTGCAACGCATCTATTCTTCTGCACTTATATGACCATATTGTGTTGCAAGTGCCGTAAAACTCTTACGAAACTTCCTCCATGACAGCGACCAGGGTAAAGGTTCCAACATGAACAACCGAGCTATCATCGTGGGACAGCTGGACCCCCCTCCAGAGTTGACAGAGGAGACAAAGGCCTCGCTGAAGCTCGAGTCCAAGGAGGTGGAGGTTGACCTCAGGGGCAAGGTCTGTGGGTTAAAAAAAAAGACCATGTATTATATACACTAGTAGTACAATGTACACACACGCACCGATTGGCGGGCACACATACACGC
>NW_004797322.1:1259572-1271958 GCF_000002075.1 Aplysia californica | reverse complement strand
ACACACACACACACACCACACACCACACACACCGTCCAGAAGCGCGCACACACGCACATGCACATACAGTTGATGAGCAATTAGCATCATTGGTCAAAAGTCACAATAGCTTCTTTTTTTTTTTTTTTTCTTTCTCGATGGTCTCAAGACGGGACACAGTATGGCTTGTATAAGTTCCTGTACTTACAAGAATAAATGTTTATTTGGAGGCTAAAGTATGAGGAAAGGTACCTTCTGTCATGTATGAAAATGCAATCTTGACCATGCTAAATACAAAGGAATAGAGTTGTTTGTTGTGTTGTTTTTTTTTCTTCTTTAGAATAATAAAATGTGGTACGAAGACTATTGAAGATGGCTTCGTAAAGTTCTGATGATTCCATTACCATTTGTATCACATTGTGGTAGAATCAGGCGCTCGTCAATTTTTGGACATATTTGTATCATCTTAAAGCTTGTTCATTTGTCATGCTTTCAATGAAAAACGTACCAATCTATCTTCAATAGAAGACGAGATATTTGGGATAGAAAATGGTGGAGTCGTCTGGTTTCAGAGGTAAAATATGCAAGAAAATGGCCGTCAAAGTTTGGTGACCTCCAGAGCATGATGTCCTTGGAAACTGTAAATTTACACTTTTTGCGCCTTTGGTCGCTGTTTTCCAGTAAAATCCACGCAGCAATGTGTTTATAACAAGTGCCTGATTTAACTACGGTGCCTCACTTTTGTTGTTGTAAATGCTCCTAATTAATTTCTGACTAAGTTCTAAATTAATTCAGTTTTGTTAAAATGAGATTTGAAACTTTTTACATTTTCTCACCTTGTCAATTAAAAAAAAATTTTTTTGGGTCTGTTTTAAAATTATTTTTTTTTAGAAAATCAAGATTCATCAAGAGAAAGTTATCCCTGCTAAAGGGGATCCTACACTTGATATCTTGTTATTACACGGTGCCTCTTTCTCTTCGGCCAACTGGATCGAGATCGGAACCGTGTACCACTTGGCAAACTGGGGATATCGAGCAGTGGCTATAGACTTGCCAGGTGAGTCAGTTTTTATCGGCAGCCTTATCCGAGTCTCCTTTTTAAGGATTGAAAATGGTAGATTTGAAAGAATTCTTCATGGTACTTGTATGGTTTTCGCACTGTATAAAAAAAAAATCGAGTTTGCTTGGGCTTGAAGGGGGCAGGGAAACCATGAATTGTCTAAAAGTTTTAATACCATTTTTCTGTCATATTTCTGCTCATCAAGAGGACTTAGTTGATTAATCTTGTGTATTTTTGTTCAATTGTAATATTTTGTATTCAGTAAAATATCTCAAACATGTCAGAAATGTGTGCCTGATAATTTTTGCTCCCATCTGTTATGTGCATTACTCACATTTATATGGTAAATAGAACTTGATGTTACAAAAATCTTGGCTTACTTGTTACATCAAAAGTCCATCCAAAAATATGGCAAAGCAGGGACAAATAGATTTCAAAGCGAAACCATTTTTTTCTTCCACTTTTTATTCAGGCAAAGGCAAGAGTCCGGACAGTATTGACAAAGACCTCTATGGCGACTTTGTCACGACCTTTATCAACACCATCGGCATGAAGAATGTTGTGATCATCGCGCCATCGGCCAGCGGGAACTACGCCTTGCCATACTTGTTTATCAACCCGGCCAAAAGCACCGAGAGGGCTGCTGGGTTTGTGCCCATAGCACCTGTGGGTACTAGTCTGTACACCTCCAAGTTCAAAGAAAGCCAGGTGAGATCAATGATGATACAGCAGTCTCTGCCTAAGAAGAACCCAGTTATTCTTCAGCATTTCTCACCCCATGACGCAGTATAGTAGGACCCAGGCAGGAGCTAGCTCTCCATTCACTCTTGTCCAGGGCTAATAGTCTCCATCTTGGTCCAGCTGTATCTCTTCTTTTTTTGGATCTGCAATTACTTTTAGACTTTCCTGTCTTTCTCTTTCCTTGCAAATTCCATCTTTAGGCTTGGTTGGTAATGTTTGTTTTCAGTTTTCTTAAGGTGTTGCCAATTCATTTCCATTTTCTTAAAAATTTTTATATCCTTTTTTTTTTTTTCTTTCTACTTGTTTGCTCCCATGGCTGTTCATTTGTTATACTATCCTTGTTTCTGATCCAAAGAATCGAGCACTTTGACACCTGCGTTGAAAATCCAAATTCAGTCTTTGAGAGATTTAAAAAAGTGGGTTTGGAAGCAGAGTTTGGTATAACTCAGTCCTAACCTGTTGGCTTCCATTATTTATTTTATGATCAAATAATGACTCTTAGGCAACACTGACACCCAAGAGAAGACAGACAGGTTTGTTTTGTAAAAATTAATACTTTTGCAAATGAATGCGTTTGTGAGTGTTGTGAGTTGTTGAGAGTGCCAGTGAGAACCACTGGTTTCAGGCATCTGATTTATTTTTACAATGTAACATTGTTACTATAATTTGGTATCAAAAGTGTAAAACAAAGCGAAGAATGTTTCTGAGTGTTTATAGGTTGTTAAACACATACAACATGCTGTAATGGATGGATATATGCCGTATGTGAGGCGGTGTGGTGAAATCAAGCGCTCGTCAAAATACAGAAATCGAAGAAACAGGCCATTTACCAAAAGTTAGGAAATTTTTATCGAATTTTGTCCCTTTTGTATTCATATAAAAAACCTTTTCCATATGAATTTTACGAAAAAATATTGATTAAAGGCTCAAAATATGTCCTTTTTCAGTTTTCAAGGACTCTTTAGCTACTGGAGTTACCAAACTTTGAGGGCCATTTTCTTGATAATTTCACCCCTGAAACCAAGCGACCTCACCTCCTTCAAACACAAATATCTTGACTTCCGTTCCAGGTAGATGGGTATTTTTTTCATTGTAAGCAAGGCAAATGAATAAGCTTTCAGGTGATAGGCCTGCTTATAACGCCACATGCCCAAAAATTGACGTACGCCCGATTCCACAGCGTTGTGACACATATAAATAAAATCATTATTACATATTGTTCTTATCCTTTTTTTCCCCTCTTCACCCCCCCCCCCCCCCCCTGGCCCCCCCTCCTCCCCCCCAACCATCTCCATCTCCCTCAGCTCCCAACACTCATCCTGTACGGCGCGAAGGACACAAGAGGGGCCATAACTCTGAATGACCTCATCGGCCTGCCTAATCACAAGATTGCCCACCTGGACGATGCAGGTCACGCCTGCTACTTGGACAAGCCAGACAACTTCCACAAAGTGTTATACCATTGGTTGAAAGAACTCAAGGAATGAAAGAAATGAGATTTCAGAGCTGGAACCAAAACCAAATTTCAATGCCCTATCCTCCCTTCTTTTCTCCCTTTGAAGAAATAGCTAACTAGAATGGGCTGCAGGAAAAATTCAGTATCCAAGAACCTAAATCATTGTTATAAGCTAGTTTTGTGTACATTTATGGAGTTGTTATTAAAGGTCTGTATGAGTGCCTCTCTTGCTTATATGCCATTGTCATTCAAAAGCATATAAACGAAAAACAGGATATTTGTGATCTGGGAGGCTATAATGAAATTCAAGACCTATCTGAGAAATGAGTCTATGGTTGTGAAATTGTATCGAGTTCTTAGATAAAATTTTGTCCAGCCAAAATGAGGGACAACTCGCTGCTCGATTCATATTTCATATGCTATAGTCATAGTTCTGTTTCTTCTGCCTACCTTTCCTGCAGCCCTTGCAGTTTCTAAGTTCAAAGGTTTATTTTATAAATTGTGTTATGTAATGGGTTTTTTCCTTGGGTTGGCTGTGAGTGCAGTCACACAATGTAAAGTAGGGAAATTGTTCAAATCAATTAGTTACTGTATTGGTACCAGATGCTGTATGGTAACAGCATTCTTTGTAGCCTTGAGAGACAACAATAAGTTTATTGTTAAAATGAGATTTTTTTTCTCGAATTGAAAAAGCCTTTGAGAATTGTTTAATGGACACAATAAGTGAATTATTCTATAATAATTATTATTTGTGTAGGGTTTGTTACTTCGCAAGAAATAAAGGTCTGTGCACCAGCAAGCAATGTCATCAAATTATAGTGATATCACTGCTTACAAAGAGAAGGCTGCACTACAGTCATGACAGATCTGTACTTGCAACGTTGAGAGTTTGCTGCTGTTGTTTCTGTTGACATGAGATTTGGCGCCTGAAGAGGGTCACAAAAAAAAAAGAAAAGAAAAATCAACCGAACCTCGTATTTGCCTCGTAATATGTTTTTTGCTTTTTTTTCCCCACCTCTGAATAACTTTTAAGAAAAGATTAAGATACTTATTCACAAGTTACAATTTTTGTGATTAATGTCCTTTCCATCTTCCAATCACTGGTTGTGAAAACTATTTGTTGTTACCATCTCCACCTACTTCACACAGTCAGGTGAACATTCTTCTTTCTTCTCCCCAGACTACTTCTTATTGCAGTTTTGTAAGCTGCACTGTGTCACAGATTTCTTGATCAGCTACTTATGGAATTGCTCAGATTTGGAAGCGATAGGTTGAATGTGAGGGTTTTAGAAATATAAATCTGAATCAAAATAACCTTCTGAGTCAGTTTATCAAATGTCTGCAATTTTGTCCTGGTGGTAAGGTTTATTTCCACAAACCATATTGGAATTATGGATTGAGATGGGTTTTTTAATAATAATTGGACAAGGTAATGATAGGATTATGTGTCAGGCTATAGTTGAGTGTGGGGTTTAACTTACTCGTTACCAGTGAGAGGGATATTTATTAAAACTGAAAAAACGTATTTAAATCATTTTGGTTTATATGCATTTTCTTTCAGACGGAGGTGTTAGCAGTATCTCTGTCTGGTTTGCCAGCAGTATCATGTTGTTCCCTAAATTATTACTCCCTAGTGTTATGGAAAAAGGGGAGAGGTTATTGATGTTGAAACAGAAATCTTTCAAGGGGTCATAAGTCTAAGAAGTTAGGATTAGGAAGTTGTTGGTTTATTTAGGAAGAAGCAAGTGAATGCTAGAATTTTTTTCTTAAGAAGTCGAGGAGCAGGTCTTTTTTTCTGGCACTGAAAGATGCTTTATTTTAATTAAAACACAATGTTAAAATGATTGATACAGCTGAACATGAAGTAAAATGCTTTCACAATATATCAGGTATTGTTGAGATTTATGACTGTAAAAAATAGATCAAAGAGGAGGCAGTCTAAGGCTACCATTATTCCCCTTTGTGATACATGTGAAAAGAGTGATGATTAGCTTGTAAGAAGCACGAAAATTATTCGGATTGGCTTCTATGTGCTAATGAAGTTCCACCTCCAGCTATTTTAGTCTTTCATTGCAAGGGCAGCCTTCTGTATGTCTGATATTGACATTGAAGTATCATTGTTAGATGCAGCCCTTGTAGACTAATCACAGGCTTCGGCTTTCCCTGGCGAGATGCTCACCTCAAATATAAAGTGCTGCAGCAGCTAAGGCGTAATACTGCCTTCCCAAGGCAGAGCAACGTATCTGACAAACCCCAGTTTTTAAGTTTTAAAAAATTAATTTGCTACACTAGTCTTGCCCATCTCCTCCTTTTTTTCAAAGAACCGACGAGGTATCTGCATCCCCTGGTAGATTTCAAAGTGATAAAGTGACATAAATGACTGATCTCAGTAATGAGTATCAAGAGTTTTTCATTCATGTTTGTCTCAAAATATTGTAATTTGAAGTCACGCCTCTCTGCCTTAGGATGCCAGAATAACAAAAAACATATCTATTTTATGAAAAGGTAAATGATACCAACGCTGCTCACAAGAGAAGTGTTGATGTCAAAAGTATGGGCTGTAATATGGGTATCATTTGGCCCGATGACAATTCACAGCTCTCGTATCTCACAGATTTGGTTGAAAGTGAAGTTGAATATTGATATTCAAATTATGTACTTTTGTATTTGTGTTGGTGCCATGAGTAATAGTGTGTGTGTTTTGTGAACTTGATGTACTGGAATAAATGTTTGTAAACTTTGATAATGCTGTCCAATGTAACTTACTTGTGTGCTTGTAGGGCAAAGTTTTTTATTTGTATATAGCTAAAGAAATGGAACATGCTAACACAGGTGATGGTGAAAATGGAATGTGAATGGGAAAATGGTTCGCTAGTATTTTTAGTTGTGAGCAAATCTGTTACTCATTTTGTTTGTATGTGGCTTTCTTCACAGTGCCTGTAATTGTCTTTGATGTTTGCCATAGGCAGAATGTAACTACATAACTGAAGTCTTCTTCAAACTGCGATAAAAATTCTTTTGTTGACGTGTTTTGCAGTTTGTTATTTTCTTTCTCTTTTTCTTTTTTTTCCCTCATTTGTGGGAATATTAGGGAATTTTGACAATAGAAAAATGGAGTACATCTTAAATTCTTGTACGAACAGTGAGTGGGAGAGTGGTCGATGGGAGTTTTGTATGGTTTCTCTTGCCTTACAGTAATTGTGGCGTTTGTGGCATAGTGGTTAGACTCTCGGACTCGCTACTGTTAGGTCGTGGGTTCGGATCTCATCAGGGGCCCGACATTGTGTTCTTGGGAACTGCTTTTTACACAAATGTTCCTCACGTCGCCCAGGTGGGAATGGGTACCCAGATGTAGACAGTGAAAGTTCTTGTCAGTTTGTTAGTGTTTGAGCTCTTAATCAGCTGCTAGCACTTATGCTTCGTGGGAAGCTGAGAGTGTTTCTGAGTGTTCTATTGTCTGCTGGGGTAATAATGTAGTGTAAAGCGCATAAGGCCTGCTGTCGAGCATGGATATAAGTGCTATACAAATGCTCTTTGTTATAATTATTATTAATTGTCCCAAGATCAGAAGTTGGTTTGCTCTGAGAGGTAGGATAGTATATATATAGTATCTCTAGGCAAGGTACTTTCCCCTGCTTTCCTCTGTCCACCGAAGTGAAAATGAGAACATAATATTATGTTGGTAGAGACAAAAATGTCTGTGTGTATGTGTGTGTGGGTGTGTGTGTGTGTGTGTGTGTGCGCGTGTGGGCGGTTGATGGGTGCTCCGGTGTGGTTTGCTTTTTCTTTCCTATTGGAACATCTTTCATCCTTATCTGTTCTTCTCTTTTTTAGTTTGCTTCTCTCTAGTAACAACTCTAATCTTCAGCACTTCTATGGCTTAATTTTGTTGCAAGTGCTATAAAATTTTAACTTAGCAAAACATTCTTTAAAACCCAAGAAATGTATGAATCGACTAGTTGTCACTCTGTGATTCTCATGATATTGGAATAGTTTATTAATATTCTTCAGGCAGGCTTATTAAGTTCTTGTGAGGTGATTTCAGCCTTCAGTTAGATAGAGAGATATAATAAATATGATGTGAACACTGCCATTTTATCTTAAAATAAAACTTCTTCTCTAATGCTAAACAAAAATTCCTGCAAATTCATGGACCAAAAATGAAACATTATGTTCAGTCTCCACAATCCATGCTCTATAAAATTAGTTCAGCTCAAGTAGTTGTCATGAATAGGACATTCAATAAGCACTTTCTCTATTGCATTGACATTCATTATCAAAGATCAAAATGTTCCTTCTAATCACCTAATAATCCCATTCTGTCTCATTAAAAAATCCTGTTTTGTTTTGTTCTTGTATTCCTTTGTTTTTATTGAGATATATAGGTATTGGTACACAAATCATCTAAGATCTACATCTTCTAATTTTTAAAAATATTAACCGATGTTCATATTTTTGTGTGTTTATTTTTTATGGAGTTGTACTGGCACAAATTGTTAGCGTGCATTCATTATGTTCACTTGTTTCATTGAAAATATGATTTTTTCCCCTTTTGCTTTTAAAAGTGTTAAAGAATAATGCAATAATGCAGAGGTCTTGAGGACATTTTACCCTGTCTCAGTCTTGTCCGCTTCTCCAAATTGTACATGAGTGATTAGAGGGCACCACTGGAAAGTCCTAATTAATCTTTACTTTTCCTCTGTTATTTCTGTCTCTCTTTAATATTTTTTTTCCAGCTCTAAATAATCATTATTGTGTCTATGTATTTTTTTCCAGCACTAAACAACGGTTACTGTGTCGACATACTTTTTTCCAGCACTAAACAACGGTTACTGTGTCGACATACTTTTTTCCAGCACTGAATAATCATTATTGTGTCGATGTGCTTTTCTTCACTCAAACAAAGATTCTGCTCACATGTTTGATGAGCAGTAATGTTTACTTGAACCCATCAATATTGACCATTGGTTTTTCTGTGTGGTTTGCCCTTTCTGTTCATTCTAAATTGATGTAGTACATGCATATATGGATGGTTTGCTCTTTCTGTTCATTCTAAATTGATGTAGTACATGCATATATGGATGGTTTGCTCTTTCTGTTCATTCTAAATTGATGTAGTACATGCATATATGGATGGTTTGCTCTTTCTGTTCATTCTAAATTGATGTAGTACATGCATATATAATGGATGGTTTGTGGGTTCTCTTATGAGTTTTTGCTCCTTTCTTTCCTGTCAGTACATCTACCATCCTTATCTCTCCTACTTTTTTTCTTTGTATGTTACTATCCAGTGACCCCTCTAATCTTCAGCATTTATATGACCCATGTGTGGTGCTTTTAGAGTAAAACTCAAACGAAATCTAAAACTAAGAATTGTTGTATTTGTAAGAATTTAGGTGGGAGAGGGACATGTGGGGTGAGTTGGAGAAATTGAAATGTTGTTTACTCACCTCCAGTCAAAATTAACAGCACTCATTCCTTATCAGCTAGAGTCTATAGTTGCACTATGCTGAAAAGAACTTGAAGTATAGGGTCATTTTTATGATTGTTTATCTCTTTTACTTTTACTATAATTTACTTTCCCCTGCCCATCCCCTCCGCCATAATTTTTTAAAGCACATTTTAGCCTGCTTTATGGTCCCTCATCATACATAATACGTTCTATATCTCTGTAAAATAATTTTGGGATTTGTTCTTTTTAAACTCCAAGAGCTGGTATTGCAAAGATGTCTGAAGAAGTAATAATAGGAATAAAGAAATAATATACAGAAGTATGTCTTGAGTTTTGATATTGTTACAAGTGTATTTATGAAAGTAGGCCTAAAATTGTGCTGTTTGATTTAGGTTGACAGGGGTCCCTGACAAAAAACATAAAGATGAAGAGTTATTTCCTACACCAGAGAGGAGTTCTGAGTCACATTTTGTTGAGGTAATTTTCTTTGTAGTAACCGATATTGATCGTTGAAAGTAAAATAGCCTCCAGTCCCATCACATGTATTTCCAAAAACTACCAAGGTTTAAAATGAAACATTTTGGACGAATTACAAAATAGCCAGAATTTACCTCTAATGCCAATTTTATGTTCATTGGTTGAAATGGTCTGAAATGTTGTCCACTATGTTTAGAAACCTTTGTGTGTTAAACTTTGTAGAGTCGACTCTGCTTGTGTTTAACTTGCTTGAGTTGATCTTCGGTACAGATGATCTTTTTCTCGGGTCCCAGCACCTCTTCTTCTTTACAGTTCCCAATGGTTAAGTTGGACTTCAGATGAGTCGATCTATCCCCCCCCCACCCCACCCCCCCTCTTGCGACATCAACTCATCCGTAGTGGACTGTAGTATGGTTTGTTCAGAATGCTCTTGATTTTGCTCTACATAGAGAACAGGCCTAGATTCTACTACTACTACTACTGTTGCTTTTTCCCAGCTCTACCCCAGCCCTTTTTTTCCAACACTTTGGCTGTGGCTTGGTGAGAATTCTAAGCAGTAACAAGAGCGAGAGCTTCGAATAATAGGAACATCGATGGCTGTGTGGTTTTTGTGTCTCCAGATTGTACTGCTGGGAAAAAATAATAATTTTTTTAAAGCAACAAATAAACAATGCCTTTTGTAATTGTGAATTGCATTCAAATTACAATTTGATGTGTCACACGATGCCAGTTTGTTGATTTTTTAGGGCTTTATAAGTCAATGTTTTCTTTTTTGATGTAACTTGTTCTTCTGAAGATCATTGAGTGTTGCTGTTTGACTTCGAAGAACTCTGGCTGAGCGATGTACTGTATGAAGTTGTACTATATTTATGGGATTATTATTTTCTTTACAATACTTTGAGATATAATTGTTATGAGTGCGTTTTTGTTGATTTGCTATTCAGTGTTCTTTTACTCTTTTCTTTTTTTTCTATGGGTGATGAAACATTGTTGTGTGTGTGTGTGTGTGTGTGTGTGTGTGTGTGAGTGTGTGTGTGTGTGTGCGTGTGTGTGTGTGTGTGTGTTTGTGTGTTTGTGTGTGTGTGTGTGTGTGTCTTATAAGTCTGATTATTCTAATGGTTAATAAAAAAATATGTTACCAATACAGTTAAGCAATCTCTTTGTTATCTCATTACTTTGTTGTCATTGTTGTTATTGTTGTTATAGTATTTTCATTGACGTTGTTTTATAATCAGTAAAAAACGATAGATTTGTTCTTTTGATTCGAGAAATTTCTCATAACTTTGGCGGAGTCCACCTCTCTAATCCAAACACGGTAGATAGGAAAATATCAGTAAACAAAAAGAAAGTAAAATCGATGACTATAATTTCTTCTAGTTCAGCTACCTATTTATTAACAAAACGGAAAACCTGGCAAAACTGAAGAAAATCTGGCAATCCCAAAGATTTCAGTTCAAGCAGACTGCACTGTAGGAAGTAGAGAATAAGTAAGTAGAAAGGTGTTGACTTAAACTGCACTAACCACTGGCACGTCTGGTGGTTTGCTCAACGGTATGAAATTATAAATAATAAAGGTTGAGGTTGAGGGTTCGGGGGTTCGAGCCTCAGCTCCGTCCAACGGTGTGTCCTTGGGAAAGGCACTTTACATACGTTTCCCATTTGGCGCAGTTCAATCAGATATGGGCGTTAGACTCGAGGGTCTTGCCTCTTAATTATAACGTACTAGTGTTGATAGAGGCATTATGAGTATTAAACTCATACTATTTCACCATTTTTAAAGGTAAAATGATAAAGGTAATGATCTGCGACGTGATGTTTTTGTTGGTAGATAGCAGGTGGTCAAATTATTCATTTCTATTTTCAGATGGTTGGAGGGCGCCACTGTTAGGTTCAACTTCCTCTTTACTTTCCCTCTGTTGTTTCTGCCTGTCTGTCTTACCTATTTGAGATCCCAGCACTAAATGACCATTTTTGTGTTCATGTGCTTTTCTTTACTCAAGCAAACAAACTACTACGAACTTTACATCATAGCTTGCACTAAAAAAAAATAATTCCATTTTTTTGGACAATAAACACCCCGTGTTTCCTGAAATAAAATATCAGTCAAAAGTAAAAGACCTATATCTTTAGTGCGGTCAAAAATTCGTGGCGTAACTTATTGTCAAATAATATCTCCTTTAACTATTGAACATAGATTCCCCAACGTTTGCACAGTGACTTATATCAATTTGTCTTAACTGGTGAATATTTTTTAAAACTCCTGCACACTGAAAACTAGAAAATTCCTTAATAGATAGACCTACCAATAAAAAATCCAAGTCGATGGTTTCTACAGCTTTTAAAAAGTTTACATCTCAGGCAATATCGCTTTTAAAAGTAAGCATGTCATTGTTTTCTAATCGCGACTCTATGCTTACTTAACGCATGTTTTGAGAACCTTTAGTGCAAAAAATGTGTCACTATAAAATACATTTCTTGTAATTAATTTTGCCACTAAAAAATGTCATTGGCGAGTAGGGGGTAACTCTATGGTTGTGACGCAGGCCATATACGTATACACAATGTGTGCAAGAAGCAGAAAGTGCTGTGAACAATCCTATTTTCCGCTTGGCAGAGATTTATAGTTATTTCTATAAATTTATGCAGAAAAGCTTTTTAATCGAGCCTAAATTGTTGTGAAAAAATATGATTACGTTAAGACGAATTGATACAAACTGCTGTGCGAAGTAGGAGTGACTGAAATCCACCCATTTAAGAGATTATTTGAAGATAAGTTGCGCCACGAATTTTTGACCGCACTATAGGCTTCTCATCTGTAGGCCAAACAAAGATACAGAAGGTCATTCTTACCATCCTCCATTAAACTTCTTAATTAATCATCTTGTTATGCGTATTCATATGACCATAGAGTAAGTTCGAGCATGCATCAGAATACAATTGAGTTACAATTGAATACGTATCTAGCTTAATATTATCATTGTTTAGGCCTATATTACATGATTGTTCTGGTTTTTAAAAAAATCATGCATGTGACTGTGAGCCTGTTTCGTGAGTGCAAGCATAGGCCTACTATTATATTATTATGGTTATGTGCTCAGATGTGTGTGGAAGCGAGGATGTGTGAGGGAGGAAAGAACGTGTATATGCGTGTGCACATGTGCGTCTGTATACACGTGTGTGTGAATGTGTATGTGTGTGTGTGTGTGTGTGTGTGTGTATGT
>NW_004797322.1:1257732-1259090 GCF_000002075.1 Aplysia californica | reverse complement strand
AAAAACAAACAAGTGCCAGGATCTGGATAATAAAGAGGTACCTTTTCTTCATTTTTCTTTTTCCTATCTACAGAGATTACAAAAGGTGAAGGATGGTAGTGGTAGATAGGTCAATTACTGTTTCTTTTCATTACCTCAGTTGTTTTTGTGTGTCTGTCTCACTTTTTCTCTACACTTAACAACCTTTGTTTTATATTCACATCGGTGAGCTTCTCTTTACACAAACAACAGCTGTTGATATGACTTCCGTTTCTCCACGTTGTCTTCCTCTGTTTCACGTACTTGTGATTCACATTTCTTGACGCACCCTTTTTTCCCCTTATTCTTTTTTTTCATTTTTCTTTTATCGCCATAACCACCGGAAAAAAGCAAACAAAAAACCCCAATACAAAACACGAGCGCGTAAATAATAGAAGATAACTGGGCCTTGTTCAGCGCAAAATAAAAATTTTACATGTGCCACGACAGAGTCAAAACGTTTCATCTGGGGGCCTACTTCAATTGTATAGGAACGCTGTAACCCTTTATTTACCTACTTTTGTGCATCCTCGCGGGAGAGAGGCAAAAAGTCCCATGTGTACGGTGATAATATAAATCATATGGAACACTTTCACCCTATTCATTACTTGCGGATTCGCGCACCTTCGTGGGAAAGAGTCGAAAGGCTGTAACTAATATTACGAAATGTATGTCGTATGGAACACTTTCACCCTTTGCTTGTGGGCGTTCGCGTAAACTTGCTGACTCAATCAAAATGTTCTATCTGAACTGCAATAATGCATTTAAGATGGAACACTTTCACTCCTAGCTCCCTGACTTTTGTATACGGAGCACTAACGCTTATCGGCGCCTGATTCACGTACCAGGAAAATGTATTCACATTTTGACTCTCAGTTAAGAACTCGAGCGAGAACGTCACTTGAGCTTTCATTTTGTTGACGGTTGTTTTCGAGTTCACTGCATCTGTGTATCGAAACGCTTCCCAAGAACGTGTTGTGTAGTAGTTAATGCAACCAGACGAAAAAGTCATAATAAGTGTTTAAATCATAATCTTTTAAGCAGTTTCATATAATTGATATTTTTCGAGGGTTTTACATCTTTGGACGTTTGTATTCGGTGTCATCCATATTTCAAGTTTTATAAGCAGATATGGCACAGAATGGGTAAGTACAGCAGTTTATGTTTTGTCATACTTTCTGCTTGTTTACACTGAGGAGTTAATGTTGTATGTGATGTAGATTCTAGACTGTCTTGTGTTTGGGTGCTCCACAGTCAAATGCATAGGCCCTATAGGGTTGACAACGTTATCTCGAGGGTCCTAGATCTACGTAAAAAAAAGGAACCAGAACCCCCCCCCC
>NW_004797322.1:1250329-1255678 GCF_000002075.1 Aplysia californica | reverse complement strand
CCCCCCCCCCCTCTCTCTCTCTCTCTCTCTCTCTCTCTCTCTCTCTCTCTCTTTCTCTCTCTCTCTCTCTCTCTCTCTCTCTCTCTCTCTCTCTCTCTCTCACTGTCGGGGAACGAGAGTGTGTGTATTATTACATGTATGTGTTTGTGTATGTGTGGGTGGGGTGGGGGGTAGGAGGGGTCCTTTTTTGTTGTTTTGTTTTGTTTAGATATAAGCGGGAGAAGTTCAATGCAATTTTTTACTGGTCACTGTGATCCTGTGAGGTTGAAAAACTTTGCCAGAATTCAGATGGCTGGGTTCGATTCTGAAGGGCGTATGTGTGAATTAGTGAAATGATCATAATCATAATAAAAATAATATTATCCTTGCTGCGTCGAAATAACATGGGTCTTAAATTTCCCAAACTGTTTCAAAAAGGGCTTAAATCATTTATAATCACTTACAAGTGAGGATTTGATTCTATAGCGAAAACACATGGGCTACTGCTGGATTGAACATAGCAAGAACAACATTGACACTTTCTAGTGGCCATTTTGTTAAAATTGGATAGACCTGTATGAAAAACTGTTTTCACTTTGTCACTTTGTTTGTTCGTCTTTGTAGAAAGTCAAGATTTACCTTGAAGAAGTCACCCCTGCAAATGGTGCCCCTACACTTGATGTCCTGTTAGTTCACAGCGGTACATGCTCATCGGCTGACTGGGTCAAGATTCGAACCGTGTACCACCTGGCGAACTGGGGATATAGAGCGGTAGCTATAGATTTGCCAGGTGAATCAGCTTTTTTGACAAATTTAAGTCTTCTTTATTAAAGCTGTTATTTTTAGTTTGAGCACAACTTTTACGGCACTGGCAACACAAACAGGTCATATAAGTGCCGAAATTTCGAGGTGTCACTAGAGAGTAACATACAAAGAAAAGAAGGGGGAGAGATTTATACACCAGATGTTTTATAGGAAATAAAGGAGCAAGCCACACCAGAGCCCCCACCAACGTTTAAAGATTGCAATAAATAGATTTGGAAATGTACTTTATGGAGTACATGTATTTGGCTAAAATAAACTTCGACGCCCCGCCCCTCCTTCTCCCCATTCTTATAACAAGATCATCATCATCATCCAGTGCCAGATCTGCGACAGACATCGACGATCATGGTTTTCCATTCATTTCTTTGCTCGGATGCTCAAAAAAAAAAAGCTACGTTTCCCTGATCTTTTCCCGTTACCCATTTGTTTAGGTTCCCTAAGTATGTTGTTCTGGGCCTACCCCTGCCTCGCTTGCCCTCAATTTTGCCAGTGAGAGCTAGATGTTCAAGACCGTTATGTCTATTCAGGTGTCCCAAAAACTGCATTTGTTGTTTCCTGATTGTTTTTAACATTGAGCATCCCACGTGGGCTTCATCAAGCACTACCTCATTTGAGATACAAGATGACATAGTGAAAGGAAATCCAAAGATAAAAATTTGTAGCCGATTTAATGCCGTAGGACCCCTGTGTAGACAACATTACTGGTATATGCGCCGTCTGGAACTGGAACTCCGGATTCACCCCAGTCATGTGTTCGTAATCTCCAATCAACTTCAGTTTCACTAAAGGACTGTGCGTTTCACGCTGAGGCCAACGTTGGCCCATTCTTTCTTTGCCTTGCACGCTCAAACTCAAGGCCTTCCTCCAGATTCTTACTTACTTACTTACTTACTTTCTACCTATTACGCCATCTGGTGTTTAGGGCAGGAACAAAAGATCTCCAGCTCTGTCTGTTTTGGGCCATCTTGGTCAGCGTTCCCCACGAATGATTCCAGGACTTCATTTTAGACTCAACTGTGCGTCTCCAGGTCACTTTGGGTCTGCCCCTTTTGCGACGTCCTTCATGTGTCCAGCGGAGGGCAGTCTTCACAATAGAGTCTGGTTCTCTTCTCAGAACATGTCCAATCCTTTTCCATCTTCTCCTTTTTATTATGGTGGTCATGTCCTCTTGCCTACATTTACGTAACAGGTCTGCGTTGGTAATCTTGTCGGGCCAGAAGATTCTGAGGATTTGGCGTAAGCTGGTTGTATGAAAGGAAGATAGCTTGGCACGGTCATGATCAGTCATCCTCCAGCATTCAGCTCTATATAGGAGTGTGGATAGTACACAGCTGTTATACAGCTTTAGCTTGGTTTGTATACTAAACTGTCCTGATTTCCAGGTGTTGATCATGCTTCTGACTATTAGAACGTAAATTCTGATTGATAGTCGCCTATGAAAATATGAAATGGCTAATGGCAGCGTGAAAACATCTGAGAGCCTCGATTTACAGGAAAAACTATCAAACCTAAAAAAGCGAAAGGAAGTATCCGAACTTTGAAAATATGCTCACATAACCCTTTGTGACAATTCTTAACCGAATCTTTATTTTTGAAGATTTTATGGGAGCCCGTGTAAAAAATGTATACTGACCTAACAAACGGGCCGAGTTCCATTAAAATAAGAAGATGTTAAAAGCATCTTGCCCACGTGACGTCATGGCCACCCCATGTGTCCCCACACAGAGCGACGGCTTCAGACTTGTGTTGTAGGTCAAGTAAACTACCAATGGAAAGTTCAAATTTACTTTTCTTTATTTTGAATTTTGGATGTTGTCTGCTTTCCACATTGAATTTTTGAGGTTCGGTTTGGTTGGTTCAGAGTCTCCGTTATTTCAGTATTCTCTCATACTTATGTCTCCGTTTGTATTTATGTCAAGAGGTTTTAATTTAGTCATCTGCAATACACATTTATTTTCTTTTTATGTTTTTGGTCTCTAGAATATAGTATCTCCAACAGATCAAGAGTATGGTCATAATACTGTTTAATTCCAGTTTTTAATGTGGAGTAGCCTACTCACCTTTCTTTTTTTTTGTGAGTAAACGGAACGTGACCCTCTGATTAAACAGTCTTGTCTTGTTTTTGTTAACTGGTACCCCCAAAGTCCAGAAAATAAGTGTCATTATGAAGGGACAATGTACATATGAACCTAAATACATCGTTATATTATTTCGATGGGTCAGCATTTTAAAGCATAATGTTTTCTTCCATTTTTGCACAGGCAAAGGCAAAAGTCCAAGCGCTATTGACAAAAATCTTTTCGGCGACTTTGTGTCGGCTCTCGTCGACTCCCTGACGTTAAAGAATGCCGTGTTCATCACGCCCTCGTCCGGCGGGAGGTACACCCAGCCCTACCTGTTCAACAACCCGGCCACAAGTACCGAGAGGGCTGTTGGGTTTGTGCCCATAGCGCCAGCGGACACCGGTCTGTACGCCCCCAAGTTCAAGGACAGCCAGGTGAGACGCGGTCTAAAAATTAGACTACATATTGTATAATGATGGGCTTGTTTTGTTTTCGTGATAGTTTTTCCAGCGGCACTTGCGACACAGTTAAGTGATGTAAGTGCGGACGATTAGATGTGGTACTACTTGACCACCGAAATTACCTATTGTGTATACATGTACCTAAATGGACATGTATTTCCAGTAGCACATTAAAATCTACAAGGTCAAATTCATAGCATTATGAAATATTAGTGTTAATGAAGTTGTTGGTTTGGCGATTTGAAGGGGCGATTTGAAGTGACCAGCTCATTCTATCTTTTTCTATTAAATTGGTATTGTACTCATTCTTTCCTGGTGAAGTGTAACCATTATGTTGATTTCTTTAGCTCGTGCAAATGAAAAACATCATGGCTTTCTCTCCCTGTTGTTTCTGTCTGTTTCACTTGCTATTCCCTGGCACTAAAGGAATGTTATAGTGTCGATCTGCTTCTTTTTTCTCAAGCAAACAGAAACAAAGTTTTATAATATCAACCCTTTATGTACGTCTAACATTTTATCTCCATGATAATTATTTTCCCTCCTCCCCCTACTCACCATTCCAGGTTCCAACTCTCATTCTGTACGGCTCCAAGGACCCGCGAGGGCCTACATCTCAGAACGATCTCGTCGGACTGACAAACCACAAGATCGCCGTTCTCGAGGATGCAGACCACGCCTGCTACTTAGAGAAGCCAGATGAATTCCACAAAGTTTTATACAACTGGCTGAAAGACCTTAGGAAATGAACACAGATTTCAGCTCTGAATTCAAAACTCAAAATTAATCACCCCCCCAACACACAAACACAGTTTTCCCCCTTCTTCAAACATTATAGCTTATTGACACTAGATCTAGGTGACAAATATTTCCACGAGCCAATGCCAAACAATTATTGTTTGAAGGTACCGGGGTAGTGTTATCATGGAACAGTCTGATCATACTTGATTTTTACATCTTTTTTTTTTTTATTGTTTGATTTTGTTCTTTTACATAATTCCAAGGGCTGATGATCGGTTAAAGGAAGAAACAGAAATAAAGAAATTCAAAAGTGCGTTTTAGTTTTGAAATTGTCACATCTTGTACATTGATTCAATTTGGCAAACAATGGTGTAATTTAAATTAGGTTGTGACATACCATCATGTTGATACTGTACACAGGGCTCCCAAGCAAGAGCCACTCCACAGCAAGATTTTAAAATACATTCTAGATCAGGCATGGGCAAGCGCGTCTCGGGCTGGATTAAGAGATTCCGAATATCTCGCAGTAGTCGCAAGCAGTCCAGAGTGCAGTATAGATTATCCTATGATTTATTGTTTTGGTAAGTGTTTTACGGCATTTGTAACACAATACGTTCGTATAAGATTAGAGATGTTACGAGAAAGTAACAAACACAAAAGAGGAGGGGAGATAAGGGACGATTATTTGATAGGAAAGAAGGAGCAGACCACACCAGAGCACCCGCCAACCACTCACGTAGATTATCTAGGCCTGACTGCTCGCGGGCCAGAGAAGGAAAAATTTAGGTGAAATTGATTGAAATAGCCAAGCTCTCAAACGTGAAACTAGAGAGTTATTATGAGCATCATGTTTTTTCAATCAAGGGCATTCTTTTGACATAAAGTATCAGTTCTGTTGCTTCCATCTGGGCTGGAATACTATAGATAGCTAAAAATTGCACTTGAATTGCTATCAGACATAGTACACGGCCCCAGTTTGTTGATCTTTATGCGCTATATAAATAAGTAACTGTTTTCTGCTTTGATGGAACATGTACTCCTTAATTCAGAATCTTGAGAGTTGCTGTTGAGAAAAGTTCAGTGGAATAATGTAAGTACGCCGGGGTTTTTTCACGAACGTTTTGAATTCACAATTTGATTTCCTTAGGGTCATTTATTCCAATACTGTTGGCCTCGCACTTCATTTAACATTTTGATAACGACTTGAATTTGCGAATTTCTTTTAACATCGCGAAATTGCGAATTCAAGTCATCCACGAAAGAACAACCCCCCACCCCCCAAC
>NW_004797322.1:1248380-1250229 GCF_000002075.1 Aplysia californica | reverse complement strand
CCCCCAAAAAAAAACAAAAAAAAACAACGACCAACAAAACAACAACAACAAAAACAAAACAACAACAACAACAACAACAACAACAAACTCAATAAAAAAACAAAACAAACCAAAGGACACAAGAAATAACAAACAAACAACAAAAACAACAACGATGTTTTGTGTATTGTATGTTAGTTGTCACTGTATGTATGCGATTATGGATGTTAAATTCCGTGACAGGAGTATTAATTATAATTACATGTATGTGCATTTATTGATTTATAAAAGACTGTCTTCTTTTACTTAGTTTTCTTTCCTGTTTTCATGGATTGTGAAACAATACTGTGCGAGTCTTTTCGTTCTGATTACTCTACTGGTTAATAAACAATTGTGAGGCAGCGTGGTGGAATCAGGCTCTCGTCAAAATAATGAAAGTGAAGTAACCTGTATTTTTCCGCAGGTTTGTGAACTTTTATCAAATTTTTGTGTTTTGGCTCAACACCTTTAATGCCCATTAAAGAACTCATTTCGGTGTGGATTTTTCTGAAAAATGTTGATTAAGGGCACAAAAAGCGTAACTTTTCAGTTATCACGGACTCTTAAGCTAAGGAAATAACTAATCTCTGGCGGCCATTTTTTCACTAATTTTACCTCTGAAAACAGGTGACCCCCACCTCCTTCTTTCGTAAATATATCGACTTGTACTCAAGATAAATGGATATTTTTTTCATCCAAATAAAGACAAGTGAACAAGCTTTAAGATGATACCAATAACTCTACATGCCCCAAAATTGACGAGAGCCTGATTCCACCAGGCTACCTCACAATGTGTTATGAGGTAATGTCAACCTTTTGTCGCCATAATACTACTGTTGTCGTTGTTTCTCTCTCTTTGCTTTCGAAAATGTAGCTGGTAATCACGTCTGTGATGATCTAGATGGTTACGTTCCTTACCTTGAACCAAAAGGTAAATTTTGTTCGATTTCTGAGTGGGTAAGCTATTCGTGTCACGACGTGGTGGAATCAGGTGCTCGTCAATTTTTGTGCATGTGGAGATATTGGTATCATCTTAAAGTTTGTCCAGTTATCTTACTTTGGATGAAAAAAATACCCATCTATCTTTTGCAGAGGTGAAGATATTTGTGATTGAAAGAGGTAAGTTCACTTGGTTTTAGCGGTAAAAATAGCGAGAAAATGGCCGCCAAAGTTGGTAACTTCAATAGCTAAAGAGTCCTTGAAAACGGAAAAATTACGTATTTTGAGCTTTTAATCAACGTTTTTCAATATAATTCACATGGAAATGTATTTTTATTTTGACATAAAGGGTTGAACAAAAAAACAAAAACTTCGAATACAATTGTGAAACTTGTAGGAAAATGCCTGTTTCTCTAATTTGGTTATTATGACAAGCGCCTGATTTCACCACGATGTCTCACATTTTATAAAACAAGACCGAGCGTAGTCAGGAATGAGGTGGGAAGAAGGTAGTGGCGATGGATTGGACATGCTCTGAGGAAGTCAGGCAGCTGCACAGCAAGGAAAGTGTTGGATTGGAATCCATAGGCAGGGTAAAAGATCAAGAAGATTGTGGAAGACCACGCGGAACCTGGAGAAGAGTCACGAAACTTGATGCACAGAAAAGTGGAAAGACATAGAATAATAATATCAAAAGACTAGCCCAGGATGGGGAAAGGTAGAACGTTTGTTCGTAGCCTATACCAGGACCCAGGGGGAGAAAGGCAATGATGATCTCCATCTTTTTGCTAGTGTATCCCACGCAGCATGTGTGCTTTCCGGGAAGCTGAGAATGTTTCTGCGTTTTCTATGGTCTGCTAAGGTTTATTATTATTATTATTATTATTATTAG
>NW_004797322.1:1245069-1247611 GCF_000002075.1 Aplysia californica | reverse complement strand
TCTTTCGCTGTCTGTGGCCAGGTAGCCATTCACATCCGGATGAAGTGAGGAAAATTCATGTAAAGTGCTTTTCCCAAGGACATAACGTGTGGCTTGCAAAGTGAGTACATTCTACTGACGTGAAAGCCCAACGTGTTTAATCAAAGACATACCTCTAACTTAGTGCTATCTTATTGTTGGCTTTACTTCATTTTCCCTGTTCTGAGGCCTTTATAACTGGACTGGACTGTAAAGCTTCTAGGGGAGGTTATTCAATATGAACAGTGGCATGATATATTTTTGTTAAATTAAATCCCCTTGTTGGCCATGTCATCCGTTTTCTGTGCAGAATAGAATCCTCGGTTTGTATGAGAAAAGTTGGGCGATGAGAATCGTTAAAAGCAACCCCCCCCCCACACACACACTCTCACCACACGCATGCACGCATTCACGAAGAGAGATCATGAGATGATAAAGAAAGATATAGAGAGAGACAGAATTTAAAGAAAGAGAGTGAGAGTGAGTGAGAGAGTGAGTGTGTGAGAGAGAGAGCGAGAGAGAGAGAGAGAACTGAGAGAGAGAGAACTGTCACCCCCTACCCATCAAAAGTGTCGTTCCCCCTAGCCCTCAGAAGGGCTGTTGCACCATTGTCCTCAGAAGGGCTCTCGCCCCGTAGCCATCAGTAAGGCTGTTGCCCCCATAGGGCTATTTGCCCCATAGCCTTCAGAAGAGCTGTTGTCCCCTAAGGGCTGTCACCTCTAGTCCCCAGAAGGGCTGTTGCCCCCTATCCCTCAAGAGAGATATTGACCCATTGGGGCTGTCGCTGCCTAGCTCTCGGATAGGACACACACACACACACACACATTATCTCTTTTTATTCTCACTGCATCTCTTTACAATTTTACAAACATTCCATTTATCAAAACAGGCCTACTAGTGGTGGGTGATTTCACGTCCCCATCGACACAATTTAGATCATATTTTCAGGAAACGCACATCAACCCTGCCCGTTAGGATCTACATAGGCGGAGAGGGATACAACATCCTTGCAGAAATATTGAAATACTTGATAAATATTTTCCCCTTTCAGGAATTGAGCTCTTGTCTTTGTATGACTGCTACGCCACGGACGCAGGTCAAGACGGTAAAAATTCTGTGTCTTGGACAGGCGTTTCATTGTCTTGATTTTTCAAGAAACCGTTGTCTAATATCATTTTTGGCGTTCTGTTTCGAGACTTTACTGCGTTTCCTGAATATGAACCCATATTTCCTTGAGGAATAGCTAGGATTTTCCTCTGCTGGTTTGGTAATTTTTTTATTTAAAGCATACTTTCCATAGCCCTGTTTCTACTTAACAATATAAACGGCGGTTAGCTCTGACGAGGGCTAGTGGGCGATAGCCCTGAGGGGCAACAGTCTTTCTGAGGGCTATGGGCGACAGCCCTGAAGACGGCCTGGGGGCGATAGCCCTACTGACGAGGGTTAGGCGAAGACAGCCTTAAGGGGCAATAGAGGGCTAGTCTGAGGGCTAGGGGGCGACAGCTGTTTAAGCGACACCTGGCCGATAGCTGAAGACAATTGGGAAACTGTCCGTGGTCGTGGCTGCAACTGGTTGAGTTGCCTCTGAATGGCGTTCCAGATACGTTCAATGGGGTTTGAGTCAGGAGAATGGACTGAATGAAGCAAAATATTGACTTTATTTTGTCCCAGGAACTGCTGTGGTACACGGGCAGTATGAGGGCTCGCTTTGTCTTGGTGGGAAAAGAAGTTTGGACGACTCTGGAAAAAATGGCACCACATGAGGCTGAAGCACAAGAGCAATGTAGCGCTGAGCTCTGACCCCTTTTCCTTGTTCAGGACCCACGTTTGGAAGACACAACTTGTCCAATTCTTTGATTCAAGGCAATGTCTCCCCCGAATCATGGCGCTTGCTCCTGCCCAAAGGTCTGTCTCCACAACGTCAGGTCTGTGCGTCACACACGGATGCACCCATGTGCTGGATCAGCTGACAATCTGCTCTCACCGGTGAACAGCACCCTTCTCCATTGCGTGCCCAGTACAGCATAACTCGAAAATACGATGGGAAAAAGTCAAGGACGCCGACGGACAAGATTCAGAATTAACCTACACATGTTGGCAACTAACGACATAATAAACAACAAGTCATTCATGAGGGCCTCGAATGAAAGAGATGGACGCAGAACCCTCACCACCTGTGTCTGCTCAAGACATGACACTTCATGAAGAGAATGGTGATGATGACGATGATGCTATTTCTGATCCTAAACCACAGATGAGACTGTGACCTTGACAGACACACACAATTAGTGAAGTCAGACAAGCACAGCGCTCTGGTAATTTCCTAATCATTGTTGTGGCGAGAACAAATTGGTTGATTTAGCTTCAGCACTTTATCAGGCGGCACTTGGAGATGTATCATGCATTAATTACTGGGTATAATTTATTTTCCAATGCGGGAAGCGAACTCGTGTCTTTTGAGTGCAAATGAAAGAGCTAATCACAAGTTTCTCCGAATGGTACTCTCTCTCCCTCTCTCTCTCTC
>NW_004797322.1:1243517-1244678 GCF_000002075.1 Aplysia californica | reverse complement strand
ATACATACATACATACATACATACATACATACATACATACATACATACATACATATATACATTCATACGTACACATATACAAACACATACGCACACACACACACACATAAACACACGTACACACACACATAAACTTTCTCCAAACTCACATAGACATACACACATGACATGACATGACATGATACACTTAGGGCCCATGTCCACTGCAACGGACCCAACCGACCCGATTCATTTCGTCTCTCGGAAAGTCGGTAGTTGGAATGAAGTACCGTTTATTTCCTAGGAAATCAGTGAAAAGTCCGTTTGGCTGTGTGAACAGACACGACACGACACGCCCCGACAAAAGACAAATCGGTTGGAAAGCCGCTTGCTCAATTTTAGCCTGGCCGGGTCGTGACTTGAGAGTCATAGGCTCCGCCAGAGCTAAAAAAAATATCTAATTTTGAGCTCGGATTAAAATTATAATGTCATATTCGTAATCGGCACCTCAAAATTAGCAACGTCTACACGCAAACCACCTGGTTTAAATGCGTATCAACAATTTTACCAATTTTCCTTTAAAAAACCCAATTATTTCTTATTCCCGCCTTGGTTTCATTGACCTCAACTATTTACAGCCATGTACCGAGGACACAGCTTTGGGACACAGTGTGTGGGATAAGACAGCCAGTAGACCAACAGACTAGACGTGTCTTGCCCGAACTGGTGGACACACAAGACAGAAACGACCCAACCGATTTTCATCCTTCTGGCTAAACATCGGGCCGGGTCCGTCGCAGTGGACACGCGGGGTTAGTGAGTCAGCCTGGTCTAATCTGGCGCTTGTCAAAATAATGAAATCGAAGAAACTGGCATTTCCACTTAATCGACATTTTTTTTCTCTCGAAATTTTGGATTTTGTCTCAACACTTTGTATGTCCATTTATTTTCTGTGAGGATTTTGAAGAAAATTGTTGATTAATAAAGACTCAAAAAATGTAATTATCAATTTCCAGGGACTCTCAAGGTTAGGGAGTCACTTTGGCCTCCATTTTCCCTCTGAGTTTATCCCTAAAAGCAGACAACCCCACTTCTTTCAACCGCAAGTACCTCAACGTCTTTTCAAGATGACGAGCATTTTCTCACCCTGAGTAAGACTAAGACAACCCCCAACCCCCCAAC
>NW_004797322.1:1241903-1243417 GCF_000002075.1 Aplysia californica | reverse complement strand
CCCCCAAAAAAAAACAACCCCAAGCCTTAGAGTGTGACCAATTAATTATTTCACGTGCCTAAAAATTGTCGAGCGCCTGATTCCTCCGCATCGTGACACAATAATGTTTAAGTGTAATCTAAATACATTGTACTTACTAGTATACTGTGGGGATCGTCTGATATGGCCATCCACTGTCGAGAAGAAAAGTGGCTGTTTAAGACATATTATTATGGCCGTCTTACACAGTGTCATTAGAACAACGTAAAAAATAAACAAACGCGAGGGAGGAAATGGGAAAGGGCCATTTGTACAGGTGGTCGTCTTATACAAGGTGGCGTTAAAACGGTTTCAACAGTAATTTTCATTTTGTATCCACCGCTCAGGTGGTTGTCTTAGACAGGTGGCCGTTACAACATTTCCAACAGTAATCTCCATTTTGTATCCACCACTCAGGTGGTTGTCATAGACAGGTGGCCGTTAGAACAGTTCCAACGGTAATTTCCATTCAGTTGTACCATGAACCCATCGATCTCCTCCTACTTACGAGTTAGTCTGATGCTGTTACGAAGGCCAACCCGCAGGTGAGGCAATGACCTTCGTAAATAAACACTGACCACTTAGTGAGGCTGGAAGGCCACGGCGTTCTGGTAATTTCTTAATTATTGTGGTAGCCAGAGGAAATTGGTGGTGTCGGTAAGTTAGTGGTTGTGCTAACAGACTCATAATCGCGAGGTTGAGGGCTCGGGGGTTCGAGGATCAGCGCGATCCGACGTCGTGGCCTTCAAAGAAGCATCTCGCTCGAATTTCCCATTTGCTCGGTCTTATCGGAGTTAGACGTTAAATTCAGAGGTCCCGCCTCTTAATTAGTATTATAGTGCGCAAGGGGTACAAATTGGAGGACTTAGCTTTCCTGTGAGTGTGGCTTGGGCGCTTTTCAATGGGGGAATACCCTCCATGTTAAGCTGGCAGACTTATCCCTAAATACGGGCTTCTGTAGACTAATGGTTAGCTTTTTAAAAATCGATTTTGAATACGCCAGCCGTTCGTAAGAACCCGGAGTGAGGTGATTTTTTTTATCGAGTATATTATGCTTCTGTTTTTCTGTTAGGATGCTGTTTTCCACTTAGCTAGGTGGTGTTGGTAGGTTAACTTGGTGGTTAGGCTACCGGACAAGTTATCGTGAGATTACAGGTTCAGGGGTTCGAACCTCAGCTCGGTCCGACGTTGTGTCCTTGAAAAAGGTACTTTACACGAATTTCCTATTGATTTTGGCTCGGTCCTTTCAGACATTTACGTTAAACTTGGAGGTTTCGCCTCTTAATTAACCTAATAGTGAATCATGAATACCATTTCACCACTTAGCTTTGGTGTGTTGACGTAAGCAGGGTTGCAATGTTCTCTATTTTGAGCGGTAAAATATTTATGTTTTTCACTTACTTGCTAAGGGAATTCAAGGCTTGCTGAAAGGCGCCTGATGCATATTATTATTATTATTATTATTATTATTATTATTATTATTATTATTATTATTA
>NW_004797322.1:1238123-1239492 GCF_000002075.1 Aplysia californica | reverse complement strand
TTAGGCACTGAGCAGGTGGAACGTTGTAATTCTGAGGTAGCGTTGTGTTTCCGTTATCCTAGAAAAGTTTTTACTGTTTCAATTTTGCCTCTGGCCCACAGGGGTTCTTCTGGAGACCTGACCTGTGCGACTTTTCAGTGCGGCCAAGAATTCGTGGCGCAACTTATCCTCAGATATCTTTTAAACCGGTGAACCAATGTCACCCATATTTTGCACAGCTGTTTGTATCCATTAATTGTCTTAACTTAATCACATATTCCCACCACAATTGAGGCGAGATTAAAATACATTTTCGTTAATTTATATAAAATATTACAAATCTCCTACACGCGGAAAATGGGATTGTCCCCAGCACTTCACGCTTCTTACACATACTTTGCGAACGCATATGGCTTACCTCACAGCTCATCGATCAGACTTTTTGAATGACTAAACTAGATCTAGATACAAAAAATTAATTTGAAAGTGAACACTTTTTTACACTAAAATTTCTCAAGTAATGCGTTCAACAAAAAATAATCTCGCAATTAGAAAAAACTAGCTGGGCCCCCTTTCGATGAAAGGAATGATCGGTGCGTTAACATCAACTGAATTTTCGAAAATTACAGAGGCAGAAGTGTGTTGATTGTTCCCAGTAGCAAAAAAAAAAAGAAAAGAATTTGACAAAGGAGTCCAGAAAAAGCGATGATTGGCATCAAACGAAAGGATCACAGTCGAATTTAGCACCAAGTGAAAAAAGAAAACATGAGGCTAGATCTATACCGGTTGCACACTTTAAAAATAGTGCTCAGTATTGCGCGACAATGCGTGATAGTATCGAACGGAAGTACTACTTGCAATCTAAACAAACTTGGCGGATTGTCTAAAATTACGGAGACAGAAGCGTCGGCCTACAATAGCGACCGGCGAAATAAAGAAATTTAGCTTTTTGCAGCAAAACTGTCTAAAAACTAAAAAAAACAAAAAACGAAGGGCGTCACGATCTGGAGAATATTTTAAAGAAAATTGTGGCGAAAACCGCATGTCGACCGATGCAGCCTTTAAAAAGTCTTTTGAATAGCAAAATTCAGCCACCACAAATAGATAAAAGAAGTGACGGACTTGTTTAAAAAAGGGATAAGTGGGTGGTTGGCGAGTGCTCTGGTGTGGTTTGCTCCTTCTTTCTTATCAAACATCTATCGTGCTGATCTCTCCTCCTCCTTTTTTATGTTTGTTACTCTCTAGTAACACCTCTATAAATCTTCGACACTTATATGACCTTGTTGTGATACAATGCCGTGAAATTCTTACTACAACCAATGATAGTACATAACACGATGGGCCACTTCTCTCTTTGAGCCAATTAAAAAAGTGTCCTCAAAATTTGGTG
>NW_004797322.1:1235251-1238023 GCF_000002075.1 Aplysia californica | reverse complement strand
CGAAAAAGCTTTACATAATGTGAAAACCAAAATCTTTGACGTCAAATTTCTCAAAATTAGGTACTGAGCAGGTGGAACTTTGTAATTCTGAGGTAGCGATGTGTTTCCGTTATCCTTGAAAAGTTTTTACTGTTTCAATTTTGCCTCTGGCCCACAGGGGTTCTTCTGTAGACCTGGCCTGTGCGACTTTTCAGTGCGGCCAAGAATTCGTGGCGCAACTTATCCTCAGATATCTTTTAACCCGGTGAACCAATGTCACCCATATTTTTCACAGCTGTTTGTATCCATTAATTGTCTTAACTTAATCACATATTCCCACCACAATTGAGGCTAGATTAAAATACTTCTTCATTAATTTACATAAAATATTACTAATCTCCTACACGCGGAAAATGGGATTGTCCCCAGCACTTCACGCTTCTTTCACGTATACTTTGCGTACACATATGGCTTACGTCACAGCTCATCGATCAGACTTTTTTTGAATGACTGAACTTGATACAAAAAATTAATTTGATAGTGAACACTTTTTTACACTAAAATTTCTCAAGTAATGCGTTCAACAAAAAATAATCTCACTATTAGAAAAAACTAGCTGGGCCCCCTTTCGATGAAAGGAATGATCGATGCGTTAACATCAACTGAATTTTCTAAAATTACAGAGACAGAAGCGTGTTGATTGTTCCCAGTAGCAAGAAAAAGAATTTGACAAAGGAGTCCAGAAAAAGAGATGATTGGCATCAAACGAAAGGATCACAGTCGAATTTAGCACCAAGTAAAAATTTAAAACATGAGGCTAGATTTATACGGGTTGTACACTTAAAAAATAGTGCTCAGTATTGCGCGACAATGCGCGATAGTATCGAACGGAAGTACTACTCGCAATAAACAAACTTGGCGGATTTTCTAAAATTACAGAGACAGAAGCGTTGGCCTACAGAAGTGATCGGCGAAATAAAGAAATTTAGCTTTTTGCAGCAAAACTGTCTAAAAACTGAAAAAAGAAACGAAGGGCGTCACGATCTGGAGAATATTTTAAAGAATATTTTGGCGAAAACTGCATGTCGATCGATGCAGCCATTAAAAAGCCTTTTGAATAGCAAAATTCAGCCACCACAAATAGATAAATAGAAGTGACGGACATGTTTAAAAAAGGGATAAGTGGGTGGTTGGCGAGTGCTCTGGTGTGGTTTGCTCCTTCTTTCTTATCAAACATCTATCGTGCTGATCTCTCCTCCTTCTTTTTTATGTTTGTTACTCTCTAGTAACACCTCTATAAATATTCGACACTGATATGACCTTGTTGTGTTATAATGCCGTGAAACTCTTACTACAACTAAGCTAAAAGCGATATCATCCCAACTGTAAACCTTTTAAAATCAGTAGAAACCACCCACAGGGATTTTTTTAAAAATTGTTTATTTTATTAATGAATTTTCTAGAACAGAGCTAACTTGTGTTTACAAAAGTATTAATCTGGTAAGACAAATTGATAAAATTCCCTGTGCACAAGCTGGAGAGTTTATGTTCTATAGTTGAGGAGAAATTTAACATTAAGTTGCGACACGATTTTTTGACCGCACTATTGTTTCCTCTTACGATACACAGAATCAAGGCCAGCTGTTTTTCTTTGCTGCCCCATAGTAGAGGTCTTTAAATAAAAAAATTAAAGATGCTGGTGTTTTTATCCAAACTAACTTTTCCCATATACAAAAATAAATACTTCAAACATTTCCACTCGCAAAGTAAAGCTAAACCGTGCTAAGAACTAACGTGAAAATAACCATTGTGTGTCTTGCACGTTCATATTATCTAGATCTATGTTTAATTTGTGAAAGTTCGTCACTTTGGTGGCCTTAAACTTCCGAACCACTTAACTTTCGAATTTAAAAAAATCGACTGAGGTTCAGAATCATTTAAAGAGTGCACAGTGTTATAAAAAGGAGTCTGAAGTTTAATTTTCAGTTTTTCTTTAGTTTCGTTTAGACCTAATCTTGGGAAAGTCCGTTTTCTAAGATGCCATTGTAAACAAGTGAGGCTTCCGGTCTCAAGCAGTGCGCACTGTTTTCCCCAATTACTTGACAATCGATTCTTTTGAGTCCGTTCATCGAATGGGTATCCAGCTAATGACTTTATAACCTTATAATATAGTTGCAAGCGCGTAACTCCCCCCCCCCAAACTGCACATGAGTGGGTATGGCTGGAGGATGCTACTGGTAGTTTCTACTTCCTTTCTTTGCTCCTTCTGTTTCTTTCAGTTTGCCGTTCTCTTTCCCAATACTAAATTCTTGTTATTTTGATGATATGCACTTTAAAAAAAAGCCCAGGCCGATCGCTCATCTTCCCCAAATGGGTGGTTGGCGGGTGCGCTCTTGTGTGTTTCGTTCCTTCTATTTCTTTCTTTTTTTTCTATGGAGCCAATGCTATTAATAGCACAATATTAGTCTTCAAACAGGAGGGAAACAAATCTGATCTGGGAGAAGGAACATTACTGGTCGCCGCTTACAGCCGCTGGCTGAGCTGGCCCTTTGTGCGATCCGGGAGGGGGGGAGGAGGCAGGGGGGAGGGGGAGGAGGGTCAGGGAAGAGGAGTCAATGACCTCACGCTGGTCCAGGGACTTGGTTCAGGGACACCAGCTCACTGTGCACTCACTGGAAAGTACACGGGAGGGTCTTGTACAACTATTGCGAGGGGTTTTCGTGCCAGTGTGACCAAGAGCAAAAAAGTAGGGTCTAGAGATGGTTTTGATACTGTGGATTTACCCCCCCCCCT
>NW_004797322.1:1233862-1235151 GCF_000002075.1 Aplysia californica | reverse complement strand
ATCTATCTATCTATCTATCTATCTATCTATCTATCTATCTATCTATCTATCTATCGTTCGTCTCTTCTTCCACGTACGTAACTCCGGCCCTCTCGAACTGTTGATTGTATGAATTATTCAACTTTAATCAATTTCCTGTGGTTGGCCCTGACGGTCTTGCATGGATGTGTATAATCCCAAGATTATTGATGAAATCTTCTACTTTATTCTTGCTGGTTGCTTTTGTTAACTGCTGCTGCTGCGAAGGGCAATTTTGTTAACAAACTGTAAAAGGTAGCCTACCCCGAAAGCAAATAGAAAGTACAATTGGTTGAGAGAGTTTGTTCAAGTATAGAGAAACACATCGATACATTTACGTTCATTTACTAGTACAGTGCATGTTTAAGACACACAGGCGTAAACAACAATAAATGGGGGAAAAAAGAAGAAAGACCTATCTGTGCTGATGGTTGGAGGACGCCAGAGGTAGGGCCTACTTCTTTTTTGTCCCTAAATATTGTTGTCTTTCTTTCTAACTTCTCCCCTGCACTATATGGCCTTTATTGTGTCGATGTACTTCTCTTTACTCCTACTCCAACTAAAAAAAAACCCTTAAGACCTACCTGAGGCATCATCCAACCATCCCCACTTTCCTCGTGCATACCAATCATAGTAAAAAAAAAAAATAAGACTCATATTTTCCCAAGTTCATAAGTGAGCGAATGACGTAGGAAACCGGTCCGGGCGAGTGAGGTTCCTACACAAACCCAACGGCTACGACGTGTTCAAGACAAGGCGAGAGGGTCCTCGTGGCCTAGAGATTAAGGTGTTCACCTCTCATTCAATAGGCCCCGGATTCGAATCTGGACAGCGACGGAACATTTTCTTCCCTAAGACGTTCTCCTTTCTCATCATTTCCTGCTCTCAAACAATGTTCTGTCGTCTGCTTTCGTCTCTACTTTCTGCCCCCACCCCTTCACTTCCTTTGCCCCCTCATCTGGGCTCCTGACTCTTTCTGCAGCCTTTCTATTACTACTCCTTGGCTCTTTCTTACTGCTGTCTTTCAGCCACTCCGCTCTTCTTCTGGTAGAAAAGATCTACACCAAGCCTTCACGGACATGGGCGAAAAATCTCGGAGGCCACGTGTGCAAGTTGCGCAAGTTAAAGATCTCTTGGAGGTCCAAATCGATAAGAGTAGTCTTCGGCCGCCACCGGGCCAAAATTCAAAATTTCCTACCAACTGAAACTGTTTATTGTGTTCCGTGCGCTCACATGACCTTATGCAGTTGCGAGCGTCGTAAAGCACTGAA
>NW_004797322.1:1231916-1233650 GCF_000002075.1 Aplysia californica | reverse complement strand
CCACTTGGCTCGGTCTTTTCGGAGATGAACGTTAAACTCGGAGGTCCTGCCTGTTAAATCACCGAATATGTTGGCAGGGGCGTTAATCCTATACCATTTTACCATTTTCAAGCAGAACTTGAAAGAAGAACTTGTTCCTTTACAATGAAATGTTATCACCAACCTTCAGGGGTCAGATGCACCTTATGTGTCACCAACATTGAAGTAGCACCACAGAAGCCATCGATAATCTTCGAGCGCAGTTTGAACTTGTAGAAACAAGAACATCAAAATGGTTTGGCAATTCAAACAGAGGATGTACATTATCAAAATCATACTACAGTGGGCAGTGCTTGGCGGCCAGAACCAGGGAAGACAGAAGAAGTGGCAGGACAACATTTGTGAATGATCAGACCTCAGCTTTGTTGAGGGTACCAGAACCTCTCAGAGGTACGACAGGAGACGTGTTGTGAGGTCATTGATAACAAGTCAGCAGCATCCCTAAGGCGTTAAGGAGGGAATACGAGGTACGAGAGCACAAGAAAAGTAAGACCGATTGACATTTGTAGCAGTAAAAGGGTCCTATGCAGTTGCGTGCGCTGTTAAAGTCTTCCCAACAAAGTCAACTAAAGGAAAGAAAATAGGAACGACCCACCAGCAGCGCATTCATTCCATCCGACTGGATGGTTTTCGTTAGGGACATCCCAGAATGTTTTTCAGTATTAGATTTTTTCCCCACATTGTCATAGTCCTAGATTCTAAACCTCACTATTCGATCCGCTTTTTTTCTACGTGGAGTTTTGTTAGTTTACCGGCCCCTGTGATTTAATTCTGAAGATTATTTACTTCCGAACGCAGGAGACGTGAGTTCCATTCTGTAGTGGTTGGTTGGCAGGTGCCCTCGTGTGGTTTGCTCATTCTTTCCTATTAAACATCTATCATCTTTATATCTCATTTTCTTTGTGTAATCCTCTAGTAACACCTCTAATCTTCGGCACTTGTGTGACCTGTTCGTATTGCGAGCGCCGTTAAACTCTCACCAAACAAAACAAAACTTTTTTAAAAGCTAAACTCGATTCTGTATGGGGAACTTCATTTTTCCACTGTAATTGTGTCAATGTGCTTCTCTTTACTCAAACTAAGTTTGCCCTCTCCCAGCTCTTACTGACCGCTGTTGTATCCACTTAACTCTTCACTTTTTCCTAACACAATCCATCCATCAAATGAACTAAAACTATAGGCGGTTAATGTGTACTCTGGTGTGGTTTGATCCTTTTATCATACCAAACATCTATTGTCCGCATCCCTCTTTTTGTATATTACTCTCTGGTAACACCTCTAATCCTCGGCACTTATATGACTAATTGCGCTGCAAATACCATTAAACCCTTACTAAGTTTTAACTAAACCAAATGAGCCAAAGGCTGAGATGACAAGTTCAAGTAAAGCGTAATTACATAAAGGTAACACACGCTCTCTTCATAACACAAGCATGGGGTAGGAGTCATTTCGGTGTGTAAACAGAATGGAATGTCTCTGACCTGTGTATCGAGGCGAACAACCTCATGGGCACGACACTATCATCCTCGCGTATGTCATAGATTACGCCAATAATGCAGTTGTTAGCCTCTCAAAAACTCTTACCAAACCAAGCCAAATCAAACCGAGGTTGAGAAAATCTAGGACAATAGAGAAAAGCCGTGCTAAAAACAAAGAGATGGACATGCGTTGCAAGCATAAAGAAATGGACCTACG
>NW_004797322.1:1228581-1230873 GCF_000002075.1 Aplysia californica | reverse complement strand
GTTTTCATTTTATGACATTTACAACTCAGTTTATGCAAAAAAGTGGAAAAAATTAAAATTCTTGCTTTCTAAGTCCATAAATCAAAAACTACTACATTAGTCAAACATTCAACAAGCCAAAATTCAAATCTTAGTGTTGTTGGTATCCTGTGAAAGTTACATTAAAACTGAAAAAGAAACAGAGAAGAAAAAATGGGATAATGTGTGAAAAAATAGAATTGTGAGAAAACAGCCAATGAAGCTAAGGAAAATCTGAGAAAAAACACAGCTGTAGGGTGTAGGAAACGTTACATTAGTTTCTGGATATTATTGAGGAAATGTCCAGGTACTATAATATGCAATAACCCCATCTTTCATAATTTGACCCCAAAACACGATTTCGAGGTGCCCCACCATCATTAAAGGGGTCTATCTCAGGGAATTGGCCCTTTCAGGCAGTATTAAAATAGCCCGCCTGCTAGATGAGCAGAATTGTGTCGATGGGGGCTACTTTGTAATAACAATCACAACTTATATTATGTAGGTGGGCTGCTACGAGCCTGCCTTCGAGTGACAATCTAGGCAGTTCTAACATTTATATCCCAGCAGGAAGAGAAAGCTATTATAAAATGTACTTGATTAACTCTTTGGGGACGTAACGATTATTTGCAAAGAAAAGTCAACATACACAAATCAGAAAAATAATTTTGCATATTTCACAGTATGAACACTAGTTTAAACCTTTTAACGTTTCAGATAAAGAAAATAAAATAGAAAAATATGTTTTACCAATGAAGTTATGCCCCAAAACAGAGCATCTCCAAGCGTTGACGAATGACCAGAAAGCGCGTCTTCAATGAGTTAAAAAGAAATTTAGCAAGTGGTTTGTGAGTGTTCTGGTGTGGTTTGCTCTTTCTTTCCTGTCAAACATCTATCGTTCTGATTGTTCCTCCTCCTTCTTGTCTTTATTGATTTGTTACTCTCTAATCTTCTGAACTTATTCGACCTTTAGAGTTGCAAGTGCCGTAAAACTCTTGCTAAAACAAGGGGACATTTCTGCTTTGGAATTTAACTAACATTCAAGGGGCAGGGCCTAGCAAGTTCACCGTTGATGCCAGTTGAGAGAATACATCGTAACAGTAATTTGCGGAAGTAAATGAAGACGACAAGATTGGAGTTTAACATTATTTTATTATAATTAGTCCATTCTCTTGTTTAGACCAGGGTTGGAGAAGGTGTTTGGAGTCCCCGCCCTACTCCGGATGAAATCGATATTTTAAAGCGTTTAAGGCTTTCTGGCACCTCACTCGAAGGTCTTTTATGTATGGAAGGGAAGTAGGCTTTTTGTCGAATATAATTGGTCGCTTTTAAGCACAAGGAGGCTATCCCGAAAAATACTGTTTTAAGAAAATCAAAGTTAAAGTTTTTGGACTCTTGTTCAGTTTCTTTAAAAGATAAGGCGAGTTTTCTCTACATCCAACAATCAAAATACACACTAGTGAAACCAAACTTCTCCTATAAGTAGGACAATGCCCACTTTTGGTGTAGGTCAAGATTTCTGGAAACCCCCAAAATCTGGGTTAGCCAGCTTGTCCTTAAAGCGACCAATTCCGAGCAAACGTTTTTCTGTCCATTTTGCTCGTTTCTCTCTTGATTTTATTCTGTCTATATCATATCGCACTTCTATTTCTCATTTCTTCTGCCTATATTAATTCTCTTCCACTGGTCAAAATGGCAGTTATTGTGTTTGTACGCTTCTATTTACTCAAAACTCCTGGCGACATGGCCCATATTTTCTTTAGTGGGCATTGTGAATTAGTGGTGTGCTACTGAAGGGACGTGTGGTTTCTTGTAAAAAAACACCAACAATACATTGTAGATTTCTTTTCCTTGAAGCTGCTGATGCTAGTTACCCTGTCATATTCGAAATGTTCAAAATGAATTAATTTTGAATCAGAATCAGAGGGTGGTTGACGGCTGCCCTGGTGTTGTTTGCCCCTCGTTCCTATAAAACATGTCGTTCTTAATTATCATTCCACAATTTGTTTTTACTTGAATGTTCAAAACTCTTTTGTAACACCTGCAGCACTTATGACCTTGGTATTTGTGTTGCAAATTCTCTAAAACTATCACAAAAACTAAGCCCATTTTCACATTGCTAATCCATTCTCCGGGCATTTGCTCTCTGCCTTCTCTTTCCTCAAAATGAACCGATTCTCCTCACCTCTCTCTCCCCCCTCTCCCACTCTCTTCCTGCTCTCCTCCTTCTCTCCCCCCCTTTCTTCCCCCCTCTCTCAGTCTCTCTCCATTTCT
>NW_004797322.1:1220162-1226729 GCF_000002075.1 Aplysia californica | reverse complement strand
CCCCCCACGCGCCTCTTACACTGATCCAGCGGATGCTTGGAGGGCAGCACTGGTAAGTTCTACGACTTTACTTTCCCCTCTGATATTTCCATCAGTCAACCTTGCTTTTACCAGGCGCTAAATGGCAAATGGCCATTATTGTGTGTCGATGTGCTTCTCTTCACCCAAACAAAACCCCAATACAAACAAGTCATTGATTCTCTGTATCCAGATCTAAATTGTCTCGATCGGGGTGTAAAACACCCTCTTAAAAATGTCCCGTGTGTGTTATAGTATTTAGAAAGCTGTCTGGAGATCGAAAAGAAAATAATTGTCAAGATCTCTGAAAAGTTTATGTTTAGACCGAAATGTGACCTCATTTTGGCACTTTTCCTTCTTGATCACCTAACTTGGCAGCATCAACCCTCTCATTTGTACACAGCACTTACATTGTTCGTCACGTGCAAGTCCTTATCGCTGTGCCGCTGTGGCTTTCAATGTTTGTGTTATCTGGTGCCACCTCTAAACCGCACCCAATCTGAGCTATTAATAGGTCCGTGATCTCATGCTCTATTATCGCCGGACGTGTCAATATTCAATGTGGCACCATACCTCTTGCCTAGACACAAGATTAATTTTCTTTAATCAGATTAGTGTAGTAATTAGTCGCACGGTTTGACACTTGGCGTGAAAGGCTTGGCCGAGGTGAGTGTCGCGCGTCATAAACACGTCACAAGGGAATTCATTGCGTCTTTTGTAGGGTCGATTTGGACCAAAGTTAAAGGTTATCAGGGGGGGGGGGCTCTCATTCAAGGTCCCAGGTTCGAATCCGGGTAGCGACGGAAAAATGTTCTTCTCTGAAATTGTTTCCGTTCACCTCTTTTCCTGATCTCTAGCACTTTCTGCCCCTACCCCCTCACCTCCTTTGCCCCCTTCTCTGAGCTCCTGACTCTTTCTGCAGCCTTTTTTTATTGTTACTCCTTGGCTCTTTCTTACTGCGATCTTTCAGCCACACCCCTGATCTTCTTGAAGGAAAGATGTACACCTAGTCTTCTCGGACAAGGGCGAAAAATCTCGGAGGTCACGTGTGCAAATTGTGCACATTAAAGATCCTTTGGTGGTCTAAAATCGACAATAGTAGGCTTCGGCCGCCAGCCGGGCAGAATTCAAAATTTATTACCATTGAAAATGTTTAATGTGTCTTGCGCACTCATGTGACCTTATGCAGTTGCGAGCGCCGTAAAAAAAACTTGTTTAATCAAAAAGTTATGAGATAGTTGGAGTAAACACACATGGTGCTCGGAGACTAACAAGGCGAATAATGATTGAATCAAATAATGGAAATACCAGCGTTTGTAGTGAAGTAGTTAAGCGCTTCGCCGTCACTCACAGATGACTTGAATTCGATTCCCGTTTGGGGATAACTCTTATCGACCATATCGGTCTTTCTCCTGAGGTGTTGTGTCTCGCTGAGACCAGGTTGGCCCTTTCAGGCAGGGCAGAAGCCCACCTCCTAATTATACAAAGACGTCTCGATGTGAGAATCAAAACATCTACATTGATTAATGATCATCTTTTTTTTAAATCCCAGGAAATTGACCCGAAATAGGGGGGGGGGGGTGTCCATAACTCACTGACAAAGCTGTTGGCACGGCGGGTGATTTGTGGGTTCTCTGGTGTGGTTTGCTCCTTCTTTCCTATTAAACATTTATCGTTCTGATCTCTCCTCTTTCTTTTTGGTGGGAGAGGGGGGGAGGTTGTTACTTTTTTGTAACGCCTCTAAAATCTTTGGTATTTATATGGCCTTATTACATGTATTTTATATTGTGTTGCAAGTGCCGTAAAACTCTTACTAAATCTAAGAGCCGTTGACTAACTGCTATGTTGTTGTGCGGTGACACAAGGCTTACCGAAATCTGGGTTAGCCAGCTTGTCCTTAAAGCGACCAATTCCGAGCAAACATTTTTCTGTCCATTTTGCTCGGTTCTCTCTTGATTTTTTTCTGTCTATATCTAGGCTTACCGCTACCCTAAACTGTCGATGGAGAAATATGCCCGTAATAATTATTGTGCTTAGTCTCTGGGAGTTCCATTTTAGCAACATTGACCTTTGTCATTTGTTTTTGTGTAGACGCGGTCCTTCTTCTTCTTCTTCTTCTTAACTTTCCCCTGACGTTTCTACGCGTCTTACTCTTTCCCAACATAGATATAATGTTAACGAGTTGATGTCCTGCGTCTGGCTAAAACACTCAAACTCAAACGAGACACACCTTACTTCAGCAATGAGGTTTAACATCAGAGGTTCAAACCTGATGAAATACGGCCGTTATCGTTCTGAGTCGTTGTTAATTTCATATTTAGCAACCCAGACATTTGTCATCCCCGCCTATCCCCCCCCCTTTTTTTTTCTTCAACTCTGCCATAATGTGCGTCAGCTTCGAAAATTCCTCAGCTCTGTGTGTGTCCAGTAAGGTGTTACACACAAGTCAATACACCATTCTGGGTCTGACGTCTTCCGTCTAGCATTTTTCACGCCTAGAGTTACTGAAAGGGGAACATCGTAAACATGTAGATTAGTGCTGATTTTCTACAATGTATTTTTAGATTCTTCAACCAAATCGACTTTGTAAAGAAAAACGAAGCAGTGCTGTAAACTGTCGTGAAAATAACCAAACTGAGTTTCGAGCGCTTTTATGACTTAATGCATTTGCGAGCGCCGTAAAACTTTTACCTAATTGAAACTAGCGTGCACTGTTAGCTCAGTAAGTAATACTATTGGCATCATGATGGACTACTGAGTGGATAACTCTGGTACGGATCCTCAAAGGGGCGTTCTGAACTTGGGCTGTTTTTGGGAGTTTTAAAAAGTCTTATCATCCAATTGGTTCGATCCTATTGGAGATTGTCGATATGTTAAGAGGTCTCGCCTCTTTGATACATTTACTGTAGTGGAAGAGGCGTTCTTTTCTTTTTCTTTTTCAATCCCCGTTACCGTTAAGTGTTGAGGGAAGATGCACTTTTCAGGCCAGCTCTGCAACTCTTTCAATGATTTTTCAGGGCTTCTTTGAATCCCTCAATCCATCTTTTGGTCTGTTTCTTCCTTTACATCCTGAGTACTTGCTTTTATAGGTTGTTGAGTCTGGTTGGCTGGGTGACATTCGTAACAGTTGGCTAAACCGATTTATTCTCTATTTATTTCAATGAAATGCAGGCAGAAAAGAAGGGGTGTTAAGCCTTTAGAATGGGTTGTAACCAATGAAAGAAAATTTGGGGGGCTCTCGTGGCCTGGAGGTTAAGGTGTTGGCTTCTCATTCAAAGGTCCCGGATTCGAATCCGGGTAGCGACCGAAAGATTTTCTTCTCTAAAATTGTCTTCTTTCACTTCCTTTCCAGCTATTCATCAAAGTTCTGTCGTCTGCTTTCGTCTCCTCTTTCTGCCCCCACCCCCTCACCTCCTTTGTCCCGTCCTGTGGGCTCCTGACTCTTTCTGCAGCCTTTCTGATGCTACTTCTTGGCTCCTTCTTACTGCTGTCTTTCAGCCACACCCGTGATCTTCTTGAAGGAAAGATATACAACTAGCCTTCTCGGACAAGGGCGAAAAATCTCGGAGGGCCCGTGTGCAAGTTGCACACGTTAAAGATCCTTTGGTGGTCTAAAATCGATAAGAGTAGGCTTCGGCCGCCACCCGGGGAAAATTCGAAATTTCCAACCAACAGAAAAAGTTTATATGACCTTATGCAGTTGCGAGCGCGGTAAAACACCCCCGCCCCCAAAAAAAAATTTTAAAAAAAGAAAAGAAAAGAAAAATTTATCGTGATCCCTCGAACAGTTTTCATTTCACCTCTAATCTTCGGCACTTATTGTGTTGCAAGGGTCGTAAGACTTATTAAAACTGATAACTGGCACCATAAGCCGGACAATAATTTCATGGGTCTCGGAGAGGAGGGAGGAGCAGCTATTTAATTGTCCGGCCTGGGATGAAACCGATTCTCCAACCAAAGTAACCAAGAAAGTAAATAAACCGCTAAACACATTTTTTCACGCCTGTTGTAGCTGACCTAAGAAAATAATAAGTGTTGGAGTAAGCTTAGTATAATTGCAATACGACAAAACAGTAGTTGGCCAACAGGTTTGTTGGTACGTTCCGGGCAGTGACAATAAGCTCGGCCCGACGCTGTGTCCTTGGGAAAGACACTTTACGCGAATTTTCATTTGGTTCTGTCCTTTCGGAGATGGACGTTAAACGTGGAGGTCTCGCCTCTTAAATATCCTAAAAGTGTTGACAAGGGTGTTAAACTTATAGGCCTACCATTTACAGTGACAATAAGAGCAGCCTACCGCACCAACACGACATACCTGTTAATCATTCATTCCTGCTTCTTTTATTTTCATCGCCCGCAGTTCCTCGACCAAACAGCTGACCGTTTGTGGTTGGCGGGTGCTCTGATGTGGTATGCTCCTTCTTTCCTTTCAAACATCTATCATCCTTATCTCTCCACCTTCTTCTTTTTTGTGAAATCTTATGTTACACCTCTAATTTTCAGCACTAATATTGATGACATAATTTGTGTTGCAATTGCCGTGAAACGTTTGCTAAAACAAGCACACCCCCCCCCCCCAACCCCCCCGAAAAACACCCCAAAACAACTAACAACAAACAAAAAACCAAACCGTCGACACGCTGTTTTATTGTACTGCGGTTCTGGGCTTCCTTCCTTCCTTCCTTCCTTCCTTCCTTCCTTCCTTCCTTCCTTCCTTCCTTCCTTCCTTCCTTCCTTCCTTCCTTCCTTCCTTCCTTCCTTCCTTCCTTCCTTCCTTCCTTCCTTCCTCCCTTCCTTCCTTCCTTCCTTCCTTCCTTCCTTCCTTCCTTCCTTCCTTCCTTCCTTTCCTTCCTTCCTTCCTTCCTTCTTTTTTCTTTTTTGGTTTCTTTTTTGGGCTTTCTTTCTTTCTTCCTCCCACATTCCCGTTTATTATATCGTTGCCCCCTTCTCATAGCTTTGGTTCGTTCTTTTGTGCAATGTTTTCTTTGTTCTTTTTTTCTTTTTTTTCTAAAATATTTTCCACTTCTCCAAACCCACGACTTATTCCCTGTAATTACTATCAGGCATTGCAGACCAACCGAAACTAACGCTGATTACTTTTTCTCTTCTTCAAAGGGCGCCGTGAATTTCATTGGTGGCGTATGCCAAATGTGACACGGGCTTAGTCAGCAGAATGACGATTTTGTGATTTATTTTTGCGTTGAAACCGAAGATAATAAATGTGAGGCAGCGTGGTGGAATCAGGCTCTCGTCAAAATAATCAAAGTGAAGAAACTTTCATTTTTCTGCAGGCTTGTGAATTTTTATCAAATTTTTGTTTATTGGCTCAACAGCTTTTATGTCAATTTAAAAACATTTCTGTGTAAACTATCCCCCAAAAACGTGATTAAAGGTACACAAAATGTAAGTTTTCAGTTTTCAAGGACCCTCACGCATTCAAAGATACCAAGCTTTGGCGGTTATTTTCTCCCTTATTTTTCCTCTGAAATCAGGTTACCCTACTTACTTCAATCACACATATTTCGACTTCTATTAAAGATAGATGGGTACTTTTTCACCAAAAGATAAACAAATGAACAGTCTTTAAGAAGACACAAATAACTTTACATGTCCTAAAATTGACGAGTGCCTGCTTCCACCACGCTGCCTCACAAATACAATGTGATAATGACTTCAAACAATTGTGTGCTTTCCAAGAACAATCATGTCTGTCGAAAAAAAAAAAAAACTAAAGAAAAAAATCAAACAAAAAAGGAGAAGCCGAGACGCAGTCATCATCATCATCCAGTGCCAGATCTGCGACAGACATCGGCGAACATGGTTCTCCATTCATTCCTTTGCTCGGATGCTCTAAAAAAAGCTACGTTTCCCTGATCTTTCCCTGTCACCCATTTGTTTAGGTTCCCTAAGTATGTTGTTCTGGCCTACCCCTGTCTCGCTTGCCCTCAATTTTGCCAGTGAGAGCTAGATGTTCATGTTCAAGACACTTTATGTCTATTCAGGTGTCCCAAAAACTGCATTTGTCTTTTCCTGATTGTTTTTAACATTGAGCATCCCATGTGAGCTTCATCAAGCATTGCCTCATTTGATTTCTTTTCCTTCCACGATACTCTTAAGATCTTAGCAGTCTCCTAAGAAATCACATTTCTGTTGCCTCTATTTTATTTTCACTGTCTTTAGTGATTGAGACGCAGTAGACAATAAACAAAAAGGTGAACAGACTGACGTTGTGAGCATCTGTGACGTTGCGTTTTGGCACTTGGCCGTCACACGCAGAAGACTCTAGGTCGATTTTAGTGTGGCGAGAATGTTTAGTCAGTTTTCTCGGTATTTCTGCTGATGTTCGTCTTTATCTTTTCTCCCTTTCTTCGGAGTCACTCTTAAGTGCCACCGGTAGTTTTCAACGCTTGTATGATCTTGTACAAGGGGTTTATGAGTTCGTTCTTTGATCATTCAATCCGTCCCCCATTTTTTGTGTTCTCTCTCTCTCTCTCTCTCTCTCTCTCTCTCTCTCTCTCTCTCTCTCTCTCTCTCTCTCTCTCTCTCTCT
>NW_004797322.1:1217594-1219850 GCF_000002075.1 Aplysia californica | reverse complement strand
TATTCCATGTCATGTCGGCCGGCATGTACATGTAACATGTACGACGGAGTGGAGGTGGACCAACATTCTTGGGATGTTGCAATACGTCTCTGCCGCACATCTGTTCCTACTTACAGCATTGCTAATTCTGAGCGGGCCTTGGGTGCAGCATGCATCAACCCTTATACCCAGTGCACACTCCCGATCAGACTTTTACGAATCACTGATTTTACGGATGAACCGGAAGAGCCAGGCTCAGCCCTATTTCGATTTGAATGAGACTAAAGCTAGTTCCCATTTTGTCACACTACGACCGATTCGACTCCAGACCTTGGACAGACAAAAATGCTATTAATTTTAAGGTTGCACCCACCGGATTCCGCCCTAAACCGTTGAAACCGATTGACAGTGTGGGATATTAAGGAAAATATACAAAGGTGGTTGAGAGTAATGTAATGGGGGGGGGGGGGGGGGGGTTCTGTCTGGGGATGGGAGGTTGGGTGAAAAGTTGTTTGTAATGAGAGAAGCATTATATTGATGCAGGGGACAAAGTTGTTTCAGAGGACGAAGAAACTTGCAATATTGTTCTTCATGGTTTTTTTTTTAAGGATGTGTGTCGATCGAGGGTATAAAAACAAAAGAACGAGAAATATGACTGTATGTTTTAGCATGTTATTTTTGTGATGTTCTTTTTTTTTCTTTTTTAAAGAATAATATTATGGCTATTTCTGCTAGTTCTATGAACTACCAACATCCCCTTCCTTGTCCCTATCTGCTCCCTCCCACCCCATTTTGTGGGCTCTCACTTGTCCCATGGGTAGTTTAAGGGTGCCACGGGTAGGTCTTGCTTCTTTTCTTTCCCTCAGTTATTTCCCCCTATCTATCTCACTTATTCCCTACACTGAATATCTGGTATTGCTTCAATGTTTTATTGTGCTTCCATTCTATTTACTCAAACTCTAAAACCCGTCGTCGGCTAATTTAAGCAGTGTCAATGCTTTTTTGTTGTTACTGTTGCAAACTGCTACCCTCTATGCTGCATCGTATAAAAAGGGAACACTTTGTTTTGGGATGAAGGGAAAACATTCACGATGAGGCGGAGAACAATCAGAGCCGTCGTGTCCCTAAATGAAAATAAAAGTGGTGAAACGGTATTGGTTTAACACCCCTATCAACATTGTTAGGTTATTTAAAAGGCGTTTAACGCCATTTCCGAAATGACCAAGCCAAGTAGGAAATCCATGTAAAGTGCCTTTCCCAAGGACACAACGTCGGACCGGACTGAGGCTCGAACCCCCGAACCCAGTCCAGTAGCCTAACCACTAGACCACCGACGCCTCTCCCTAAATGAAACCACTATTTTGACCTAACAGTGTTTGAGGTATAACGGTTATACTTTTTTGCGAGTATTCGTGGAGGATGGGAGCCCGCCGAATGGAATGGAGAGGAGCAGGGGTGGGTGGTAGGGTGCGGTATGCTGGTGATTGATACCTCATTCTTTCTACTTGGATGCTGTTAATATTAGCCTCTCACCCCTGGTTGGCCCAAAAGCAAGGTCAAAGCAGCCCGCCTCCTCACTTATCTAAATTGAGTTGTGGGTGGTTGCTGGGCACTCTGGTGGGATTTTCTCTTTCTTTCCCATCAAATATCTACCTTTTATATTATCTCCCCTCTAGTGGGTGATTGGTGTGTGGTCCGGTGTGATTTTCTTAGAGGGGGGGGGGGCTTTCGTGGCCTAGAGGTTAAGGAGTTCGCCTCTCATTCAAAGGTCCCGGGTTCGAATCCGGGTAGCGGCGGAAACATTTTCTTCTCTAAAAGTGTCTCCTTTCACCTTCTTTCACCTCCTTTCACCTCCTTTCACCTTCTTTCCTGCTGTCTAGCAATGTTCTGTCGTCTCCTTTCACTTCCACTTTCTGCCCCTTCCTCTGGGCGCCTGACTCTTTCTGCATCCTTTCTACTGCTACTCCTTGGCTCCTTCTTACTGATGTCTTTCATCCACATCCCTGATATTCTGGTAAGAAAGATCTACATCTAGCCTTCTCGGAAAGGACGAAAAATCTCGGATGTCCCATGTGCAAGTTGCGCACGTTAAAGATCCCTTGGTAGTCCAAAATCGATAAGAGTAGGCTTCAGCCGCAACAAAGGCAAATTCCAAAATGTCCTAACTACTGAACATGTTTGGTGTGTCCTGCACGCTCATATGACCTTATGCAGTTGCGAACGCCTTAAAACACTTACCAAAAAAATTCTCTCTTCTCTCTGTCTCTCTCTCTTTCT
>NW_004797322.1:1213323-1215125 GCF_000002075.1 Aplysia californica | reverse complement strand
TCTTCTTCTTTTTCTTCTTCTTCTTCTTTCTGTTGTTGCTCTTTCGTTATTGTGTTGTTGATGTTGTTGCTGTAATTTAGTTAGCTCTTGTTGTTAGTTATTGTTATTATTGTTTACTGTTGGCATTGTTATTTATTTCATTGTTTTCTGTATTTTTGTTGTTGTTGTTGCTGCTGCTACTGCTGCTGCTGCTGCTGCTGCTGATGATGATGATGGTTTTCTTTGCGGTATTTCCGTTAGCGGCAAACGAATCTTGAATCCCAGACAATAGTTATGGTCAGCCGTAGAGTAAATTGCATTGTTATCAGAAGGTTTTGATAAAAGGTTCGTGCGGACATCGTGAATCACTCCTGCCCCAAAATGTCAACAAACTCTACTGAAAAGGTCAAATTGGATAATTATCCTTTGTTTGCATTGTCCGACTTTCTTTTTGTTATCGGACCCACATTGGTTTTCTCCTTATTTTCTTTCAAACATCTGTCGTTTTTATTTTTCCTCCTTCTTTTCTTTGAGAGTAGTTTTGGAGGAGGGAATTCCGAGATTATTGAGGTTACGCACAACTAATTGAGGGTGGTAGAAATCTAGGTGGGTCCACGCCGGTAAGTCCTACTTCTTTTACTGTCTATCTGTCTGTCTGTATGCTTTACTTTTCCCAATTTGCCTAGTAAATGTCCATTGGTGTGTCGAGGTGCTTTTCTTTCCCCTAACAAGCAAACTCACGTCTTTTCTTTGTATGTTAATCTTTCATAACACACCTCTAATCGCCAGTATTCATTTGACCTAATTGTGTTGCAAGTGTCGCAAAACTGTTACTGAAACTAAAGCCAAAATGTCAACATGATATACTAATGAAAGGATGAAAAGGTCAAACAGACGAACTGGTCTCCGATACTCCTTCGGTTATCTGACCCACTTAAAAAGTATTCATTTTCACTCGTTTATAGGGCTGGGCAATGAGTCGCTTTAGTACAATCCGGAGAATTAGTTAGTGCACCTCTTTGGCAAATAATATGATATGAACCGCTTCGGTAATGGGTTAGAACCACTTTAACAAACAGGTTAGCACTACTTCGACAAATGGGTCAGGACAGAGAGTGGTAGGGGCCCTTTCTTTACTCTCCCTGTTAAGTTTCAGTTTGTGTGTGGTTTGGGGGGGGGGTGTGCTTTGGTGTTGTTTGCACATTCTTTCCTTTAAAGATCTATTGTTCTCATCTCCCTTCTTTCTCTATTAGTTTGTTACTCTCTTGTTACACCTCTAATCTTCGACATTTGTATGACCTTAAGGTGTTTGCAAGTGCCGTAAAATGCTTACTAAAACAAAACAAAAGTGTTTGTCTGTCTGTCTGTCTGTCTTGCCCATTCCCATCACTGCATCACTGTTAAATCGTTCATATGGCACTTTTTATACAAAAGGCTGAAATTTCACAGTTGGACGTTGGACCGAGCTGGACCCCCCCCCCAAAAAAAACCAAACAAACAACAAAAACAACAACAATCAACCAACTGAACCCTCAGTCTCCGGTAGACTAACTACTAACCGACAGCGTCTGTTTGTTGTTCTGGGTTCTGGTGAGTTAACGTACCCTCTGTTATCTGACTGACGTCCATTGTATCCAGTTTCACTCGTTTGATAATCTAACCCATTCATGTAGTTATTGAGGCCATGTATTTATATTTATATCATTATCTTTGTTTTCTCGCTGTTATCTGCACCTCGTGCTCCGTTTCTTTTATCTGATAGATTTTCAAGACACAAAGTCGGGTTCTTATGCGGGGTGCCCACTACGGATGGGATCGGCCGA
>NW_004797322.1:1211733-1213223 GCF_000002075.1 Aplysia californica | reverse complement strand
TCGCCCGACTCGATCGCCTCAAAACCAAACGTGTTTGTTTTCAGTTTCAGGCGATCGAGTGGGGCGATCGGCCCGATCCAGCCGTAGTGGGCACCCTGTATTAGAGGGAGTCCCTGGTAGGTTCAGTTTCGCCTTTTTCGTCTCCGTGTTAGTTCGCTTAGAATTACAGTACAAAGTTTTATCTGCCCAATACTTAGTTTTAAGAAATTTGACGTGAAAACGTTCTGAGTTTTACAATATGCCAAGCTTTTTTCGAATGCGATTTTTTGAATGTCTTGATAACGACTCCAAATATTCTTACGATTTTTTATAGAGGATAAAGCATTTGTTTTCTGATCTCATGATCTTATTAACTCAAAATGGCAAAAAAAAAAGGAAAACAGAACTTTTTAAGTAGCGATTTTAAGGATGTTACTCACTTGTAGGTCGTATGTCTTCACTGTCTCTCTTTATTAGTTTCAGTCTACCTTGTCTATCCTGCGTTTAGAGTGAAATGATTGCGCGCTTCATCGTCGCAGGCAGGAAACCTGAATTCAATTTCCGAGAGGGGAGACTTTTTATCGAGTATCTTTTTAATGGGATGTTGTAACAGGCATAATCAAAGCCCGCCCTAAACTAAACTAGACTAGACTAGACTAGACTAGCCTAAACGAAACGAAACAAAACGAAACTAAACTAAACTAAACTAAACTAAACTAAACTAAACTAAACTAAACTAAACTAAACTAAACATTCGGGTGATTGGAGAGGAAGACCGTATTTTCTTTTCCTCTGTTTACTGTTGTATCTGTCTGATTTGTCTTTTCACTGTACTAAATTACCGTAATCGTGTCGATTTGATCCTCTATACGACGTTAACGAAGCGTGGTGAAACCAGAAAATGTATAGCTGTTCGCTACTATCTAAACATCTGGTAATTTGTATCCCATAATTCTTTTGTCTTTGTGACTTCTGAGGAATGCCCTCTCTCGACCTAACTCAATGACCAGACCCAAGGAGACTAAGACCCAGTTATTGGATATAATTAGCTCCCTCTGAGGCTGATGAAGCTTATGGTGTCATTATACAAAACAAAGTAGTACAGGTATATCCTAGTTGCCTGTAACAAAGTAAGCATTGTTTAGAATGCTGGGTCCAAGCGTACATTATGGATGGTTAGATAAGGCCATTGGAAGACCTTCTGTCTCTGTTCTTTCTCTCTGATACATCTCGCTCTTTGTCTTAATCTTTTCCTGTCGTTGCTGGAGATATGTAAAGTGCCACTAGTAGGTCCAATTTCTTACTCTTTTCTCTGTTATTACTTTACGTCAGCACTAAATAGCCATTATTGTGTCGATGTGCTTCTCTTTACTACATGTACTCAAAACAAACAGACCTCAAACCTATATCCAGGGGGCTCTCGTGGCCTAGAGGTTAAGGTGTTGGCCTCTCATTCAAAGGTCCCGGGTTCGAATCCGGGTAGCGACCGAAAACTTTTCTTCTCTAAAATT
>NW_004797322.1:1207623-1211633 GCF_000002075.1 Aplysia californica | reverse complement strand
TTATCTGATAGATTTTCAAGACACAAAGTCGGGTTCTTATGCGGGGTGTCCACTACGGATGGGATCGGCCGATCTGCCCGATGGCCCGACTCGATCGCCTCAAAACCAAACGTGTTTGTTTTCAGTTTCAGGCGATCGAGTGGGGCGATCGGCCCGATACGAGTGGGGCGATCGGCCCGATCCAGCCGTAGTGGGCACCCTGTATTAGAGGGAGTCCCTGGTAGGTTCAGTTTCGCCTTTTTCGTCTCAGTGTTAGTTCGCTTAGAATTACAGTACAAAGTTTTATCTGCTCAATACTTAGTTTTAAGAAATTTGACGTGAAAACGTTCTGAGTTTTTACGATTTTGTATAGAAGATAAAGCATTTGTTTTCTGATCTCATGATCTTATTAACTCAAAATGGCAAAAAAAAAAGGAAAACAGAACTTTTTAAGTAGCGATTTTAAGGATGTTACTCACTTGTAGGTCGTATGTCTTCACTGTCTCTCTTTATTAGTTTCAGTCTACCTTGTCTATCCGGCGTTTAGAGTGAAATGATTGTGCGCTTCATCGTCGCAGGCAGGAAACCTGAATTCAATTTCCGAGAGGGGAGACTTTTTATCGAGTATCTTTTTAATGGGATGTTGTAACAGGCATAATCAAAGCCCGCCCTAAACTAAACTAGACTAGACTAGACTAGACGAGCCTAAACGAAACGAAACAAAACGAAACGAAACTAAACTAAACTAAACTAAACATTCGGGTGATTGGAGAGGAAGACCGTATTTTCTTTTCCTCTGTTTACTGTTGTATCTGTCTGATTTGTCTTTTCACTGTACTAAATTACCGTAATCGTGTCGATTTGATCCTCTATACGACGTTAACGAAGCGTGGTGAAACCAGAAAATGTATAGCTGTTCGTTACCATCTAAACATCTGGTAATTTGTATCACAAAATTCTTTTGTCTTTGTGACTTCTGAGGAATGCCCTCTCTCGACCTAGGTCAATGACCAGAGCCAAGGAGACTAAGACCCAGTTATTGGATATAATTAGCTCCCTCTGAGGCTGATGAAGCTTATGGTGTCATTATGCAAAACAAAGTAGTACAGGTATATCCTAGTTGCCTGTAACAAAGTAAGTATTGTTACTACTATCAGTTTTTTTCTGTTTAAAACGCTGGGTCCAAGCGTACATTATGGATGGTTAGATAGGGCCATTGGAAGACCTTCTGTCTCTGTTCTTTCTCTCTGATACATCTCGCTCTTTGTCTTAATCTTTTCCTGTCGTTGCTGGAGATATGTAGAGTGCCACTAGTAGGTCCAATTTCTTACCCTTTTCTCTGTTATTACTTTACGTCAGCACTAAATAGCCATTATTGTGTCGATGTGCTTCTCTTTCAAACAAACAGACCTCAAACCTATATCCAGGGGGCTCTCGTGGCCTAGAGGTTAAGGTGTTGGCCTCTCATTCAAAGGTCCCGGGTTCGAATCCGGGTAGCGACCGAAAACTTTTCTTCTCTAAAATTGTCTCCTTTCACCTCCTTTCCTGCTCTCTAGCAATGTTCTGTTGTCTGCTTTCATTTCCACTTTCTGCCCCCACCACCTCACCTCCTTTGCCCCCTCCTCTGGGCTCCTGACTCTTTCTGCAGCCTTTCTACTGCTACTCCTTTGCTCCTCCTTACTGCTGTCTTTCTGCCACACCCCTGATCTTCTGGTAGGAAAGATCTATACCTAGCCTTCTCGGACAAGGGCCAAAAATCTCGGAGGGCCCGTGTGCAAGTTGCGCACGTTAAAGATCCCTTGGTGGTCTAAAATCGATAAGAGTAGGCTTCGGCCACCACCCGGGCAAAATTCCAAATTTCCTACCAACTGGAAATATTAGGGGTGTCCCGCGCACTCATATGACCTATGCAGTTGCGAGCGCCGTAAAACACTTTACAAAAACAAAAAACAAACCTATATCCAAAACAAAAACAAAATCAATTTGAACATGAAGGTGCCGAGTAAAAATACCTTTGCCAAGATAGCAAGACTTTCAGCAATTCAAATCTATCAAAGGGTGCCAACCGCTTCCGTTTGAATGCATATAATTGCATACCAAATTGTACCGATGGTGTGGTGAAACATATACGCAATCAATCAATCAATCAATCAATCAATCAATCAATAAATCAATCAACCAATCAATCAATCAATCAATCAATCAATCAATTGATCAACCAATTGATCAATCGATCGATCAACCAACCAGCCAACCCACCAACCAAACAATCAAACAATCAACCAACCAACCAATCAACCAACAAACCGACCAACCAATCATTCCAAATACTGGTAAAAGATATTTAGTTGCTCGTCTCCCCAACTGCTCTGATCAGTGACCCGACCAATAACCTTTCTGTGACGTATCGTACGTGCTGTCAACAAGCAGAGATTATGTGAGGTCACGACTCACCCCCAGGGCCTTGTTTTGGTCGTGGTATCTGATAAGTTTTGTACCAAAGATAAAAATCAATCAGCATTGGCGGGGCCTGCATTCTCGGCTGACCTTTGGATGGATGTTGTGTATGTTCCTTTCTTAGCCCTCTCACATTACAAGCGCAATAAACAACCCCCCCCCCTTTCAACCCCCCCCCCAAAAAACACACAAAAACAACAACCCCCGAAACAACAACAACAACAACAACTACAACAACCTAACAAAACAAAACAACAACTTCCCCCCAACAAAAAAGAACAAGCAAAACAACAAAAACAAAACCACGTCTCAATTGGCATTTGTTTTAGAGTTAGAGTGAGTTAGCAGGTGCTGATGAGTATTGTTTTCACTGCTGTCCATAAATTAATGTTTATCATGTATGGCTGAAAAAGTTCTTACTTATGTAGTTGAACTGATTTTATTTTGTGTGTTTGTATGTGAAATGCTTTGTTTTTATAGAATGTGAGATTTTACTCTCAATGATCATGTCATCGAAGTATGCTGCTGCTCCTGCTGCTGCTGCTATTGCTGCTGCTGCTACTGCTGCTGTTATAGCTGCTGCTGCTGCTGCTGCTGTTATTGCTGCTGCTGCTGCTGCTGCTGCTGCTGCTGCTGCTGATGATGAATATGAATATGATGATGATGATGATGATGGTGATGATGATGATGATGATGATGATGATGATGATGATAAATTATTATTGATATGGCATAGGACTCTAGTCCACCTCAATCACCAGTCCTACAATCTTAAATCCGAATATAGAACACTTACGTTACAGTTGAGGATGCATTCCTTAACTGAACAAGAGAACAATGTCGTGATCGCATTGCTACCTAGCTCTGTGGTCATGCTACGAAACGAGCAGGCCATTCTCCTTGCCTAGGGAAGCAATCATTGTCCCTTCGTGGGTGGTTGGCGGGTGGTCTGGTGTGGTTTGCTTCTTCTGTACTATGAAACATCTGTCGTCCTTATCTCCCCTTCTTCTTTTTTATGTTTGTCACTCTCTTGTAGTACCTCTAATCTTCTGGCGCTCATATGACCTTATGCAGTTGCGAGCGCCTTAAAACCTCTACTAAAACTAAAACCATTCGCCCCTTCTGTTAGGATCAATGAACAAAACCCTCCCGCAGACAATCTTTAAACAAAAGGTCAAAAACTACTTCTACAGACTGTGGGAGAAACACTGGAGCGAACAACAAAATAACCAGATCCAAAGAGATTTGAGAGCATTGTCTGATGTTATGTGTTGTTACACACATACACACATACACATACACATACACACACACACACACACACACACACACACACACACACACACACACACATGCACACATATACACACACATACACACATAAACACATACACGAGCGGGCGCGCTGTTACACACACACACACACACACACACACACACACACACACACACACACACACACACAACATACACACATACACAAATGAACATACACTTGTGTGTATCTCTTTATGTTTGTGTGTGTACGAGTGTTTATGCGTGTGTGTGTGTGTGTGTGTGTGTGTGTGTGTGTG
>NW_004797322.1:1206029-1207015 GCF_000002075.1 Aplysia californica | reverse complement strand
TATTTAACTATTACGTTCTTGTGAGTCTGAAACGAATTTTTTTAAAAATTACTCGGGGCCGGGATGGAGTTGGCCTCTCGTATTTAGGTCAACAGGTGATTCGGGCAAGGTGGCTCTTACCGAACCATTAACCCAGTACCTTCTATCCCACTATACTTGAAACAGGACAAGAATAGTACCAAGTACCTCCCTCAGAACTACAACACTAGTAATACATTTTCCACTACACCCTCCCCCCAACACACCCCCCCCCCCCCACCCCTTTCCCCTTTGTCCTTACTCATCCTCCTCCACCTCCTCCTCCTTGAAAAGTTATTTTCTCGTTAGTTGATCCCATCAACGCACGTAAAACAACACCCCCGCCCCCCTTTTAACCCCCAACACCAAATCTGGCACCACAAAAAAGCCAGCTAAAAATCGCGCAATAACCGAAGCGTAAAGATCAGCGCCGAAGCTAAGTAATGGCTTTCAGATTTTTGTTCACTTAGTTTACAGGCAATTTATTCTGTCTGGTTTATTTTTATCTTCTGTGAACCCTTTCAAGGTAAGACAAAAGTAAAAGAGAAAGGGCTGTGTTTTGTCTGTTGATTGAGGTTACTGGGTTGATTTATAAATGTCTGTTTCCTTTAATTTAAACATTATATATACATTTTTTTTTTGTAAAGGGAGGCGGGGATGATGAGGTCTGTTTTCATTTAGTAATTTATGCTTTTTGCTGTTCTTCAAAAATGTTTTTCTTTTGTTTTTCTTTTAGGGAAGGGGTGATGTTAGGAGAATTTTTTTTTCGAGTATCTCGATGTTTCTACTCCGATGTTATATCCGTGCCCTCTCAGCCAATGTTGGCTCTTGACAGGCAGGGTCAGAAGCCTCATGCCTTCTAAATGATCTTTATTGTGTCGATGGGAGCGTAAAAACGTTTACATTAACAAGGGATATAATCTGACCTCAACAAGCAATGACATGGGAGCTCGAGCCGTTTCAGAATA
>NW_004797322.1:1204762-1205901 GCF_000002075.1 Aplysia californica | reverse complement strand
AGGAAGAAGAAGAAGAAGAAGAAGAAGAAGAAGAAGAAGAAGAAGAAGAAGAAGAAGAAGAAGAAGAAGAAGAAGAAGAAGAAGAAGAAGAAGAAGAAGAAGATGATGATGATCATCTTACTAAAGCTAAACTTAAGTACAGGTCTTCCTGGGCTCCACTCACATACATGCTGAAGATCTCGGAGAACTGGCGTCTGTGGTGTAGTGGTTAGGCGCTTCGCGGTGGCACGCAAACAACTTGAGTTTGATTCCCATCTGGAGAGAAGTTTTATCGAGTATCGCGCCGGAACGTTGCGTCCCTCTCAGTCGGGATAGGCTGTGACAGGCAGGGTCGAAGCGGCATTCTCACTGATCTAAACTGTGTTGGAACGGACGTAAATACTGGTACATTAACAAAGAAAATCCCCGAGAAGGACTGTTCTGTTATAAACCATGGTGGTCTGATGGTGTCCGGGTACATCAATGGAAGGGAAGGTGGGCTTGTATAGTATATATATTATAATTATTATAATTATTAATATTCTGTTATATTTTCATTTTGGTTGATCGGTGTCTGCTATGTATGTATTGTAAGGTTCTGGCCGTAGCAGGCAGAAGATGACAGTTTTTGTTCCCATCCACCACGGAAGTTAATCTGTCGAGAACAATAATGATATCTGTGTGTCTGTTGGGTGTGTTATTCCACCCAGCCCGGGGTTTCTGTTGATGTAATCCACCTCTTACATAAATTAGCACCAGGGTCAATTGGTGCACCAAAAATTAAAAACCATTTCTAATTAACTTTTTCGGGGTTAAAATTGGTTAAAACTGCGACTTTTGACGAAATAACGGCCCATAGAATTACATACTAACTAGTTTGTTATACCACCAACTGATGACAGCTTCTTTTCTTCCTACTTATTACGGCCTCTTCCATTTTTCGTTTATATTAATGCAAATTTATGGGTGAAGGTTTAAGCGCCTTTCACAAACTACTACATTAGCATAAACAAACCCGTGAAGTAGCATAAGCTAACGACAGTTTTTTTTATATTCCTCATCATTTTTATTCCCCTTAAAATATGTCGACACTCGTTACGATCTTTAAGAGGCCGCCCGGCTTACTCGGTTTCATGTGGTATGTGGTTTGTTTAGAAGAG
>NW_004797322.1:1203524-1204603 GCF_000002075.1 Aplysia californica | reverse complement strand
GGGGGTGAGAGTTGAATACGCAGGATCAGGTCTCCAATTGGGCGTTCTTGAACAGTGGTTGTCCGGGTAGTTTTCCAGGCTTTCCCGCCACTAGGCTCCGTGGTATCGGAGATAAACATACAATTCAGAGGTTTCGTCTTTTGAATAACTTAACATTAGTGTTAAAACTGACGACAGACCCGAATACGATGTCATGGCATTTCTTTCTTTCTTATCTGTTTGTCAACGGAGGGTGTGGTCTATCACAATATTATGTGAGACAGCGTGGTGAAATCAGGCGCTCGTCAAAATAATGAAATTGAAGGAACTGACATTTTTTCGCCGGTTTCAATTTTAACAGAATTTTCATTTTTTGGGTCATCACCTTTAATGTCTATTTAAGAACACATTTATGTGAAGATTTTATTGTAAAGCGCGGATTAAAGGCACAGAAATGTATTTTTTCCCCGTTTCCATGGACTCACAATCAGATGAAATAATCAAACTTCAGCGCCATTTTCTCGCCTATTTTACATCTGAAATCAGGCTACCCCCTCCTCCTTCAATAGAAAATATCTCGACTTGTATTTAAGGTAAAAGGTATTTCTTTCATCGAAGGTAAGGCAAATGAACACGCTTTAAGATGAAACCAATAACCCTGTATGCCCAAAAATTGACGAGCGCCTGTTTCCACCACGTCCTGACACATAATATAAGCTTTTAAACATTCCGCCATTGTGGGACCCCGCCTTTCGAAAAACCCGATCTACTGTTTGTTTAGGGCAGCTTCTATACGCGAAAGATACCAAACCCTATTCACTATTCAGTTCTAAGTTTGCTGGTTTCCAGAAAGTTGTTTAGAAAACACTCCAAACAGAGCCTTGTAGCTCGTTCCGCCTCTGTTTACCTTAATGCATCCTGATGTGACGTCACTCCTTGTGTTGCTGCACTGTAATTCAGTTGCTAGTTTCATTGACGTCCATTTCGTGCGTCAACTGCTGCTTGCGTCACTTTCACGTTTGTTCCTGCCTCAGCTTCACGTTTTCCAACGTCTCTCTCTCTCTCTCTCTCTCTCTCTCTCTCTCTCTCTCTCTCTCTCC
>NW_004797322.1:1199186-1201404 GCF_000002075.1 Aplysia californica | reverse complement strand
ACACACACACACAGACACACACAGACACACACACACACACACACACACTGTATGTTATTATTACTAGACAGTGGGCGGGAGAAATTTGTCCTTGCTACCTTCACCTTTTACCAGGCCTATATCCTCTCCAGAGAGGCAGCGCTACTTTTCACGTTTTTACCTGGTCTTCTCTTTGTTTCTTCTACCCTCTGCTCACCACGTGTTACTCCAAGATCGTTGCAAAGTCCAGACACACCCCCAGTTTACCTGGATGGATATATTTAGCTTTTGTAGGAACCTAAAGCATCAGCTGCTGGGGCTGATAAAATACTAGGAATACTTCTCTTCATTCATTATCTCGGTCGTACCGTCGTACGTGGCATAGATCAGAGACGCAATTTGTTTCACCGTCGGGTGCTGGGGGTATTTTTGTATTGGCTAAATGTTTTATGAGACGGAGAAAGAGTAAAAGGTCCAGGTGCATGGAGAGTGCCACTGGTTGGTCATAATATACTTCACTAGCTGGGCCCCCTTTCAATTAAAGGAAAGATCGGTGCATTAACATCAACTGAAAGTCATTGGCCTACTATATTTACTCTCTACTGAAATTGAGCAATAAATCTTGAGAGATCCAAAAAATTTGAAAGTCTAGATCTATACTCTCAAAATGAAATGCGCCTCGCGAAATATCCCTTCCGGCACTTCCGCTGTGAAGTACAGCTACGCAGCTTTGTTTTGTTTCTCAGTGGAATAATCACAATTTAATGCCGAAGAAAGACGGGAACTTTTTGTCAAATATATTTTTCTAAATTCAGGAAATGAATGAATCAAAAATCGGGCTCCGTCATGGGGACCTATCTATCTTTTTGTAGGTATTTGCCAATTTTCAACTCTGTAGCAGTCGTAGTTTTATGATAAAAAGGGCACATGTGTTTCCAAGTTGCCAAACATAAAATAGATTACTTTCCATCTTCTCTCTCTCTCTGTCCATCAGTTTCCAGAACATGACCTATCACATCAATTGAGATCTTTTTAAAAATAGAGGTCAATAATCAAATAGTGAGCGACAACACAGTGAGAGTGATTTTAAACAACCATGGAGACAGTGTGTTAGTGTCTCGGTATATCCTATAATCTGAGCGTCACTGCTACCACTGTCAGAAGCTATGGAGGAGTGCGTCATAAAGAAAATGAAGATTGGTGTCACAGTAGACGGCTATTGACGCCAAAAAGACAAAGAATCTATGAAACAAATATTTGGAGACACTGCATAGTGGAATGTATGGTGGTAACCTGTTGAATGCTAAGGGAAAACATGAAGAGCTTGCACATAATTATTGCCATAAAAAGAAAGTAATCATATCTCTACCCAGGAGGTGTTCGATGTTCCAATGTAAAAAAAAAACTCCATTGTTTGGTGAGCAGGCAAGGCAAAATCGCTCGTTTCTCCAGTGTTCTCCATCTTCACTTCATTCAAACAATCAAAGGGTATAATATATTCGTTTAGTGCCTGACCGAAAAGAAAAGAAATCGAAAAGAATGGTCATGACAGAATGCATAATATTATGATCTAGGATATTTTGTAGTACGAATCAATGCTTTTCGCATAACATTGATGTTTGATTACGTTGAGATACGTCATCCATTTGACAATGGTACCGTTATGTGAATCGGATGTTGACTTTGTGGGAATCTGATGAACATTTTGTGGTGTAAGTGGTTGGTCTTTATGCTGCGTAGGTAGTTTCAGTGCGCAACTGGTAATTCTTCATATTATAATAGAGCTATATCTCATTGATGTACCTGTCTGCTTGTCTTGCTTTTCACTTTGTTAGATGGTCGTTATCTTGTGTCAATATGCTTCACTTTACTGGGAACAGCAAGACTTCATATCTGGAGGTATCGTCTCTGACTCAAGAGTTTGACGTGTAATCACCCTCCCTCCTTCACGGTTGCGAGTTGCCGTTGCACATTCAGCTATATCCAGACCAGTCCATCTTTTTATGTTGTACATCCATAATTACTCTTTGTCTTCTCCTGGCTCTCCTGTCCCACATCTTTCCTCCAAGCACCTCTTTCACAATGATCTGGTGTCGTTTTAAGAAACCAAAGACACCATGCAACATCCTGAATCGACGCGTATATCCAATTTTTGTCCAATACCAGAGTAGTTATAAATTTGTGAGTACTAGAAATTGAACTCTCTCTCTCTCTCTCTCTCTCTCTCTCTCTCTCTCTC
>NW_004797322.1:1197676-1198798 GCF_000002075.1 Aplysia californica | reverse complement strand
TCTCTCTGTCTCTCTGTCTCTCTGTCTCTCTGTCTCTCTCTCTTTCTCTCTCTCTCTCTTTCGCACTTCTCCATTTTTGCCCACTCTGTCTTTCTCCCCTGCCATGACCCCTTTTCTCACTCCTCCCTGCCCCTCTTGGCCCTTTTCCTTTCTTTCAATTGGCAGGAAGGCAAGCACATGCAATGTAGACAAACCATTCATACTCATAAAATAGATGTAATGTACTTTTACGCTATATGTGCAGACATGTCAAGACATTAGGTAATATTCCAAATATTTAGAGGCTCTGCAACGCAGGTGTTTTGGGCGTGTCCGTGTTGACTACTCCAAAACTCTGTGGCACACACACGACAAAGCACAAACCGCACTTCTGTTCTTGCGAACTACTCACACACACGAAGAAGCACAATATGAAATGGAAGTAGTCCCCAGTAAAAATTGAAATGGCTAAAGGCAGAGTGAAAACATCCGAGTGCTTCGATTTACTGGAAAAACCATCAAACCTAAAAAATCAAAAGGTAGTTTCCGAACTTTGAAAATGTGCCCACGTAACCCTTTGGGGCAATTCTTGTCTGAATCATATTTTTGTTGATTTTATGGGCACCTGTGTAAAAAAAGTTTTTACTGACCCTACAAACGGGCTTAGCTCCGTTATAATAAGATTATTATTATTGTTGTTGTATCAACGATATCACGCCCCCATCGGCTACAAGTGAGATCGTTAGGGCTGCCTTGACCTTACTCTTCAGGGATAACCCAAGTCAAGTCACGGCAGACAGGGATAACCCAAGTCAAGTCACTGCAGACAGAAGTTAGACGATGTAAAACTTTGCAGTTTGAGAATCGAACTCACATCTGATGCTTACAACGACTAATAGCTTAACTGCTGCACTGCACCATAATATCATAATAAGGTGGTTTTAAAAAGTTCTCCGGAACAAAGAAAGGAAACAACTCTGTAGTGCTAAGCCCAGTCATGGGAGAGTTTCCAGGAACCGGTTTGTTAAGAAACAGTAATTTTTCTCTAGGGTTGGTTTTTTTTGGGTTGTTGTTGGCCGTTGACGTTTATTCCGTGTCGTCTAAAACATCAGATTTCATTTGTGCACTCGTGATGGTGTTCTT
>NW_004797322.1:1196624-1197568 GCF_000002075.1 Aplysia californica | reverse complement strand
TGTTGTTGTTGTTGTTGTTGTTGTTGTTGTTGTTGTTGTTGTTGTTGTTGTTGGCAGGAGGTAGGGGGATGTCAGATTTGACTCATACTTTTTCCCCCACAGTAGTTGTTTCTGACTTCTTTCTTGACTTTAATAATCGTCACTGTATCGTTGTTTTAGTCAGAAACTCAAAAATTACAAACCCATTAATTTGGGTGGGTGGTAGATTCCCTACTCATTCTTCCCTATCAACCATCTATCGCCATTATCTCTTCTAGCTTCATTTGTTAATACGATACTTTCCAGTAACGCCTTTACCTTTCTGGGTGGTAGGAGAGGCCACTCACTGGTAGATCCTGTTCTTTTCTTCCCCTCTGTTGTTTCGGTCTATCTGTCTTACTTCTTCCCTGCACTGTATGACCGTAATTGTTTCGGTCTATCTGTCTTACTTCTTCCCTGCACTGTATGACCGTAATTGTTTCGACATTATTATGCTTCTCTTTACTCGCACTCAAATCCACCTCTAATCTTCGGCATTTATTTGACCTAATTATGTTGCAAGTACCGTAACATTTAAAAAAACAACAACATTAAAACTAAACCCCTCTAAGCGCGTTAGGTTCCCCCATAGTGCGAGGTTGGGTTACTATGACCGTGTCATATTTTCCCCCTGACATGCCATGCCTAAAGGTGCAGACATCAAGGAAAACATTTTGTTGACGTCTTTAGGATCTCGAGCACATTACAACCCCGCCGTGGAGGGTGTCATTTTTCTCACGCTATTTTATTTGTTATGGCTAAGTAAGTCGTGATAATAACCAAACCAACTTGTTTCCCGCCCGCTCATATGACATTATTATTATGCAGTTGCAAGCGCCGTAATACTCTTACCATCATTTTTTAAGAATGAAAAAAGCACCTCGTCAAATGTAAAAAAGAAAATTAATAAAAAGATGTATAGCATT
>NW_004797322.1:1192852-1194179 GCF_000002075.1 Aplysia californica | reverse complement strand
TGTTTGTTTTTGGTTGGGGAGGGGCAGGGTTGTTGTTTTTAGTTTTTCACCTACTACGCCCCAGTTTCTTAATTGATGTTTCACAACACGCACTGTATGACAAAACACGAAAGCAACCTGTAGGATTTATTTCGCAATGCACACCAGACATGCATCGTATTTCGTTATTCCAGTGTCACCTTGGCTTGATGAAGGTAGCGTTCACTGCGGGTGGCTGGACCTGTGTGCTTGATACATATTATGCTTCTTCTGTTTTTACTCTTCAGCTGTTTCTGTATGCCTTTAGTTTTAGTAAGCGTTTTACAGCACTTACAACACAGTTAGATTTGTTACATCTTACAAGTGCCGAAGATTATATATATATATAGTAGAGGGTTTTACGGCGCTCGCAACTGCATAAGGTCACATGAGCGCCAGCCGAAGATTAGAGGTGTTAAATGAGAGTAATACATACAGAAAACGAAGGAGTACAAAACACAAAAGAGCACCCGCCAACCATCCACCTTTCAATAAATAAGTTCAAGCCCAGGTCAATAATTCAGACAAACACAAAAATGAAAGGAGGAGACAATAATGAGGACGATAGTTGTTTTTTTTTTTATAGGAAAGAAGGAGCAGATCACACCAGAGCACCCGCAAACACCCACGTCTTTGTTTGTCTGGCTTACATTTTCCTAGCACTAAATGGCCGTCATTGTGTGTGGCTGGAGGGTGTCACAAGTAAGTCCTACTTCTTTATACTTTTTTTTAAAACCCCTGTTTGTGGGTGGTTAGCGGGTGCTCTGGTGTGGTTTGCTTCTTCTTTCCTATAAAAAATCTATCGCACATATCTCCCCTTCTTCTTCTTTATGTTTGTTACTCTCTTATAACACCTCTAATCTTCTGGTGCTCATATGACCGTATGCAGTTGCGAGCGCGGAATACATCTCCTAAAACTAAACTAACCCTCTGTTTCTGTCTGTCTGTCTTAATTTTCCCCAGCACTAAATAACCCTTATTGTGTCGATGTGCTTTTTTTTTACCCAAACGAATAAACAACGACAGTCGTGGTTTCAATGTCCATATCTTTTCTCGTGACTGACTAGTGGGTGGTCTGGTGTGGTTTGCCTCTTCTTTCATCCTATCAAATCCGACCTCTTGTAGATTTGAATCCCCGGCCGGATCCATTTCCTCAAGTCCCGCAGGCCGTTGTAAACTAACTCCTGATCCCACTATGATACAAGGAGATTTGATTCTTTTTTGTCAAAAATATTTTAAATGGTTTATTGGTTTTCTATGTAAATGTTATACGTCCCCATCGACACAATTTTAAATTATTTTGGAGGCA
>NW_004797322.1:1188677-1190699 GCF_000002075.1 Aplysia californica | reverse complement strand
TTAAATCTCACATGGTGCATTGACGGAGTGTTTTCCAATAGCTACCCTGCTGATTTTAATCTAAGTGGACCCTTCGCATAACCACTCAGGGCTTTGTTATTCAAACTTAATCTCAGTCTTAATGTTTTGATGATCATGTTTATTCTTCCTACGTCAAACACCTTGTGGGTAGTCGGGGATTGAAAGATAGTTTCGGGGGTGGGGGACTGCTGGGGACATTCGAGGCGTTTGTCCTAACTGACTTTGTCTGACATTGAGGTGTTTATTCAGTTCCGCGGGCTAGTAATGGCGTGGCATTCGTCGAGTCACGTAGACCTACTCAGAGTTCGCGAGCGGACAGATAGGCTCCTGCTCTTTTCGGCATGGCAATAATATGATAAGTCAAACGCATACATTTACTTACTTGCTCACTCGCGCTCTCACTTATGTGGGTGGGTGGTTGGCGAGCGTTCTGGTGTGATTTGCTTCGTCTTTCCTTTCAAACATCTATTGTCCTTATCTCTCCTCCCTTTTTGTGTTTGTTACTTTCTTACCACACCTCTGAGCATAAAACTATTACTAAAAACGAAATCTTTTCGACATGGCTCTATGACAAACCCTACTCACTTACACAACTCATGATGGCGGGTGGTTTTAAAGCACCACTGCTAGTTTCTGATTCTTTTCCTTCCCTCTGTTGTTTCCAAAATATATGTCTGTCTTACTCCCCCCCCACCCCCACCCCCACACTAAATGACCGTTAGTGTGTCAATGTACTCAATGTGCTTATCTTTGCTCGAAACAAACAAACCAAATAATTCATGATTGGGAATGTTTTACATCCCCATTGATACAGTTTAGATCAACGGACGTTAGGCGTTTTGCCATCACACGCAGAAGACCTCACTTCGATTCCCATGTGTAGAGAACTTTTATCGAATATCTCGGTCTTTCTGCTTCAACATTGTGCACCTCACAGTTGCTCTGGATGTCCTAACAGGCATATTTGAAACCAGGCTCCTGAATGTTCTAAACTGGGTTGATGGAGGCATACCTAAAACACTTGAATTAAAAGAATATAATAATAAATCGCATTTATTTAGATAATTTAGTGAGCGTACTGCTTTCACCCTGCCTGAAAGGGCTAGCTTTCACTGAGTGGGAGATGGCATCCCCGCAGAGAGACTCAGGTGTTTACTTTAAACAAATAACGTACCCACTTAGGAATGAATTCTATTGCGTCTTCTGCATCTTCACGTCTAGCATAGCATAACATAGCCTAGCATAGGATAGCATAGAATAGCCTAGCATAGCCTAGCCTAGCATAGCCTAGTATAGCCTAGTATAGCCTAGCATAGCCTAGCATAGCCTAGCATAGCCTAGCATAGCCTAGCATAGCCTAGCATTATCAAAGCATGGCACAGCATAACACTTCTAATCTTCTGGCGCTCATATGACCTTATGCAGTTGCGAGCGCCGTAAAACCTCTACTAAAACCAAACCAAAAAAAAAAAAAACCATAGATTATCATACCGTACCGTGCTGTACTATACCGCATCGTGCACAATAACAGACAGCCCTGTCTGTCTCTGATTCTTACTTCTGAGGAGGGTGGGTCTTGTATCAACGCACAGCCAGATCTTTTTAACATAGCGAAGCCTTCTGGAACTAGAACCCGCCACGGAAAATGTCTGGTATCGTTCAATTTGTCTCTCGAGCAGGATTAAAAGAGCCTGCGAAGTTATGAGTAAAAGAAAGAACGGAATCTATTTTGTATTTCAAGTAATAGATATATTTGATTGTTGCTATTGTTATTGGTGTTGTTGTTGTTTTTATTGTTGATGTTTTTATTGTTGTTGCTCTTATTTTTATTATTTTTCATTTCGTATTGTTGTTGCTGTTATTATCGATGGTGTTGTTAATATTGTTTAATATCAGATTCCACAAGTAAAAGTGGGTGGTTGGAGGGTGCCACTAGAAAGTCCACTTTTTTTTCTTTTCATCTATTGTTTTTCTCTCTCTCTCTCTCTCTCTCTCTCTCTC
>NW_004797322.1:1186029-1188421 GCF_000002075.1 Aplysia californica | reverse complement strand
TTCCACGTTAAAGCCTGCCTGATGATGCTTGTCGGGGGTCTCCTCAGGGTGTGTCCAATCCATTTCCATTTTTTCCTATGTCTGTCTGCCTTGCTTCTTCTCTACACAAAAAGATCGTTCTTGTGTAGAACGACATCCCTTCACTCAAACAAAACAAATTGCAAGAAGCAGCATCCTGTTCGTAGGCCTACGCATGTACACGTTCCCGAGGAACTGGTTATTTAAAAAAAAAAATAAGGACTGTAACACAATGCTTACAATTTTTTAAAAATCGTTCATACTGAAGACGAAAAAAAAAGCCAGACGCCCCCAAGATTATGGTTTGTAATTTGTTTGTGTCGCCGACGTTTTCGGCATTACGTGCCAAATTAAACGGCTGGTCAGCCATAGCTTGATTCCTTCACCGACTTATGGAATCCAAAAAGGCTATTGTTTTATTTTTTTGCGAGCTCTAGGGCCATCTGGGTGTCTGGTCTGCTCAGATGGGTTTGCTTCAAATCATCTCTCTGTTGGCTACCCTTTCTAATTCGGTACTTGGCCTTTTGCAGTTTCGGTGGGCTGTTGTTGTTTTTCAAGTGATTGCATTCCTACACCCTGATTTGGGGCTTTTTCCCTGCGATTGGGAGTGATTGTGGAACCTCTAGTGTCGCCTGCTTCTTCTACTTCTTTGCGGAGTTTCTATTGTCTTAAAACGTTCCTCACAAAATTCGACCTGTACGATTAGACACCCCCCCCCCCCCAAATTGTTGACTTTTTGTGTAGCTGGTGCTGGAAAGTGTTACAATCAGGTTCTCCGTGTACGCGGCATTAACTCGGTTATCATATTGGGCTACCGACATCTGTGGTGTAGCGGTTAGGCGCTTCGCTGTTGCGCGCAGGCGACCCCAGCTCGATTCCTAATTAGGGACAATTTTCCACTAGTACCTCGGTCTTTATGCAGGGATCTTGTATCTCTTCCACTCTTCCACCCTTGATTTTCTCGGACAGGCAGGGTCGGAAGATTGCCCCTTAGGTGAGCTTAACTGTGTCGATGCGGTCATAGAAAACACCAACATTCCCGAAATTCGTGCTTAAAATGGTTTAGTGTGATTTGATAAAGTGGAAGATGGACAGATGTCCACTTTAAGTAGAAGCGACCGTTTCATTTGAATTTGTGAGTGGTTTGTGTGTGCTTTGGTGTGGTTTGCTCCTTCTTTCCTATCAAACATCTGTCAGTGGGTGGTTGGCGGGTGCTCTGGTGAGGTTTGCTTCTTCTTTCCTATCAAACATCTGTCGTCTTTATCTCCCCTTCTTTTTTATGTATGATACTCTCTTGTGACACCTCTAATCTTCTGGCGCTCATATGACCTCATGCAGTTGAAAGCGCCGTAAAACCTCTACTAAAACTAAAACTAAAACGTCTATCATACTAATCTCTCTTTCTTCTTATTGTGTTTGTTACTCTCTTGCATCACCTCTAATATTCGGCGCTCATATGACCTAATTGTGTTGCAAGTGACGTAAAACTCTTACTAATACCAAACAAAAGCTTGGCATTCGTCACGTTCGCAGGCAGTTTTTCTCTGTTGGAACAAGACATGTTCGGCCGCTTAGCAACCCCGCAGTCACCCACGCTGTTTTCTTTATTTTTATGAGGGGATGTGGGTAGGGGAGCATTCTCTTGACTCCCTGGAATTGGCCGACCTTCAGCGTAGACGTATAAAGCCGTCTCGTAAAATACCCAATCCGTGTTGAAAGAGGCGCGAAAACCTAACCATAACACAGCCGTCCTCGCGCATTGTAGATCTGAGGAAGAATGCCGTGTGGGATCTGCGTTTACCTGTTTCTTGTGGTGCTGTCTTGGGAACCCATAGGGCTGGGGAAAAGGACGTGAGGTTGTAAAGACAGCGGGTATCTGTCAGTGGTAAGTGTAGGTGGCTGAGAGGGAACACAGGTAGGTAATATGTGTACACTGCGCCTGTTTTTTCTGTCTATTTATCTTGCTCTTTTCCAGCAAGAAACAGTTGCTTCCGTGTTGATGTACTACATTTCTCTACATAAACAAACTAACTAACCGATAGGAAGTTTTTTTTTCTGTTTAAGTACCATGGACACATTACTGCATGTAAGGTAAGTGCCGAGGTTGAAAAAAAGGGCGTGGGGGGGTGGTGAGGAGGAAGTGGAAGATGAGGACGAGGAGGTAAACGAGGAAGATGAGCAGGAATACGAGGGTGAGGAAGAGGAGGAGGAGGAGGAAGAGGAGGAGGAGTAACAGAAAGACGAGGGGGGGAGGAGTAACAGAAAGGGGAAGAGGAGGAGGAGGAGGAAGGGGAAGAGGAGGAGGAGGAGTTACAGAAAGACGACGAGGAGGAGGAGGAAAAGAAAAAGTAACAAGAAGACAAGGAGGAGGAGG
>NW_004797322.1:1184196-1185884 GCF_000002075.1 Aplysia californica | reverse complement strand
GAGGAGGAGGAGGAGGAGAAAAAGTAATAGAAAGACGAGGAGGAGGAGAAAGAGGAGGAGGAGAAAGAGGAGGAGGAGAAAGAGGAGGAGGAGATAGAAACTACCCAGATCCAGTACAATTACTGCTTATTAAACCACCCCGACAAGCTCATTCCACCACATCCTCTGCCATTCTCTTCGTGTATATTTTGTGGCGAGCACGAGTGGGCAGCATCTCAACAAACAACGGGGACAGGCAAGGTCAGGCCAGGTACAGGCCCCAGGGGAACGAAATATACAGTGCACACAGTAGATAATTTCGTCAAATAAATCTCTATTTTGTATGGCTTTATAAAATAGATAACTTTCCCCCAAATTCTTCTTTGGTATGGTTTGATTACATGTCAACCTCAAAGTCAGAGATGACACTTTCAGGATCCAGAATGGTTTTGTGTGGTATGATAAAGTAGAGAACTTTTCCTCATAATATTACTGTTTTGTAATGTTGTTTGATGTGCTGGCTTGATACAGAGAATGGTTCGTTAAATTCTTCTTTGGTATGGGGTGACACTGTAAAGAAGGTTTCCCTATATTCCTATTCGGTATGGTTTGATGTGATTTGATACCGTAGTAGAGGACCAGATGTTACCTTTGTGTGGAAGCTATGGTTTGATCTGTTTTTGCAGTTGGTTGGTAGTTGCTCTCTTTTAGTTTGCTCCCTTTTTCCTATCAAACATCTATCGTCCTTATCTCTCCTCCCTTTCCCTATATGTTACTCTCCAGCAACAACGAATCTTCGTCACTAATGTGACCTATTTGTGTTGCAGCAAGTGCCGTACAACTCATACTAAAACATATTCTAAAATCGAAACAGGAAATACTTTTTTTTTTCAAATTGCCAGCAGGTTGTTGGAGAGTGTCCCTTGTATGTGTTATTCTTTTCTTTCCCATATTTCTTGCTTCTTCCCTGCACTATTACGACCGTTATTGTGTAAATGTACTTTTCTTTACTCGGAAGTCAAGTTCCTGTTTCATGTGGTTCATTACAGCAGAGGGCGGCTAGATTCTCCTTTGTTTGGGGACTAAAGCTCCCATTTTAACTCAGTTTGATAAAAATCCCCCAAAGTAAAAACAGACTCGTTTAGTTTTCAAGGTCTGAGTAGGTGGCCTTTCGTTAATTGGTCCACAACTACGTAATCAGATCGGATTAGATCGGACGGGATCGGGTCGAGTCATGTCGTATGGATTAATGGTTACAGCCAGTATGCACACTGCATAAGAATGTCCCATCGCAGATCCAATGAGATGGACCAGAGAACACACAGGTGGGAGAGGGGCCTGGGCAGATGATAGATCGGGAACGATCCGATGAAGATGGGAGATGGCGGGGTCGCCAGAAAGGTCACAAGTTGTTCTGGAAAATTGGAAAGGTCGTGGATAGTTGCACGTGGGCTACCCTGACCGACATACCGGTTGTCCTAGAAACGTGTTCGGAGAGAAATACCACCGATATCATGTATAGTTATGTATACAAACACCCGCTCTTATGTGTGTGTATATGTATGTATGTATGTATGTAGGTAGGTAGGTAGGTAGGTAGGTAGGTGCGTAGTTGTATGTTGTGCATGTGTCTATAAGGTGAGGAGAGGGGGGGGTGCTCTTTCAAAATAGTATTTATCTTCCCCTTCTTCTTTCTTAACATCGTGCCT
>NW_004797322.1:1181136-1183607 GCF_000002075.1 Aplysia californica | reverse complement strand
TGTGTGTGTGTGAGTGTGTGTGTGTGTGTGTGTGTGAGTGTGTGTGTGTGGGTGTGTGTTTAGTTTTAGTAGAGGTTTTGCAGCGCTCACAACTGCGTAAGGTCATATGAGCGCCAAGGGGTGGATGTCAATAGAGAAGTCCTTACAGGGAATCAGACTTACTCTACTCACCTCTCTAGTCTCTAGCTTCAACAGCACAAAGTCCGTTTCGACTATCAAGGCACCTCGGAAATAGTGGGTCACAAGAGTATGACAAACATACAAAAGAAGTAGAGGAAAAATGACCATAGTAAGCATTTGGAAAGAAAAAGCAGCAGTTCCCTGTTGTAGATCAGGCACAGTTATGAGCGTGACAATGATGAATCAGCCCATACAATTCTACTGTGCATGAACAAGAAATGTCCCCCCTTTGGGAATGGCCTAAAGACACTTCAGTCAGTGGCACCGCCCCAGGGGTATGTGTGCGGGTGTGTGTGTGTGTGTGCATGAGTGTGACTACTGCTGTCCTTGAGTAGTAAAGTAGTTGAAATAACAGAGGGGGAAAAAAAACAAGAAGTAGGAACTACCAGCAGCACCCTCCAACCAACCACATCCAGAGCAATCTAGGATAACAGCAACACAGAAAAGATCTAGAAGGACCACATCACACCACACAAAAGTACCCACCAACACACACACACACACACACACACACACACACACACACACACACACACACGCAGACATGAAGTCTATGTCAGCACTAAACAAACAAGTGAAGAAAAGTAAGGTTGAAAACGGATTGCAATTAACTTACCTCTCGGTTCAAACGTTAACACAGTCACGCATTCAAGTTGAAATTGCGGTTTGATTCACATTATATAAACAGGCTAAAACAGACCAACAGATCGATACAATGTGGGCTATTCCACGGTAACGGACGGCACACATTAGGTACTTTATATGTCACGTCAGTTGCCGAAACTAAACATCACAAAATTTGCACTAAGTACCCTTTTTTCCAAATGACTGCATTTTATATGATTTTCAAGTTAGCTTTCAAATGTTCTGATAATTTAAAGCTGAAGTAAATGAACTGATATTGAATTACGGTCTTATCATTGTGAGAAATGATAGTCCAAATGTCCCGACAGTTATCGTGGAATAGCCCATATCCAGCTGTCGGAATAAAGGACTCCAAGCTATTGAGGTTACCAAACTTTGGCGGCTATTTTCTCGCTTATTTTCCCTTTGAGACCAGACGGTCCTACCTCCTTCAACTGGAAATATCTCGACTTCTATTCAAAACAGATGAAAATTGTTTTAAGTAAAACCGAGGCAGATGAGTAAGCTTTCAGATGATACCAATAACTCCAAATGGCCAAAAGTTGACGAGCGCCTGATTTCACCGCGTCGCGACACAAATGCAGATGAGACAGGAAATCAATATAAGCCTTTGTGACCCCAGTAATGAACAGAGAGTAGAGCTGTCAACACAGAATAACCCTGCGGGGTCAAGTAAACCGCTAAAGGACAAAGAGGAGATACCGGCGTCTGCGGTGAAGAGGTTATGTCGCGCAGAACACCCGAGTTTTGTATGTGTGGGTTGATTTTTTTTGTTTGTTTGGGTTTTATTTTTTGTAAGTGTTTTACGGCGCTCGCAACTGCATAAGGTGATATGAGCGTGTGGGACACATCAAACATTTTCAGTTGGTAGGAAATTTAGGGCTTTGCCTGGGTGGCGGTCGAAGCCTACAACTATCGATTTTGAACCACAAAGAGATTTTTAATAACGTGCGCAACTTGCATATTGGGGACCTCCGAGATTTTTCGCCTTTGTCCGAGAAGACTAGGTGTATATCCTATCTACCATAAGATCAGGGGTGTGGCGGAAAGACACCAGGAAGAAGGAGCCAAGGAGAAGCAGTAGAAAGGCTGCAGAAAGAATCAGGAGCCCAGAGGAGGGGGCAAAGAAGGTGAGGGAATGGGGGCAGAAATTGGAGACGAAAGCAGACGGCAGAGCATTGTTACAGAGCAGGAAAGGATGTGAAAGAAGACAATTGTAGAGAAGAACTTTTTCTGTCGCTATCCAGGATTCGAACTCGGGACCTATTGAACGAGAGGCGAACACATTAGCTTCAAGGCCACGAGAGCCCCCGACCCGAGTTTGATTCCCGGAAGAGGAGGGGGGGGGAGAGAATTTTTATTGAGCGGTTCCGTCTTTCCGTTTGAACACAAGAAGTTTTATTGAGTTTTTCTACAGGGACTTTGTATCCTTCTCAGCCCGGGTTGGTCTTTTACAGGCAGGGTCAAATCCCGATTCCAAAAGAATCAAAGTGGAGTCGAGGAGGCCGTAAAATATCAAAGTTTAGAAAATAAACTTCAACTTAGATGAACAGCAAAAGCAAATTAATGAATGAAAGCCAAACACATAAATGATGTCTCTCTCTCTCTCTCTCTCTCTCTCTCTCTCTCTCTCTCTCTCTCTCTCT
>NW_004797322.1:1178511-1180693 GCF_000002075.1 Aplysia californica | reverse complement strand
TGGATATCAAGATTCTAATTCTGGAAGTGGAAGTAAAAGAAGCAGCTGTCTCACACGCACGGAGAAGCACAATATAAAACGGAAGTAGTCCTTAGCAAAATATGAAATGGCTAATGGTCGAGTAAAACATATGAGAGCGTCGATTTACAGGAAAAACCATCAAACCTGAGAATTCAAAAGTTTCTCTTGGTCTTTTCCTCTTTATTTGAATTCTTTGACTCTCATGTAACAAGCTCTTTTGGGGATAGCTGTTGTGGCCACCATTCTCATAAGTTGTTCAAACCAGTTGATTTGATTTTCAGTTCTTATGTTTTTTAACTTACTTACTTACTAAACTTAAACTGTAGATTTAATGTCAAATACACACAGCAGAGAGCAGTCAACGCTACAATTGTCTGCTCGTGGCTATTTCCTTTAATCTTGGCACATCCAGGCTGTTGGTGATAACTTCATCCCTGATCGTTCTTCTGTAACTGTTCGTTGATCTTCCTTTTCTTTTTTTTCCATTTATTGGTCTCCAGTACCATGCGTGACAGGACTTTCTTGTTTCTGACATTCTGAAAGCATGTCCCAAATAATATGCCGATCTCGTCCTTGTATGCATGGTTTTGTTGATATCTCAAAGCCCAGCTCTTTCCAGCACTTTATTAATCATAATAATATACTAAGTCTATTATATTGATAGAATCCCTAGCTGTATACAGGAGACCCGAGTTCAATGCCTATAGTGGGGATAAATCTTTAACAAGTCTCTCGGTCTTTCATCTGGTCTGTTATATTCCTTTCAGCCTGAGTTGGACCTGACATGCAGGGTCGTAAACCCGCCTTCCAAATTATCTAAATTGTGTTAATGAGAACGTAAAAAACACCTACATTATATAAATTCTACGTAAGTCTCAAAAGGTGGATGGTTATGAAAGATAGAGCAGATGATCCAAATGGTGGAACGAGGAAGTGGCGCCCCCACGAACATACATCCTGTCATGACGTTATGGTGTGACAAACAAACTACGTACTGTCTGTCGCTTCTTCCTGCAGGTGGATTGAGCTAGTCGCTGGGAGGTCTAACCTCTGTTTTCTCCCCACCCCCTCCCGGGAAAATTAAAAAGTAACACATAAATATCTTTAAAAACTGGACTTAAGCTACTGTGGAATGACGCAGGCGATATAAGCCATCGCAAGAAGGAGATGTATTTGGCAAGTTTTTTAGACCCGATCAAGCTTAAAATTCCCGTTCAAATGTTTATCACAGTTCTTGCCAACCTGGGCGATGACCCCCACTTGTGGACGACTTGATATTTTCGGAGGGCGGTGGGGATCACCTGACTACTGGTAGGCAGGGGCGGTTCTTTCACTGGGCAAGACCAGGGGATTCGGTCATTTTTTGTTGGCTAAACATTAGACAAGAGAGTGATTGCGTACAAAAATTTTCATTTAGTTTCAAGTAAATAGATACCAAATAACGTTCAAAAAGCACCCAGTCGATTTGAAGGCGGTCTGATAGACAATAGAGGTTAACTGGTGTGTTGTCGCACCACAGAGACTCGTTCCTTCATCTTCGTTTATCACGCCGGCTCGTAACTTTCATATAAATTGTCTCTCGTCATGATGTGGGACTTCTCTACGCGAGGCCAGCTTTGTGGTGCCGTCCTTCTAATAACAAACTGGCCTCTCCGTTGTATACATAGGAAGGACACGTCTCAGTACAAATACATAATAATATTATTTGCAGTTACGTTTATTATCAGTCAACCTGCCTCTTATTACTGCCTGTGCATCTATTGTCAGCATATTTCCAATCATTATTGCCTATACAATTGTAAGCCATTCATGGTTCTGTCTGGTGTTCTATTAATCGGCCACTTCCTGGAATCACCTTGCTTGGCTAAGGGCTATGACGCAAACCGTCTAGTTGAAATGATATAATAATATTGAGGAGATTTTAAGAAGTAGGGTGAAGTGCCTCGTTCGGCTGTCAGAGTCTGGGCCTAAAACAATACCCCACCCCTCCCTTTCCCTCTTCCCTTTTCCCCCTTCACCTCAGCTGTAAGCCTACTATAATTTCTACAATTAGCATTTGGCACAGTGCACCACTTAGAAAATAAAAACAGTGTTCTGAGAACTGAAGAGAGCAATGAAGAGAAGAGCTTTTGAATATGATCGGAAATTGTGTGCTAAACAA
>NW_004797322.1:1169653-1177659 GCF_000002075.1 Aplysia californica | reverse complement strand
CAGCACACACACCTAAAGGCGTAGCCTACCTACTGTAAGTATAAAACTGGCAGTCTATCTGTCTGTCTATCTGTCTGTTTGTTTGTCTGTCTGTTTGTCTGTCTATTGGTCTGTCTGTTTGTCTGTCTGTCTCTGTCTGTTTGTCTGTCAGTCTCCCTGTCTCTTTGTGAGTGTTGAGTGTGTGTGAGTGACTGTGTGTGTGTTTGTTTGTTTGTTTATGTGTGTGTGTTTATGTGTGTGTGTGTTTGTGCGTGTGTGTGTGTATGTGTGTTGTATGTGTGTTGTATGGGTGCAATTTTGAGGGGGCGGGAGGGGGGAGGTCTCGGTGGCATTTACAGCCGGTCTGTTCTACAAACTACGAGCCGCCCCTGGTGACAGACATTGTTTAATGCCCCGATCAGAAATACATGAAGGTGGACAGAAAGAAAAGATTAGAATCGTAACTGTGGCGAAAGCAGCAGGCTATAAAAAAAGTTTACATTCTCCAATTTATCACATAATTTGTGAGGTATCTTCGTGAAATCAGGCGCTCGTCAAAATAAAACAATTAAAGAAACTGGTATTTTTTTGGCCGTTGGGCTCTTTTTTTCGAATTTTTTTTTCTTGGCTCAACACCTTTTATGTCCTTTTCCAAACACATTTCAGTATGGATTTTGCTGAAAAACGTTGATTAAAAGCGCAGAAAAATAAAATTCCAGTTTCCAAGGACTCTCAAGCTATGAAAGTCTCCAAACTTTGGCGGCCATTTTCTCCCTAACTTTAGCTTTGAAACTAGGCAACTTCAACCTCCTTCAATTGTTAATGTCTCGACATTATTCAAGACGAATGGATATCTTTTTCACGGCAAACAAGGCAAATAAACATGCTTTAAATTGATACCAACAAATCCATATTTTTGTCCAAAAATTGACGAGCGTCTGATTCCACCGCGTCGTGACACCATTCTTTATAACGCGTGTGAGGTGTGTGTTGCAATGTCACTGGACACAAAAGGTGATATTTGGCGTCACTGATAGGTCCTACTTCCTTCTTTTTTTCACTATATTAATATGTTGCTTTTGTCTCACTATCTGTCTGTGGTTGGTTGGCGGGTGCTCTGGTGTGGTATGCTCCTTCTTTTCTATCAAACGTCTGTCGTCCTTATTTGTCCTCCTCTTTTGGTGCTTGTCACCCTCTTGAAACACCTCTATTTTTCGGCATTTATATGACCTTACCGTGTTGCAAGTGCCGTGAAACTCTAGCTAAAACTGTCTGTCTCTCTTACTTTTTCCTGACACTAAATCACTATCATTATGTGAAAATGTGCTAAAAGTAAAAGATATTATTGAGCACTTCCTTCTTCCTGCTTGGGTCCTCTATAATTAACAGGCAGTCAGAGACATTATAAAGCACCACATCATCGTGAGCTGCCAGATCTGAAACAGGCGTCGGAGAATTTTGTTCTCCATTCATTCAATTTCTTTGTTCAGATTCTTCAAGGAGAATGAACAAATATTATCATGGGTTTTTTTTTCTTCTATCAAGCATTGTCCAGTTTTTCCAAATAAGTTGCTTTTGATGTATCACTGCCTCATTTGCCCACTTTCCAGTGAAAACAAAACATCCAAGATCTCTGTGTCGATTCGTGTGCGCAAGAAACTGTATTCATTTGCGTCTTCCTAATTGTGTTTATCAATAAGCGACCTACCTACATCAGTATGCGCCATACGTTCATAATATTATGTACACAGGGATCGGCTCTGCAATGCTTAGTAACTTTTACGTAGGTGTTTATAGAGTTATGCGTAAGAGAGAGAGAGAGAGAGAGAGAGAGAGAGAGAGAGAGAGAGAGAGAGAGAGTGTGTGTTTGTGTGTGTGTGAGTGTGTATTTTTGTGTAATGTAGATCTATGTGTTTGCACGACAAGGAACACAGGTGAAAAAATCCACGTTTTAGCTAGAGGTAAACAGATAGATACAATGTAAATAGACGCACATACAGAGAGAGAGAGAGTGAGAGAGAGAGAGAGAGAGAGAGAGAGAGAGAGAGAGAGAGAGAGAGAGAGAGAGAGAGAGAGAGAGAGAGAGAGAGAGAGAGCTAACACACAGACACACAGACAGACAGACAGATCGACAGACAGAAAAGAGACAGACAGACAGTGCAGCAGAAAATTAAGAAGATAAAGTGGGCGTGTTCATCATAAGATTACCATTTCTCACCATGTCGTGTTTTGCTTCATATATTATGTACTCGTTGTGACCGGCAAGGCTTAGTAACTTTTACGCCTGTGGTGCAAACGGAAAATCGTACGGTCTGTAGCAGGCATGGGATTAACCTCGAAATAATTACCAATCCTGTGAGGATAATCTGAAGCTTATCAGAGCGAGTTTGAACTTGACTAGGAGCCAATGACGTTTACACTCGTGTCACTTTTAACAAGTTTCTGCTTCCACCGAAATCTTTTATTGACCACAGAGCACTACGTTTACGAGTGAGAAGGTTTTAACGACTTTGTCAGTGACGTCCGTGGTGCTTCGGTTAGGCGCTTCTCCGTCGCACGCAGGGAAATCGAGTTCGATTCCAGAATAGGGAGAATAATATATGGTTGGTTGGCGGGGTTTCTGGTGGGGTTTGCTTCTTCTTTCCTATCAAATCAAACATCTGTCGTCCTTAACTCCCCTTCTTCTTTTTTATGTTTGTTACTCTCTTGTAACACCTATAAGCTTCTGGCGCTCATATGACCATAATATGCAGTTGCGAGCGCCGTAAAACATCCACTAAAACCTTTTAAAAACTAGGAGGATAATATATATCGAGTATCATGGTCATTCTGCCAGGACATTGAATCCCTCAGCCTGGGTTGGCCATGACAGGCAGCGTCGAAGCCCTTCAAAGACCTAGATTGTGTTGGGTGGAGTGTAAAACGATCGAGACAAAAGATTGGCTTGTCAGATCAATTTTCATACAAACTCTCTCCTACCAGGTGGGTGGTTGGCGGGTGCTCTGGTGTGGTTTGCTCCTTCTTTCCTATCAAACATCTATCGTCCTTATCTCGCCTTCTTCTTTTTTATGTTTGTTACTATCTTTTAACACCTCTGATCTTCTGGCGCTCATATGACCTTATGCAGTTGCGAGCGTCGTAAAACCTCTACTAAAACAAACAAATCTCCTACCAGTGCCAAATCTGGGCCCTCAGTAAAACGCACCAAAGTAAAATAACAGCATGCTAAATGAAATGTGGAAAGACATTAAACATCACAAGAACAGACAGAACAAGAAACGAAAACATCAGACAACAAGTGGATATAGAACAGAGCATAAAATGCATATCGAGAGACAACAAATAGATTAGTTTGGTCACGTTATGAGAATAAGGCCGCAACAGCCAGACCCAAAGGCAAAAATATGTGCGATTTTATGGCTTCAGGGCAAAAGGTAAAAAAAAGAAAAAAAAGAAAAAGACATTCATGTGGAATCAAAGAGAACCCATAAAGGTACAATAATGGTATGAGAATTTTTTTAAACGAACCACACCTAGCCTTCGTCCGATAATCTCATTACCCCTTGACATCTTGCCGTATAATAGAACAGAGAAGGAAAAGGAAATGGAACATAAAGCATCTGCGTAAAACGCACATACACACATACGCACCCACACGCACACATACAAATACACATACACATGCACACATACACACACATGTACACCCATACACACCCATACACACATACACGCATACACATGTACACAGACTTACACGCATACCCACATGCACACACAAACAAACACATACACACACACACATGCACACATACACACACAAACACACACAAACACACACATACAAACACACACATACAAACACACATACACACACATAGACAAATGCACACATACCCACATGCACACATACCCACAAACACACACAAACACACATACACACATGCAAACATATACACGAACACACAATAACACTCACAAACGAACGCATACACACAACCACACACACACATACAAACATATACACGCACATACACAAACACATACACAAACACACACACACACACACACACACACACACACACACACACACACACACACATTTTAATACGGTTATAAGCCTCCAGCTCGTTTTGAGGTTCCGCTCACCATCGGGTGTCTTCAGTGTAATGGTTAGGTTCTTAGTCGTTGTATTCAAAAGATATAACTTCGATTCCCGTTAGTTAAAAACAATCAGGAAACGACAAATACAGTTTTTGGGACACCTGAAGAGACAAAAAGGTCTTAAACATCTAGCTCTCACTGGCAAAATTGAAGGTAAACGTGACAGGGGTAGGCCCAGAGCAACCTACTTAGGGAATCTGAACAAATGGGTAACGCGGAAAGATCAGGGAAACGTAGCTTTTTAAAGAGCATCCGAGCAAAGGAATGAATTGAGAACCATGATCGCCGGTGTCTGTCGCAGATATGGCACTGGGTGATGATGGTGATGATAGTAATGATGAGTGTTTCCGTGCTCCTGCTGGAATGCTGAACACCAGTTCAACCTGGGTTGCTTCTATGAGACAGGATCGAAGCAGCCGCCTCCTGAGTGAGATTGATCCTAATGATGCCGATTCGGGACTAGAACTTTTCCAACAAGAAGCTTGGTAAAAGTCAATGCTTTGATCCGGGCTGACACTGACAGGCAGGGTCGGAAACCCGCCTCCTAAATGATCTAAAGTTTATCTAATTAAAAACACTTAGGACCTACATTTAAAAAGCATATTTGAGATCATGCTTAAACGGACGCATGTGTTTAACCACGTACAATCTAAGCTGCTCTTACAACCGCCTATCCAAGGCATCACCTTTAAAAACTAACCACTTCTTACGTCCCCTTGTGTGCATAAGTCATGGAGATGTACACCTGTGGCGGTGACATCAAGACAAGGTTTATAGAAAAGATTAGTGGCCAGTAACCTGAAAGAAAAAATGCAGATGGAATCTCGTTCTCGTCCTGTCTTGATCCTGAGATTACTAAGAAACTGTGACAAATAAGTGACATTTTATAGTCTTGGACTCACCTTGACCTGAGCGTCAAGACAGCCAAACAATAATTTAGGGTTCAGATAACCTGGATTTGAACCCTTGTCCCGATGGTTATTCGGATCCTAATAGTAGGCTAATAATTATCAATTATTATAATGTTGTTTCGTAAACTCTAGAGCTCTCCAACTTTCCTTCCTGGGCTCCAACTATCCGTGTCTGGGTGGTGTTTTTGTGGGGGGGGGGGGGGTTTGACGGACAGGAGAAAGAAAAAAATATCACTATGTTTTGGGCGAAAATCGCAAACGGGCGAAAAATGGCGGGGGGGGGAAATTGGTGGGGGGGGGGAGTCAAATCTCCACTGGTGCCGCTATGGTGTGGGGTGCGATTTCTTCTTGTTTCTACTTGATTCGGTGGTGTAGCTGCTAGAGCTTGGCCAAAGATAGTACATAACAAGATGGGTCACTTCTCTCTTTGAGCCAATTAAAAAAGTGTCCTCAAAATTTGGTGGTGCCCTCTTCACAAAAACGCACTCTTTGCGAACAGAGTTACCCTACTTGAGTTTTTAAAAATCAAAGTGAAACTAGCAAGTTTTGGGATAAATTTCGGAAGAACGCTTTTTTAAAATGGTTACGCTGACAAAAAACCTCTTCCGGAGGAAAGGGTGATGGTTTTCTTCGTTTAATTTGACTTTAGAATGAAAGGCGAGAGGTCATTAAAATTTTAAAAAACTAAAACTCCGCACTGAACGTACCCGAACTGCTGATGAACAGCAGTCGATCTGCGCACACAAGGAGGTGCTATTCCTATTCTTCTTCTGGAAAAACGAAAGAGAGCTTCAAAACAGACTGCAGCGCCATCTGAAGCAAAGAGCATACTTCCCGCGGACACTTTTTTGGCTGAGTGGCCCATCTTGTTATTCACTATCTTTGGCTTGGCGAAGAATCGATTCCGGAACCGATCCCCACGATTAATGCTACGGAAGAAAAGTTCCGACTCTTTTTTACGAAACCCATAGGTTGCCAGGTACTTTAATCAGTTAAACCTTCTTTTCTTTTAAGAATTTCTTTTTGAAAAATAGAAGTTGATGCTTTGTAGTGTTCCAAAATTGAGGTAATCCTAAATCCTAAAGATGTTCGGAGCCAATTAGGTAACCACCGGAAGAAATCACATTATTAGAAAGTAAGTAATTGGGTTCGGAGTCGATTCCTACGATTTCTAACTTTCAATAATCGGGAGCCTAGCCGCCCAGCACTAGTAACTGCATGGCTCATAGTGTCTGCACGCTAAAGAATTGTCATGAGTTTGATAGGGGCATCCGGGAATGTAGTCGAACTTACTTTAACGGCAGCATATAGGGTCGCTTTTAAGCACAAGGAGGCTATCCCGAAAAACGCTGTTTTGAGAAAAACGAAGGTAAAGTTGTTGGACCCTTGTTCAGTTTCTTTAAAAGAAAAGGAGAGTTTTCTCTATAACCAAACAAACATACACACCAATGAAACCAAACTTCTCCTATATGTAGGGCAATGTCCACTTTTGGTATAGTTACAAATTTCTGGAAACACGGAAATCTGGGTTAGCCTGCTTGTCCTTAAAAGCGACCAATTTGAAGAAGCATCTACCTTCTAAAAGAAGTGCGGGTTGTTTCTATTGCTTCTGTCTGTCTTACTTTTTCTCAGCGCTAAATGACTATAACTGTACCGATGACATTACACATTTTCTTTACTCAAATTAACCATTTTTGTTGTTCAGGGATTGGAAAGCGAAGGTTAGTTTATGGTTGGTGGCCGCACTTAAGCGGTTTGCTCCTTTTTTGCTATTAAACATAAGCCGTCCTTATCTCTTCCCTTTCTTTTCTTTACATGTTGCTTTCTAGTAACATCTCTGATCTTTGTCACTTAATATTATGGCCAGTTGGTGTACTAAGTGCCGTAAAACTCTTATTTAATCTAAATTAAAACAAATGTTTTTGGTGTTTTCAGGGACGATTGCGAGGAATTGCTTCATTTTTATTCATATCTGTTCTGTGAAGACTATAGCGAGTCAATTCCTTTGTCAGACAAAAGTAGTTTCAGACAGTCTTCTTAGTTTTAGGTCAGTGACCGTCCACTGTCGGTGTGCCACAGTGCCACTCTCCAGTCGGTCAGTATGTGTGTCACCCCGTTCTTCTGTCGGTATCGAGCATTAATCTTTCACGAAATGAACAAAATCACGAGGCAGATGTTTTGGTGTTCGTTAATTTCATTCATTTTAATTTAGTGTTGTTGTTGTTGTTGTTGTTGTTGTTGTTATTGCTGTTTTTGATTTTCGGTCATTTCTTTGGTGGGTTTTTTTAATTTTTTTTTTTTGGGGGGGGTTCTAGGGAAAGGGATGGGGTCGGGGGTATTAAACACACCTTTATTCATTAGTATTTTAAAGAAATATGTTCATGTATCTATATATTTACTATGTTTGTTTCAGTTGGGCGGGAGAGGGGGAGGGGAGGTTATTTCATTCTCACCTGAGAAAACTGCAGCGAATCTTTCTTTTCGTTACACAAGGTAAGCTAGCATCATCCTCTCTTCATAGTAATTATTTAAGTACACACTGCCAGTTGAACTCATTTCATTTGTTTGATTCAGTAGGTGCAAACCAGATTGGGGGGGGGGAGCTGCCATTTTGACACAATTCGACCGATTTCGATTAAAGTGGACTCTGACTTTCTAAATAAAATGTATTTGTTTTTCAAGGTATCAAGCCATTCGATCGAATTGCTCCAAATTGGCTGCTTTTGCCACATTCATGAACAAAAAATTGGCTGGCCCCGTCTGAATCAAATGTACTCGTTTGGTAGTGTGCACTCTGTATAAGATCGGCATGTGTAGCCTATCTTTCCGTCTTGCGGTCGGTATATTTACGAATATGGAAGAAACATATTGACCGCATATGTATATTTTTAGGGCAATACGTTAGGGGTTGGGGAGTGGGGGGAGGGAATGTGTGTGATTTTAGGAAAAGAG
>NW_004797322.1:1165260-1169553 GCF_000002075.1 Aplysia californica | reverse complement strand
GGGTGAGAGAAAAAAGGGGGTTGGAGTGGATGTTGCTTCACTCACACCGGCGGAAAGTACAATGTCCAGTGAGTCTCTTCCGTTGTTTGTTGAACTTGATTCCTAGTTATAGGTCAGTGATCGTCTGCCAGTCTATTCTCATTTCAATTGTAGATGTTTTACATCGCCATCGACACAAGTTAGATAATATAGGAGGCTGGATTCTTCGACCCTTACTGTCATGGCCAACCTAGACTGGGAGAGAAACAGCACCCCAGCGTTCAGATAGAAATACTCGATGAAAACTAAGGCGCTTGCATCCACAAAGGACTTCAATTCTGTATTATGTCTTTGGTTGGTCTGTGTGTCTCCCGTTAGTTTGCTGGTCTGTCTGTCATTACCGGCATCAAATGGACCACCAGGTTAAAGGTACTTTTGTGGACAGAAAAAAGCGCTTCAGTGACACACTTAAAGTCTCATTATGAGCAGTTGGCGGGTGTTCTGGTGTGGTTTGCTTCTTCTTTCCTGCCAAACATCTATCGTCTTTGTCTCTCCTCCTCTTTTGCTTTTGTTACTGTCATGTTATTCGTCTAATCCTCGGCACTTGTTGACCTTATTGTGTTGCAAGAGCCGTAAAACTCTTACAAATGCTAAATACCAGCAAGAGGGCCTCATCCTGTGGGAAGTAGAGGGTTGTAGAAGCCTTAAAAAAGTGCCGGCTGCGTAACATTCAGAGCGAGCAACGCTTCGTCATACACAACAGACCGCCTGTGCTCGATTTACAGTAGAGCTTTCATTTCTTGTATTGGTCTGATCATTAGGTGCTTGGTGGATGCTTTCTTATGAAAAATCAGCTATCGTCCTTGTCTCTCCTCTTTTGTTTTTGTTACTCTCATGTAACACATCTAATCTTGGACACTTATATCATCCTTATCCCCCTTCACCGACGTCTGTGGTGGAGTAATTAACGCTTCCTTGTCGCGCACTGGAGACCTTGAGTTTGATTCCTGCGTGGGGATACATTTTTATTGAGTATCTCGGTCTTTCTGCTCAGATGTTCTGGGACGTTGTATCCCTTTCAGCCCGGGCTGGGCCTGGCAGGCAGGGTAAGAAGCCCGCCTCCTAAGTGATATGAATTATGTCGATGGAGGCTTAAAATCCACCAACATTATTTTTCTTTTAATCTCCCTCATTCTTCTCTTTGCGTGTTACTCACAAGTAACACCTGTAGTTCTCAACATTTTCCATGACCTATTTGTATCGCAACTGCCGTAAACCTCTAAGTAAAACTAAACTGGTCTGATCAGCCACAGTCGGACGCACTCTCTAATAATTTCACCTCGCAACTCAACGTAATGCTCTGGTCTTCGGGGATTATAATCGATGTAAACAAACCGGCATCTGTTGTGTGACGTCAAGGATTAGAACAAATCTGCATAGTACCTAGTTTTGAGAAATCTGACGTCAAAGATTTGTAGTTTCACATTATGTCATGCTTTTTCAAATGCAATTCTTTGAATATCTTGATAACAACTACTAATAATCTTATGATTTTTATACTGCAAATAGAACATTTGATTTCTACTTTCATGGTCTTAGTGAATCTAAACGGCCAAATATGTAAGATAGAACTTTGTAATTCTGAAGTAGTGAAATGACTGCACATACTCAATGTGTGACGCTCTCCTGCTCAAACGTACACAACATTATATATGACGTCTATTCCCCGGGAGGAGCTACCCTTGAGGACCATTTTCTATGTTTGTTGCCCGAGATCAAATCCAAGTACACATATAAGATAGACATAGTAAAATCTCTTGAAACGCAATTTTATTTTGGCCTACCTACAGCGGTTGCTATGGAAACGGCCGCCATCTTGAAAATAAATAATGAATTTCAAATAAGGCTTTCTTATTTACAGACCTAATTTGACCAAATATGGTGAGAGTATACCTGAACCAGACCTTCTCAGAGTAACAGCAAGTTTTTTTTTCAATAAGTGCAAAAGAAAAATAAATATGAGAATTTTCCCAAAGTATAAAAATCTTTAAAAAAAATTAGGTTGCGTAATTGCTTGCCAATGTAAAAGTATCATTTTTTCCCGCAAATATCTCTCTTTAACATTGATGGCAGTCTTGCCAACTATGTTTCCTGAAAGTTTCATGTCAAAAGGATGAAAACTAAGGAAGGAGTAGGGAAAAAACTGCACAAAAATAACATTTTGCGAAAACCGACAATAATTGTGAAAATTCACTATACTAATCCATCCTCATGTTTTTTAAGGCAATTTACCTGGAGAATAAAGTCTTCCTCAATTGTATCCATGCTATTTTTAGACAAAAAACAGGTATATCTTAAAAAATCAGCCAATATAAAATGTGCATAGCCTGAACCAAAATCTGCAAAATCAAGGGTCGCTCCTCCCCTTAAGAAGACATTTTCATCAAGTGCTTTCGTCGCTCCGCTTGTATGTAATGTGCTATCAGCCTTGTTTGTGCTCGACATGCTGGGTAAAAATCGCCCGCCCGCTCAATGATTTTACCCCTTATCAACCATTCAATGTCTATCTGTATACGTTTACGTACGATAGCAGAATAATTATGCAAACGCGTAATCTTTCTTCCCCATAAATACACCAACAAACACGAATAATACCACACCGCTTGTACATAAATTTGTTCTCATGTAATGTTTGGTCTACCCATGATGAGATCCAACGCGCAAACCCAACGAAATAAAGAGATGTAATGTTTGGGAAAGGCTTTCCACCGAGGCTTGTGAGGTTTATCCAGATGGCATTTTACAAATTATATCCGCAATCTTCATAATAATAAGTAGAAGCATACTTTTAGATGTACTCCACTTTGTATCTGATTGTAAATATTTTACACTCCCTTCAACACATCTAAGGTTTGTCTGCCTTTATTCTAAGGTAAGATATAAGACACATCTTTATTGTACACACCCTGGCACATTGGTTTGGTGTTTCACCACGTACACATACATACACAACACACACTCACACACACACACGTGCACACGCACACGCACACGCACACACACACACACACACACACACACACACACACACACACACACACACACACACTCACACATACACACACACACACACACACACACACATACACACACACACACCACACGCACACACATGCACACACGCAGTATGCTTGCACTCACAACCCGGCTTGCAGTCACATGCATAATATGAACAGTAATATAAATAATAATAATGTTAAGCTAGATACATAATATTCAGTATTCTGATTGTAACTCAGTGGTATTCTGATGCATGCTCTAAGGACATAATATGAAATACTTATAACAAGATGATTAAGACGGAAGAAGTTTGATGGATGATGGTAAGAATGACCTCCTGTATAGTTATTTGTGAATGAGAACAACATACCTTCAAAGATACTGCAGTATGTTTGCCTCTATATTGGGAATAAAGACATATCTTTAAAAAAACCCACTGAAGTGTATTTGCCTTTATTTTGTGAATGAGCACACAGGCTCAAAGGTGTTGCCGTATTTGTGTTTCCTTTATAGATGAGAACAAACCTTTGAAAGAATTTCGGTTTTTCAGTGTGTTCATCTCTATTCTCTAAATGAGAACACACCCTTAAAACTATTGCCGTATGATTGCCTCTATCTTTGTGATGAGAGAATATACACATACCGCACAAGGTTTTCTCCATTAATTTTGTAAAGCAAAAGAACTGGACAAACAACTCCGTCATTCCAAGGCCACTCTGTGATGTAACACACTGGTGTTGACCACCGTGACACAACGGACAAATGACCCGCTTGGGGGGAACAGACAGACGTAGGAACCGGTACAAATGGGTAAGACGCGCTATCAATTACTGTTGCTACAATGTGTTTTTTTCCGCCGCCTCTTTGAATTTGCGACTTCGCGGTTTATCTAGGACTCTTCAAATTCAAGTCGTTCGTGTACTATTAGAACAGTCTATGCTGGTACCTTCTTCTTTATGTCACATAATCTGTGAGCTCTGGTAAAACGTACGCAGAAGTATGCTGTACGTTTTAGGGTGAAAATTAAAGCAAAAAACACTCAACCCAATTGAAAGTAGCGATTCCGAAAAGTGTATGGCTGGTGGCTGCTCTGGTGTAATCTGTGTCTGTTTTATTCGTTATTGTCAAGTTTATTGAATACGTAAGTAAACCCGTTACATGAATTAACAGTAATATTATTATATCAATACTCATACAATCGAGTGAGTGAGTGACTGAGTGAGAGAACAACTGGAAAAAAGTGTTTGTGTGTGT
>NW_004797322.1:1160972-1165160 GCF_000002075.1 Aplysia californica | reverse complement strand
GGGGTATTGACATTCAAGGATAAAATGTGTGGGTTTTAGTAAAAAGTGCAAAAAACTGCATAATTTGATCAGGAGGTTTCATCAATGTCATGATATAATAATAATATGATCATACTTTTTCTAATTAATATGTTTGTAAAAGTGTCTATATTTGTATGATGTAGTATTATGATGTCATACAAATACAAAAGATTTTTAGAAATACACTATTTGTGCTGAATCCTGTTGTTTTGAGTTTGGGACATCGTGCTTTGCTCAAGGACACTCCTTAGTAAGCGGCCTCTTATACAAACACTTTATTTAGGAGCCTGGGCAAAGTGACTGGACTAAGTACTAGGTCAGTGGAGATGAGCTGACTTGCAGTTTACACACGAGTTAGTCGGAGATTGGAGCGTGCTACTGGTTGGTCATGCTTCTTTCTATTTCTTAGTTATTTCTGCCTATCTGTCTATCTCCTTGCGGGGGGAAGGGAGGAGGTTGGTGGGAGCTCTAATGTGGTTTGCTCCTTCTCTGCTATCAAACATCTATTGTCCTTATCAACCCTCTTTCTTTTCTGTGCTTCTTTCTCTATCGTAATTCCTCTGGCCTACTTAATCTTCGGCATTGGTATGACTATTTTGGTTTGCCAAGTTCCGTAGAACTCGCATTAAAACTAGTCTAAATAACTAAAACTCGACTACTAGAGCTGAGCTGATTTGTAGTTTACACATGAGTTAGCCGGAGGTTGGAGCGTGCTTTGGGTAAATCCTGCTTCTTTCTCTTTCTTAGCTGTTTTTATCTGTCTCTTAGTCTTATTTTTACCCTTCACTAAACGACGGTCATTGTGTCGATGATCTTCTCTTTACTCAAACTCTCTTAAACATGCCAGATAACATTGTAACAACTACGTCTTGCCACCCCAGGAGCATGAGGAAACATTGTATCAGCGAAAAGAAGGTAGAAAGGATTGATTATTCTTCGGGGTTTTTGGTGAAATTTAGCTGTTATCGTGCAAACTCCCAATCTCTATAGACCGAACACATTTTTACTCAACACATCTGCCATTTAGCACACCTTTAGCTGTAATATGTTAGCAACATGTTCAAATGTTCTAAGCCGAGAAAGCAATACTTTTCTGGAGAGGGAAAATGTTGTTCCATTCTTTTACAATTGAATCTATTTGACAAGAAATACTTTGTTAAAATTCAAAAATTACATTTTGAAATAGGCAATATGTCTTTTAATGCGTATTTTAACATAATTTAATGCTTTAATTTTAACTTAATGGCATTTCTTGAGCACATGTAAACGACACCGCTGATTAATAAACTGCAAAAAAAAACTATAAAACGTTTTTTAACCAAGGGTTTGTACTAAGACTTCGTCAATTTGAAAAGCTGGCCGACGAACCTGTGTCACCCGGGCAATGTGTGGTGTAGTGGTTAGGCCCTCTGTTGTGAAGGGCACAAGACGAGAGTTCGGTTCATTGGTGGGGAAGTTATTAGATTTGTATCTATTATCTCCGTCTATCGGCTGGGATATTGCAAATGAGTGATTCGCCTGTGCTCTGGTGTGGTAAGCTCCTTTTTCCGATATCAACTATCTATTGTCCTTATCTCTTCTCCCTCTTTTTTGTGTTTCGCTCTTGTAACACCTCTAATTTCCGCACTCATAATGACCTTATTGTGTTGTAAGTGTCGTAAAACTCTTACAACTAAAGGGATAATATAGCATTTTACTCAGCCTGGTTTATCCTGGTGGAAACAGCTCCGTCTTATTGATTCGTATTAAATAGTGTCGGCAGGGGCGTGGGATATTTATGATCGTGTATGCTATTATAATGTCAGGGGGGTGGCTTCAGTGCACTAACGCATCTGGCTGCCCTTCTATAGATTGGCCCACTTTCCACATTTTTCTCTGAAGTTCTTGGGCGGTTAGAGGGTGTCACTGGTAGTTCCTACTACGTCTGTTCTTTCTCTCTCTTTGTGTATTCCTGTCTGTCTTACTTTTTCCAGCACTAAATTATCTGTGGGTGGATGGCGGGTGCTCTGGTGTGGTTTTGCTTTTTCTTTCATAATCAAACATCTATCGTCTTTATCTCCCCTCCTTCTTTTTTGGGTTTGTTACTCTCTTGTAACACCTATCACCTTCGGCACTTTTATGACCTCATCGTGTTGCAAGTGCCGTGAAACACTTACTAAAACGAAACTAACTAAAATACCTATATAGTGTCGGTCTGCTTTTTTTCTACCATACAAAAAAGTTTGCAATTCTTTGCTACGAAACTCACATTATTTTGCGTACGGGTGCAACTGGTCTAGGTCCCACTTCTTTATTCTCCGTTTGAGTTTCTGCCTGCTTAGCTTGCTTTTCCCCCTGCACTAAGTTATGAGCTTTACTGAGTGCAAGTGCTTCTATTTATTCAAACTTAGTCCCAGTTATGATAGTACGGTTGGTTTTAATCTTTCAGTTCTGCATGATTTTCAGCCTTCCTCTTCTTGTCATCTCAACACAACATATTACGAAACAAGCTCTCGCGGGTAGCAGGACGGCGCCACTGGTTGGTCCTACTTCTTTACCTTTCCTCTGTTGTTTCAGTCTGTCTGTCTTACTTTTTACCCTGCACTAAATGATCGTTATCTCGTCCATGTGCTTCTCTTTACTCAATCAAATACAAACAAAACAAGATAAAAACTTTTGGCCCTTCAACTTCTCCCTAGTTTTGCGATAAGCCTGGTCTGTTCACGTCAACATGTGATTGTGGTCGTGTACTATCAGATTTTTGACTGACGTACTGACATCACTCTGCCTTCATTTTGAAAAGTACAGTATGCGCAGGTTCTACAATAATTTTACTGGAGATAAAAAAAACAACAACAACTCAACAACAACAAAAACGACAAAACAAATCAAACAAAACCAAACAAAAACAACTGAATGTTGTTATCAAGAGAATAGCATTTGCTTTAAAGATAATAAGGAAGTGGTTATCAGAATTGTATTCATAAAAATACAATGTATTGACTTGGGATGTTTGCAAACAGTTTGCGTTCTTGGTAATGTCGTCCAGGTTTGTTTGTTTTTACGGGGGGATTTAACTCTCCTGTAAAACTGTAAAAACACATTTACTGAATTTTTAAACTGACTGCAGCACTATCGCGATGTGTTACTCGGTCAGTCTTTGAACTCAGGGCCTGTTGCTGCACTGTTCTGTCGCACGCCCATGGTCCGGAGGCCTGCGTCTGTTTTTGCTTTTTGTTTTGACCCCCCTCACTTGATGTTCACCCTTTCAACTAGCATGGTTTCCGTCCCAGTTTGATCCAGGAAACAGCTATTTGACGTATTAGTTCTTTCTTTATAAGATGGTTGTGTGTGCGTGTGTGGATTGTGCTGACTGAAAAAAAAAGCTCTTTCAATACGTTACTAATGACTATCACTCTCTGTGGGGGCCACTTTGGGTTGTCATGACGTCACTCGCAAAGGTCCTGACTATACTTGTACTTCTCTCAACTTCAAACTCTGTTTGGGATCACAAGTTCTAGTCTCAATATCCAATCATAACCAACGGTTTTAGTTTATCTTTCTCAACCCGCGTATGCAGATGGTTGGAGAAAACCACTGGTTGGTCCTACTTCTTTACTCTACCCCTGTCTGTCTGTCCGTCCGTCCGTCTGTCTGTCCGTCTGTCTGTCTGTCTGCCTGTCTGTCTGTCAGTCTGTCTGTCTGTCTGTCTGTCTGTCTGTCTGTCTGTCTGTCTGTTTGTCTGTCTGTCTGTCTGTCTCTACAGCGACAAAGCACAGCTGATTAAAACCTGCAAATTCTTTGCCATATCAACAGACCGAAGGACTGGAACCCAAATGGCCGCTGGATCGGAAAAGTAAAGTAAAGCCTGTCTGTCTGTCTGTCTGTCTGTCTGTCTGTCTGTTTTACTTTTCCCAATCGTCTGTCTGTTTGTCTTACTTTTTACCAACTAAATGACTTTTATGGTGCCAATGTGCGTCTCTTTACTTAAACAATCAAACAAAACACACTCGGCCAGTGTTGGAACTGACAGGCAGAATCGAAGCCCGCCTTATAAATAATCTCAATAAAGGGTGTAAATATAGTTATATTTTCTTTTTAAAACTTTTCGTTTAAATGTAGTGAAATTAAAGTCCTAGCTCGCCGTACGGTTTATTTTTATTTTATTTTTTTAATATATATTTTTTT
>NW_004797322.1:1156174-1159832 GCF_000002075.1 Aplysia californica | reverse complement strand
CCAACCACCCCTGACACACACACACACTCTAGAGTATTCGTGATTGTTTTTGATCACCACGGTTCGAATTTCCACCGCTTTGAAATACGTGTACTTTAAAGCCATGCGAAGTCAGATCGAACCCATTAGAGATATTGATCTTGTAACTATATCCGGATTTGTTTTGTTTTGTTTTGTTTTGTGATTGAAGGGAATGTTTTCTATTTCTTTAAAATGTATGTCTTGTTTTGTCTTGTCGTTGTTATTTTAATTTTGGTAACTAGAGAAATACGTGTTTGTTTTTTTTTAAATTCCCCTGCGACTGTGGGCGACTGAGAGATAGATAATGCTAGTGTATTTTGTTACATCTATTTTTTCACTGTTGATTTAATCTGTTCTCGAGAGAAATAACATTGCCAGTTGCAGCTGTCATAACTTAAATTTTTACTGTCATTGTCAGTCTGTCAGTCTGAGTGTCTGTCTGTCTGTCTGTCTGTCTGTCTATCCGCCTGCCTGTCTATGTGCCAGTGTGCCTGTCTACTGCTTATCGATCTGTGTCTTTTTGTTTATTCTGGGGGGGGGAGGAGGGAGGGGGGTCTTGGAATGACCGGTGATGATGATTTCATGACATTTCAGCAACAATCTGGTGTTGGTGTTGCTGTGCAGTTGCTACAACTTCCACGATCGCCTTGGCGGACCCCGTTCTGGCAGAGACAGAAGACTGTCGTCGGTGGTGTAGCGGTTAGGTGCTTGGCCGTCGCACGCAGAAGAGGTGAGTTCGATACATGTGTGTGAAACATCATCAATTATTATGAGTATTACTATAGTGCTGTCAAAAGTTCGTGGCATAACTTATTATCAAATATCTCATTAACTATTGAACATAGATTCTCCAACGTTTGCACAATGACTTAGGCCTATATCAATTTGTCTTAACAGATGAATGTTTTTTCATACACCTGCACACTGTATTTCAGGAAACTCCTTAATAAATACTAATTAAAAATCCAAGTCGATGGCTTCTGTAGCTTTTAACAAATTTACATCTCGGGCAATATCGCTTTTAAAAGCAAGTCTGTCATTGTTTTCTAATCGCTACTTTATGCTTATTGAACGCATGTTTTGAGAACTTTTAGTGCAAAAAAAATGTGTTCACTATAAAATTAATGTCCTGTAAGACGTTTTGCCTTTGAAAAGTGTCATTGGTGAGCTCTGACGTAAGCCATATGCGTATGCAAAATGTGTGCAAGCGGGAAGTGCTGTGAACTATACCATTTTCCGTGAGGCGGAGATTTGTCGTATATTATCATATAAGTTTATAAAGAAAACTTTTTGAATTTAGCCTCAATTGTTCTGGAAAAAAATGTTGTTAAATAAACAAATTGATACAAACTGCTGTGTAAAATATGAGTGACGGTGACTCCATTTCAGAGTAGTTTCAGAATAAGTTGCACCACGAATTTTTGACAGCACTAGATCTAGATCTATAGTTAGTGACAGCAGTACTGTTGTTGTAGTGCATGGCGTTTACTGCACCTCTTCGTGTGGATTTGAATGTCATCCAAGATATAGGCCTACTTGACTTCGCTTTGTCCAGGGATCCACACAACGATTTGCTTTGTATGCGTCTTTTTTTCTGTATTTTTTTTTTTTAGCTTTGTTAGCTGAAATATATACATGCATGTGTCACGGATTTGGGTCTCATCCAAAATGTAGGCCTTCTCGATTTCGTCTTCTTAACAACGCTATACAATGATTTGACATTGTGCGAGTCTTTTTGTTATTTTTTTCCTTTTTGTATTTTTTCTCTCTCTTTTTTTTTCTTTCTTATTTCCTTTTTTTCTTTTTAGCTTTTGTTTTTGTTCACTTGTACATAGCACGGAAAAGTTATAAACTAGGTAGCAAACCCTATAATTTCATTGTTATATTATTATAATATAACTTATCGGGCGTTCATTTTTGGCTTCACGCCAAAAGTACTCCACAGAGCAGCAAGAACTTGACACGGTCATCTGCACAAACACTATAAAAATAGTCTTGTCCTCTTTTTTTTTTTTACACGCTTGCTTTGACCTTTGACCGACAGAATGCTCTGACGCGTGTCAAAAATTGGACGGTTAATTTGCGGAGGTTTTTCTGTGAGCTCGCAGAGTTGTGGGTCTTGGCCGATACCATACATGATATGAAAGGACATTTTTCATGGTTGCTAAGTAGGCTGTTTAGCCCAACTATAGATAAATGGTACCAACGTTGCGCCCCATTTAATCCTCGGTGGTAGTTTCGGAGACGAATTAAACACCCTCCCCTCCCTCTTCAACCTCCCCACTCCTCAACCCTGTTTTGTTTTTGTAAGAGTTTTACGGCATTAGCAACACAATAAGGTCATATATAAGTGCCGAATATTAGAAGTGTTACCAGAGAGTAACAAAAAATACTAAAAAGAAGAAGGAGAGATAAAGACGAAGAATGTTTAATAAGGAAGTAGGAGCAAGCGACACCAGAGCACCCGTAAACTACCCATTGTCCCCCTCCCCCCTCACCCATCCTCAACCTCCAGAATTTTTTTTTTCTTTTTTGGTTTGTCTTACGGCGCTAGCAACTGCATAAAGTCATATGAGCGCGCGAGACACACTGACCATTTTCAGTGGGTAGGAAATTTTAAATTTTGCCCAGGTGGCGACCGAAGCCTACTCTCATCGATTTTCGACCACCAAGGGATATTTAACGTTCGCAATTTACACACGGGACCCCCGAGATTTGTGCCATTGTCCGAGAAGGCTAGGTGCAGATCTTTCCTACCATTAAGATCAGGGGTGTGGCTGAAAGACAGCAGTAAGAAGGAGCCAAGGAGAAGCAGTAGAAGAACGACAGAAAGATTCAGGACACCAGAGGAGGGGGCAAAGGAGGTGACGGGGTGAGGGCAGGAGTGGAGACGAAAGCAGACGACAGAACATTGTTAGAGAACAGGAAAGGATGTGAAAGGATAAAATGTTAGAGAAGAAAATTCTCCGTCGCTCTCAGGATTCGAACCTAAAGAGTTGTAAAAATCTGCCAAATAAACGAATATAGATCTAATATGACTATTTTGAGTGAGAGACTGAAATCAATGGAATATTTTAAAAGTATATGTGATGTATACCTTTTTTTATTATAAATATTTGAAACAATATAAGACCAATTAATTCTTTCCTAAAACACACTTCCTGTATAGATTCCATTACCCATGTATTTGTGGGTGGTTTGTGGGCGCTCTGGTGTGGTCTGCTTTTTCTTATCTGTCAAACATCTATTGTCCTGATCTCATCTCCTCCTTATCTTTGTATGTAACTTCCTTATGACACCTGTTTTTCTTCGGTGCTTATATGACCTATTTGTGTTGCAAGTGCCGTAAAACTCTTACTAAAAAAATGAAATCCATATACGTGTAATTTATCTGATCGAGATTCACTCATACAAACACTCAGACAAACGTGTTCATTCACATTATACAAAACTGTCCGTCTCACAAAAAAAAAAAGACTTGTTGAAAACTACGTCTTAACATGAAAATAATATCAAATTCAGAACTACCATATCAAAATTAACAAAATGACCCGAGAATGACTCTCTTTCTGTGGGTGGTTGGCGGGTGCTCTGGTGTGGTTTGCTTCTTCTTTCCTAGCAAGCATCTATCGTCTTT
>NW_004797322.1:1153271-1155094 GCF_000002075.1 Aplysia californica | reverse complement strand
ACTTTTTTAAACAAATGTATACCAGACCTTCAAATATCCTGATGCATATGAAAACAAAGATGAAAAAGAGAAGAAAAAAAAAGAACTTGAACAAATATAATCTATCCCCACCTTGGCATTCAGCAGAGCAACAAATTGCTCTTCGTTGCACAGAATTACCCATAGCATAGGCTAGGCCTAGCATGTCTATGCATAATATACATCGCATATCATTGACAGTTCGACGTGACTGGAAGCATGCTCTTGGCTCCCACGCCACCGTGCAGAATACGAAGTATTTACCCTTATGATGCAATACCTCTACACCTCTAGAACTACACATTTCGGTCCTCCTACACCTTGTTTTGATCAGTGCCGACATCAGGCAAAGTGGGTCGTCCTAATCCCGTTCAGTGGAGATGTTTACTATTCTTTATCAACACAGAACCGCTGTAACCTTTTCCCGGGGTCGTTAAACATGTTTTTTATTTGTTTGTTTTGTTGTTGTTTCGCTTACTTTCCTTGTCCTTGGGAGGTTGGAATCTTTAATAATATGTGTACCGGTACTCAATCATTGCTGAGTTCCTCCTTTTAATTTTACCCCTGGTGTAGCGCTTAGAAGACGCTTTGTCGTCGCACAACCAAGATGTGAGGTCCATTCCCGTGTGGAGAGGTTTTCTTATGGAGTACCCCCGTTGGGGGCTGCCCAGTTTGTCACAGACCTAGTTTGCCATAATTACAGCAATTTAACACTATAGTAAAACGTGGCCAACCCCACTGACACTACAAGAGAAGCTATACAGGCCGACAGATGAACTGAGCAGTACGCCCAATTTATGACAGATACCAGACTTCAAGTGTGATGCGATCGAGAAGAAGAAGAAGACGCTGTAGTTGTTACTTAATTTTTATATTCTCTACTTTCAAATTGGTGGCGTAGAGATAGTCCCTCTAAAATGTCAATTCAGCTTGAGTTGTTTCATATTTCTTCCTTTTTTGTGTGCAAATCAAAGGAAATTACTCTGTAGCCTAACATTTCAACAATGAATGTTCTTTCGTTAAAAACGATTGAAAAATTCAATTCAATTCATACAATCAATCTAACATTCATTTAGTCTTTTTTGAGAATGCCAGTGATAACTTCCATCGTGCAGGGCACAGTCGATGCGGGGTGGGCCTGTGACAAACTGGCACGCTTCCCCTCCGTCTGTCTTCTGTTAACTGTCTACAGGGACGTTGCATCCCTCTGTGCCCCGATGGGACCTGACCTGACAGACAGCGTTTAAGCAGTTCTTCTCTTCGGAGATCTAAATTGTAACGAAAGGGGTGTAAACCATCAAGAATTACAAAAGTACTTCTCGCTTTGTCAAGCGTGACGAAAAAAATGCTCTGCTTCGCTCACACAGGTGAAGGGAACATTATAATGTTATAGGCCTGAGGAAGTTTGGGGAAGAGGGTTTTCTCTGTGATGTAATTTCTTGTGTCACTGAAGAATTATACTGGGCCCAAAGAATTAATAGTAGTGCGCAAACCAGTCCCAATTTCAGAGGACTCAAGAGAGCAGTATGTGATGTCGCTCTTTTGTTTCAGTCGCTCTTGGTTGTATCACATGGGTTTACTTTAATTTTCTTTACGTAAATAAAAGCAAGCGCATTCTTCGACCTTGTTACAGTTAATCCAATTTCGCTGCTTGTCGCTTTGCAATATTGTTGTTGCTATTTTCTTTTTCTCATAATCATATTAATATTTATTCTTTCTTACTTTCGTTCTTTCTTTCTGTCTTTTTTTAACAGTACTTTTAACGACCAATTCTCCTTTGCATCCTTCTTTTGAGGGGAAAAGAG
>NW_004797322.1:1147120-1151418 GCF_000002075.1 Aplysia californica | reverse complement strand
CTGAACGGTTCAAACGGCCTTTCGTCCACTTGTCATTTTTCGCGTTTACATGCATGAGACTTGCACGAGGTCTTAAATGTCGGGTCCAGGCGCGGTCAGAGGTTTTACTTTGCAGTTCAGGTAGCCGCCCGGACAGCAGGAACTAACACATGGCGACAAGTCATCAATCGTCTTCGTTGAGCTCGCTCATCCAGCTACAGTTCCTCCTGCGGTCAGCGTCACCCAGCACGAGTGGGCTGGCACTCTATCTGCATCACCTACACAACCACCGTTGCCAACTCCCCACATAGATTCGCTTTCTGACCTTCAGTTAGTTGTACCACACTTCCGTAGCTTGGCTAGTCATCGGGACAGGCGTCCAGCTATAGTTAAATACCCCCCCCTTTGTCGTTGTGTTTCGCTTCGTTCTCTCGCTTTCACCGGCCCGCCACACACACACACACACTTCGCCCCCTTCTCTCTCTCTCTCTCTCTCTCTCTCTCTCCACCTCTCTCTCTCCCTCTCTCTCCCCATCTCCCCCCTCCCCCCCCTCTCTCTCTCTCTCTCTCTCTCTCTCTCTCTCTCTCTCTCTCTCTCAGCAGCAGCGCGCAACTCGGAAGTTTTCCTTTTCAGGGTCAATGTCAAAACCTGTTCGCTCGCATCCTGGTGCGTGCAAGGCAAGCAAGGGGAGGTAGCCGTATGACCCGGAACTACAACTCGAAATTTTCAGGGCCAACCAACGAACGAACTAACCGCTCTCTCGAAGCCACGTGCGAGAAAAGGCAGGCGTACGCGCGCACGCACACACGACACACCGACACACACCTCCTTCTTTCTATCTATCTAGCTTTCGTCTACCGGTAGGATACCGCTATAACTGTAAGCTTGAGAAAAAGGTGAAATAAACGTATCAGCCACAGTCTCACCCACGCGCGCTGCGAGTTTCATCATACTATAGATCTATTGCACGCAGTACACACCTCACAGAGGAATGAACACATGAACCGGTCCCTTCTTGTGTGGTGAGTTTCATCATAATCATTATTGCGCGCACAGGAGTGCTCACCTACCGGTAGACCTGCCTTCATGTGTAGTGAATCGCTTTCTCAAAAGATTAACGATAAAATAAGACTAATAATAATATAGATCTAGATATCTAGACCAAGTCCGTTCTCTGGTGTGTTAGGCCTTAAAGTGAAGTGGAAACAACGGCTTGGAACAACTCTGACTTATCTGTGAGTGGATCTGAAGCAGTAAGTTGACAAATTCGCGTTTCTTTCTTTCGTGTTGTTGTTTTTTTTACTTCCTAATGCTGGTCGTTGCATACGATAGTGTACGCTTTCTTCTTTGTGTGTTTGTATGCGTGTGTGGTGTGTGTATGTTTGTGCGCGTGTGTGTATATATAGATCTAATGCCGTGTGTGTGCGCGTGTGCATATTGTGTGTGTGTGTGTGTCTGTCTCTCTCTCTCTCTCTCTCTCTCTCTCTCTCTCTCTCTCTCTCTCTCTCTCTCTCTCTCTCTCTCTCTCTCTCTCTCTCTCTCTCTGTGTTCGTTTTCGAGTATATGACCAAAGTATTATTCTAGTCCTGCCTGGAATATTTCTGCTCAACCCTCTGTCCTGATGAGCAAAGACTTAATTACTTAATTAATATACCGTGAAAATGACTAGCGTTGTGGTGAGTTCGCGTTTGGCTGGAATCTTGAAGGTACGGCATTTGTAACCCTTTTCGGTTTGACAGCACCGGGTGGCTAGAGGGCGCTACCTGTAGCTCTCCTACTACTTTTGGTTCCGTCTGTTGTTTCTATCTCTGTGTGTCTTACTTTCCCCCGCGCTAAATGGCTGTATCGATGTGAATCTCTTTTCTTATTCAAACAAACAATCAAATAAACATCGATTTGACAAGGGCGTTAGTGAATTAAATTCCAATTACACAGCCAGTGAGTGAACTGTGGCAGGTTAACCATAAACGTACGTTGTGTTTTTACTATCGTATCCATACAACGCGGGGAACTCTGTGCCACCACACCACTTTCCGAAGAGAAAGTATACTCTTCAATCCGATCCGTACGCTTTGCAAAGCAATCTGTCAAAATTATTCTTTGAGAAATACTGAAAGTTTCAAAGATATCTTCATACTAGAAGTATTCTAAAATGTGAATAATACAACCCGGGGAGGGGGGGGGGGGGTTACAAAATGACTCAGGGCGTACGGATAGGGTTTTAAAAATGAATGTAGGTACTTTAACGCTCCCATCAACACAATCGGATCATTTAAGAGACGAGCGTCCGAACCTACCTGTTAGGGTCAACCAAGGCAGAGAGGGATGCAACATCCCAGCAAAAAGATCTAGATACTCGATACAATTTTCCTCCCCACTCGGGAATCGAACTCAGGTCTACTCCGTGCGACAATGAAGAGCCTTCTTACCGCTACACCACAGACGCTTTTGTAGCTGGTTCAGCGCGAGTCCGTTTACGCTTCAATGACAAGAAGCAGCCATTCGTGAAACGTTACCGCCGTAGATCTACAACTGCTAACCTACAGTTGATTCTCTGAAACTGATCCAAACTTTTATATTACATGTATTATATTTCGTTGCCGGTTGGCTGAGCTTGAGCAAAAATGTTTTTAGTTGTTGTTTTTTTGTTATCTTCTATTTTTTTAGTCTGTTCCTCGTTTTGTTTTGTTTTTTCGTTTGTTTTTTTGTTTGTTTATTCATCGAGCGGTTTGCATTGCGGTCTCTTTGTTCGTGTTCGTTGAACAATTTCTTTGAGAAATAATATACGTTACGTTTATTGTAAGGGAGTAAAGCAAAGCAAAACAAATCAGAATTAACAAACAAATCCAGGCGTGTTCTGCCATGCCAGGTAAAATTTATATAGGACAAATTATTGTCTGGCTCGTTTTTTTCCCTTGATACGCGCACATGTGATAAAATCTGGTTCAATTTCTCATTGTTTTTGTCCCAATTGGCATACACGTGTTGATTTACAGTTTAGGGATAGAAAAAATTCAGTTACCAACCACTTTTCAAGTAGGTCTACGGAAGTTTATACATCGTACTTAAAATGGCTATAGTATTTTAGGATCATGGCTCACTTGCAGTACGTAATATGCATACTATTTTTTATTTTTTTTCGTGTTGGGTCAAATTTATGGGGTGCGCAGAAACAGTATGCAGTAGATCACTTTAAATACAGATTACTGTCTTGCGTACATTGTACAGTAATGGCCACCACTAAAGGCCGGCATAGCACCACAGAAACTATTTTCGTTGACCTGTTCATTTTTAGTGCGTTGATACTTTATTCTCTTCATTGATACCCAGTGGTGTCTGTAGTCTAGTGGTTAGGCTACCGGACTCGCAATCGTGAGATGGTAGGTTTGAGGGTTTGGGGAGCCTCAGCTCGGTCCGACGTTGTGTCCTTGGGAAATGCTCGTTACACGTATTTCCGATTTGGCTCGATACATTCGGAGATGGGCGTTAAACTCGGAGTTCCAGCCTCTTAGATTAAGGCCTTCTACTAATAGTGTTGATAGGCGCGTAAAACGTAATATCACTTCATACCACTGATACGTAGCGACGGTAGCCTAGTGGTTAGGCTACCGGACTCGTAATCGTGAGATTGCAGGTTTGGGGGTTCGAGCCTCAGCTCGGTCCGACGTTGTGACCTTGGGAAAGAAACTTAACAGGAATTTCCCATATTGGCTCGGTCCTTTCAGAGACGGACGACTAGGAGGTCCCGCCTCTTAAATAACCTAATAGTGTTGATAGGAGCGTTCAATCCATACCATTTAACCATACCACTGATACGCAAAGAGCGTGCAGCTCGTCAGGCGCTCAACACTGTTCTTCATAAAACTGTACCGCGTCTACCTTCCTTTTAAAGTATGTGGGTGGTTGGCGGTGCTTTTGTGTGGTTTGCTTCTTCTTTTCTATCCAAGATCTATCGTCCTTATCTCCCCTCCTTCTTTTTTATGTTTATTACTCTCTTGTAACACCTCACATCTTCTGGCCCTCATATGACCTTATGCAGTTGCGAGCGCCGTAAAACATCTACAAAGACAAATTTTAAAGTGTTCACCAGCGACTATGATACTATGGCTAGGAATTTTGTTGTTATTGTTGGAAGCAGAAGACAGAGGTTCCATTCCCAGCATTGGAATTAATTTGTTGAGCATCATTCTCTGTAATGAATTATTATCAATATACATGTAGTTGTTACTACTACTACTATTACTACTACTACTACTACTACTACTACTACTACTACTACTACTACTACTACTACTACTACTACTACTACTACTACTAC
>NW_004797322.1:1144179-1145659 GCF_000002075.1 Aplysia californica | reverse complement strand
GTGTGTGTGTGTGTGTGTGTGTGTGTGTGTGTGTGTGTGTGTGTGTGTGTGTTGTGTTATATGCGTTCACCAATTGACGTTCATAAAATAATGAGATGAGAAATTCTCAACAGTTATTTCCAGCTTTTCAGTGCATCTGTGTGGGTGGTTGGTGGGTGCTCTGGTGTGGTTTAATCCGTCTTTCCTATAAGACGTCTATCGTCCTAATCTTTTGTCCTTCTTTTTTATGGTACTCTCTTGTAATACCGATGATCTTCGACACTTATATGACCTGATGGTGCTGGAAGTACCACACAACTTGTACTAAATAAAATGCATGTGTCTTAGTGCTTGTCTGTCTGTTTATGTGTGCGTAAATATATCTGTCTGTAAATATGACAGACTGGAATGCGAACATGGGTCGATCATGCATGCAATATATACGACTGAAAGAGAGCAAGCTATTGCGTGCGTAGTCTCCTGATCTCACACGTGCGAAACGAATCCTGTCTCCAAAACTTGAAATTAGCATTGACTTGAGAAAGGGAAACAGTTTCGCTTGAGTGATTTTAAGATTTCAAGATTTCCATTTTGTTGTTGTTGTTGTTGTTGTTGTTGTTGTTGTTGTTGTAGTTGTAGTTGTTGTTGTTGTTGTTGTTGTTGTTGTTGTTGTTGTGATAGTGATGGTGGTGATGGTAGTTGTCGTTGTTGTGTATGTTTGTGTTTTGGATGATGCTACCTCTTTCAGAAATACACGTGCCAACATTATACAAACCCAGCGTGCAAGTCTCTCTCTCTCTCTCTCTCTCTCTCTCTCTCTGTCTCTCTCTTTCTCTTTCCCTTTCTCTCTCTCTCTTTCTCTGTCTCCCTTCCCCCCTACCGATACACACACTCTCCTCACGCCATTTTTGTTATCAAATTTTATCTAAATTATCTTTCTCAAATTTCCCAAACTGCACGCCTAAACCTCCAGGATCTTTTTCTTTTCTTTCCCTCTTTCACCCCACTCCCTCTCCCCCCGCCTCTTCCTCTTCTTCTCTCAAAACCAAGTGAACTTTCACGCACAGGTAAGTCAAAATTCCAGGTGATGAAAGAACAGAACACCTCTCCCAAGAGTGGCCTGGTCTCTATCTAGGGTAACCTACTTTCCTCGCTGATCTTTCGGAACATTCGGTCGAAGGTTCAGGAAATAGTAGGCTTACAAGAAAAGAGTAATACCATTGCTTTAAAAAAAAAAAAAGGTGGGGGGGTTGCAAAATAATAAAATATTTTTATGCTGGGTAGGGGGTTAGTTTCTCTTCGTATTTGTGAGTTCCAGTTTTGTATTTAAATATTTTGTTTTTCAGTTTAAAAAAAAAAAGTTGGCACCTCAATACTCTTTTTTTCTGTTCCTAATGATTTGTCTTTCCATTTCCCCCCCCCCCCTCTTTCTCTCTGTCTGTCTGTCTCTCTTTCTCTCTCTCCCTCTCCCTCCTTTAACCTCCCCCTCTCTCTCTCTCTC
>NW_004797322.1:1142118-1143684 GCF_000002075.1 Aplysia californica | reverse complement strand
TCTCTCTCTCCCTCTCTCTCTTTCTAACTCTCTCCCTCCCCCTCTCTCTCTTTCTCTCTTCCTCACTCATACCCCCCTCACCCTCTTTTTTTCGCCTCCTTCCTTATTTGTGTGAGAATATACGCCAAACATCACCGTCTTTTATCTTCTTTCGTGAAGCTTTCTTTTTCTCAACTGTGCCTCTTTCTACGCAGTAAATTTCAGACTACAGACTTTCCACCCCCTCCCCCCCCACACCCCCGATCATTTCTTGGTGTGTACCGAGGTGCCGATTTTCCTGAAAAATCCGGAAATCCGGTTTTCTGGAATTATCCGAGTCTTGATACAAGATGTATTATTTGACATTAATGATCCGTAGACTTACGTTTCTACGTGCGCATATCCACGGGGCCAAAAAGCTCAGGATTTTTTTTATTTAGTTAATTAGCTAATTGGCACCTTAGGGGTACAGGTAACCTCCAACATTTTCTGCGTTTTACTGTTTTTCCTAGTATTCCATGAGCAGATAGCAGAATGCTGGTGAAATGCGTTTCGCTTTTCTTTTTTTTTTTTTATCGCCGAGGGCTGATTTGAAGAGTCTGTTATTGGATCCTTATTCTTTCTTTCTTTCTTTCTTTCTTCTTTTTTGTTTTTTGTTCTTTGCTCACCTCCTATATTGTGTCGATGTGGGTGTAAAAGCACGTATATTTAAAACAGAAAACACACCCAGAAGCCGAAAAGCCATCAAAATCAAAGCATTCCAGAACTCACAGTTGCCCAGACATTTTGAGCGTACTGATTGCTGAGTTGGCGTCGTACACTGTTGCGATAAACTTGATTTGAAGCTCGCCGTAAAAGATCTACCCAGTCAACCGATCAACTAACACATAATCAACACCAATGAATGAATGAATGAATGAATGAATGAATGAATGAATGAATGAATGAATGAATGAATGAATGAATGAATGAATGAATCAGTCAGCCGAACAATCAAGCAAACAAGCAAGAGAGCAAGCATCTTTTCATTCTTAGAGCCAGTCTTTTAAATGACGTTGCCGTTTTTATATATGACAACATACCTCTACCTTAACATAAATCTTTTTTTCCCCTCCGACTGTACGTATCAATATTTTCTGATCTTCCTTTGCCATTCTTTCCAATCTTTCTGTTCGTATGTTTCTTGAAAACACACACACATACACACACAAACACACAAACAAACACACACACACACACACACACACACACACACACACACATACACCAGTACCCAGGCACACTTTATCTTCAAACCAAACTTCATTGGATAATTCTGTCTTTCCCCGTCTTTCTGAGATAAAAAAAAAACGCCAACGAACACACACATGCTTGCTGTTAGATTCACCTTTAGTAGCCTAGCTCCAGACAACTCTTTCAAATCTTCAAAGCCTGTTTCGTTTTTATTTTGTTTTGTTTTATTTTGTTTTTGGTTTTTTGTCCTTATCTTCTCACTTGTCTTCCAGACGTCTGACCTGGCAGGTAGGCAGTGGTTGCAAGATGGTGTGCTTTTGTTGTGTGTGTGTGTGTGTGTGTGTGTGTGTGTGT
>NW_004797322.1:1138575-1140598 GCF_000002075.1 Aplysia californica | reverse complement strand
TTGTGTGTGTGTGTGTGTGTGTGTATGTGTGTCGTTGTGTGTGTGTGTGTGTGTGTGTTTGTATGTACTTGAATGCATGTTACTTCGTGACTGATTTTTTTCTAGTGGGGTGAACGTATGAACGGAAGGGGGGAACGGATGTAGTTGTGATAAAGATTAAAGACGGAAAATATGTTTGAAATAGTTTATGACATTGTCTAGAATCTAACAGTTGGGTTATAATAAATAGAAAACAAAAACAACTACCAAAAAAAAAAAAAAAAAAGAAAGAAAACGTTTGACCTCCTGAATGACTGAAACCTTTGTTTGGCTTTTTAAAAATCCGTTCAGAAAGGAGGAGGTCGCAGAAATGAAAAAAAAAATTAAATCAAGAAAAAAAGGAAATGTACAACTGCTGTGGCTTTTAAAAATCCCGAGGTGAAAGTAAAGTACAGACAGGCAACACCGAACAAAAGCACAAACAGAACAATAAAAAAAACGTGGATTAGAAAAGATTATTCTATTATATTATCCGAACAGCTGTGCTGAAATGTGGAACAATATCGTGCCAGTAAGGTATGCTTCATGATGAAGATTTTTGCGAGACAAAAACCTGTGCTGATTTTTCTTACTACGGTGAGCTTCAGGTTACACACCACTAATTACTTTTGGACAATGTTTTCTTTGCCTATTGCGCAGTTGGTGGTTGGAGGGTGCTGTGGTGTGCTTTGTGCCTTATTTCCTCTCGAACAATAATATCTCTCCTCCTTTTCTGTGTTTGTTACTCTCTTGTAACACTTCTAGTCTTCGACATTTATTTGACCTAACTGTGTTGCATATGCTGTAAAACGCTTGCTAATAACAAAATATTTTTAGATTTAAATGTGCTATCTGACCGGTATCTGTGAATCGTAGCGTTAGCGCACGGTGTATCAAGCCGGATTACGGAGTGGATGGCCCTGGTTCTTACACTCCCCAACAAGGCTCTTTGAACTTGGTTTCCTTTTGGAGAATTGTTATGGCTTAACACTCTTTTGACTGGGTCCTTTTGGAGATAGACGGTAAATTCGGAGTCCCAGCGTCTTGAATAAGCTTACAGTGTTGAAAGTAGTGTTAAAACAATACATACGCTGACCATTGTCCGGTGTCTTTTGTGCAATGGCTCGTTGACGTTGCACACACAAGACGTGAATTCGATTCCAGAGTGAAATATGTTTGGTTGTTGTTATTTTCTTTTATTATCGAATGCCTCCACGTGTCTGCTAGGGTTTGGTATCCCACTCAGCATGGACTGGTCCTGACTTGCAGATGCAAAACAGTACGTTTTCCAATTGATCTAAATTGTGTTGATGGAAACGTGTAAAATATTCACAAAATAAACAGTGCTGTCTACAAGTACATGTATTACCAAGGTGAAACACCCCACAAGCCGGTTGGATGACTTACACACCCACACAATGTAGACATTTCAAAAGGGTTGGGTGTGAAATATTATAACTTCCATAGCTTGAACGTCCTTGGAAACTGAAAATTTACTTTTTTGTTCTCTTAATTAACGTTTTTCTGTAAAATCCACACAGAAGTATGTTTGTACATAGAACGTGTTGAACCAAAACCAACAAGAACAACTACGACAAATACAATAGCAAACACAACAACAACAACAACAACAACAACAACAACAACAACAACAACAACAACAACAACAACAACAACAACAACAAAACCCCTAAAATTCGACCAAAGTCGCTAAACCGGCGGAAACATACTGATTACTTCGATTTCATTACTTGTAATTTGACCAGCGCCTGAATTCACCACGATCCCTTATATTATGTAGCTGTATTCACAGCCTGAACACAGGAAATTATACTTGCGTACATGTGTACACGGCCAGCTTCTGTCATAAGCCGTCGTCAAATAGGAATATTTGTTGTGCAGAGGATTTAAACACAACTTAATCCGGCCTCTTGCGTCTTCAGCAGTTTCCTCGAGAGAGGACCGTGCGTGTTTCGATTTTCTTACTCTTCTTTTTAGAAGAAGG
>NW_004797322.1:1135271-1137103 GCF_000002075.1 Aplysia californica | reverse complement strand
CCAAAGTTCAGGCTTATTTAATTTTTTTTAAAACCTCGAAATAGAGCAGGTGTAGTGGCTTTCTTGTTAACCGTCAGTTTTGCGTTCGGTTTGTTTGCTTTATCTGTGGCTTTCCGAGCGTTCTGCAGTCTGCAAGGCCGTCTGACATGACTTGCGTGGCCCTTATTCTGGGCAGCCATGTCATTCTGAGCAAATAAGAGAGGATCCATGTCTGTGTTGAATATAATTACGAAGCGTTTTCTTTCGTGACAAGGAAGTTCCAAGGATAAAAATTGCATTCTTTGTCCTGCTCAAACCCTGGTCTCCAGCCCTCTTGCTTTGTCTAGCCACGCTTCTTAATGCAGCTATGACATGGTGCAATTTGTTTGTTTTTTTAATAAAGAAAGAACACATTTAAGCATGACTTGGCGTTCAGACATGTATGGTCCAAAAAGTAACTACAACCTCTTTCCAAAAACAGGACTACTTCTTAAGAAAAACATAAATTTAAGTACGAACAGTAACTACAAACGCCCTAGATCTCCTTGACCTACATATACTCGTAAACTGCGCTTTTTTTTTCAATGTAGGTATTTTAACGACCCCAATCGACACAGTCTAGATCATGTAGGAGCTGGGCTTCTCAACCGCCCTGACGGGGATACAGTAAATATCTTAGCAGGAAAAACCGAGATACTCGATAATAATATACACCACTCGGAAATGGAACTCTGGTCTCGGCGTGCAACAGCGAAGCGCCTTACCGCTACACTACGGACGCCGGTAACTACAACCACCTTTGAAGTTCTAAGTACAAATTCATCATCTTGTTACTTGTTAGCACGCTGTAGGCCTAATTGTTATTATATCGACGAGACCTGAGCCATGGGGTAAAGTGAAACTTTGGCTCCCCCCCCCCCCTTCCCAGGAACTGACCTGACTGACTACACTTAGCACACATAATGTCCAGGTTGTCTACTTTCCGGGGGGTGGGGGGTACACGTGGGTGGCCATCACGCCATCGTGCCATGCGAGCAAGGAAGACACTAATTATGACTTATAGGAATGGCTAGTGAAATTTGCTTGTAGGCTACCATCCAAAGTAGTTGTTGGACTAGATCTAAATTCTTCCTCAGCGACTGGCGTTCTGACGAATTCTGCTGCATTCAACTTTTTTACAGTGTTAGTATTAATAGTTCTAACCACTTACTGATGCAAAATGATTTCATCTTTGTTGACAGTAGCTTTTTTATGCAACTCCTCTCATTTCTAAACGCTTGTCAACGTATGTTGCTACAATGTATTCAGTTTGAACACAAATACAACATGAAACTCTGGACTCAGCAATGCATACATCGAAAATAAGTCCAGTGCCCCCCCCCCCTTTCCCCAGACCACCCCCTCCCTCTCCCCAAATCCCCAATACATACACCATAATGTCGTCTCTTTTTAAATCCTTTTGTTTTATTTTTATCCCTTTCTTTCTTTCCTTCTTTTTGAGGGTTCAGCAATCACTCAAGGTTCCGGCCAATAAAGGTTCATTGGACAAGGGCTGGAATGACGCACACGAATGAATTAGGGACAGTTCTCTGGTCCCTTTCTTCATTTCTCTTAAAGTGAAGAGGGATTTATAATGCAATGTTTGATCAGGATGCAGTTACACTTGCGGTATTAAAGGGGCGGTGACGTTTTAAAGCAACCCTTTTATGTGCTTTGGCAACAATGGATCGCATTAAGAAAAAATATAGCGCATTTCCCTCTTAGGGTGCTCAATGCGCCTTACAGCCAAGAGAACACGATCTAACATTATAGCCTACCTATATTTATCAGACGAAAAAACCCCCAAAAACAAC
>NW_004797322.1:1133312-1134720 GCF_000002075.1 Aplysia californica | reverse complement strand
AGAGAGAGAGAGAGAGAGAGAGACCGTTTATACAGGTGATTGGTTTTTTGTGTTGGACAGGCTGCCGTTGGAGCAGGTTCGACTGAACTTAAGTTTGTCTTTGAAGCGAACTGCAGCACAAAGCGTCACCGTCATATATCTTTCGTTAACTTAATTATTTGAATATGTAGTATTGTGGAATGATTTTGAGAAAGGCAAGGTTCGAACAATGTTAATTAAAAAAATAACAACCCTTCCAATGCTGCTAGTTCATCTTTGACTTGCAACTGGTGGGGGGAGAATTGAGTTACTCTTTAAAGGTCGATAACCGATAAGGCCAAATCTTGTTTTGGTAGAACCCAGGTAAATGTGATATAAGGATGTAATAAAGCTTCGAATCGTCATCACCAGCACCACATCGCGGCCAGCACAATGTATACTGAGATTTTTTTTAAAAGGCGTGCCCAAAATCTACTGTGGCATAGTGTACTTGTACTCAAAGCACAAGGCCGACCAATAATAGGTTGGTGCTCACAGAAAGGGGATATCTGTTATCTGTTTCCCCATTCGCACTCAGCGCTGTTTGATGGAGTAAAACACTCCACAAAAAGGCACTCCACAAAAAGACATACACGAGAAGTTTGCTCCTCATAAGTAGTTCAACTATAGATTGTAAAGCGCATCGAGCTAGCTGTTGTGCGGGAATTTCCGCTGTAAAAATGCTATCTATAATTGGGAATTTCCGCTGTAAAAATGCTATCTATAATTATAAATACTATTATTACCACAACAGCACACACACTGTAATGGCAATAATTGGCAATGTTGTTATTGTAGTGCGAAATTGTTTTCAATCAAGTCTGTTAGGACGGGCTGTTAGCCTGCTCTTGGGCCTATCATAGAGGGACGCCGCTGATGGGGTAATCGATAGGCTCTTGTTGGGCAAGCACATCTATCACGCTATACCCGCCGTACTCTTTCTGATTAATATTGATAGGCTTAGGGAGGGTCAAAACCGATGAGAGGAGATACATGGGGCAGGGAACTGATTGAGACCTTGAGGGATAGAGGTAGATAGATGAATGGATGGGTGGATGGATTGATGGATGGATGGACTTACAGTTAGTTAGATAGATACATAGAGAAATAGATAATAGATAGGTAAATAGACTGGAAGAGAGGGAGAGAGAGAGAGAGAGAGAGAGAGAGAGAGAGAGAGAGAGAAAGAGAGAGTCACTTCTTTTTACACATTTGCTCCAAATCTATTCCAAGTTTTCCTCTCACTCCACCCACTCACTCACTCACTCACTCATTCATTCATTCATTCATTCATTCACTAATTCATTCATTTATTCATTCATTTATTCATTCATTCACTCACTCACTCACTCACTCATCATTCACTCACTCACTCACTCACTCACTCACT
>NW_004797322.1:1129991-1131140 GCF_000002075.1 Aplysia californica | reverse complement strand
AAAAAAAAGACAAGTGAACAATCTTTAGGACGATACCAATAACTCTATATGCTCAAAAATTGACGAGAGCCTGATTCCACCACGCTGCCTCAACTGTGTTCTATTGTCGGTCAACATTGCTGTTGACGTTTATTTTTAAGCCAAGGCGCGACAACAGACAGACAAGCGAGAATGCCTTGTGATTACAAAAGTGGCCTACAGAAATAATAATAATAATATTGTGTCACGAAGCCGTGGAATCAGGCGCTCGTCACTTTTTAGGCATAGATCTATTAGTAGTATAATCATAAAGCCTATTCACTCATCTTGTTTTTTAATGAACAATTTAATATCCACGTACCTTGAATAGAAGTGGAGATTATTTGCTAGTGAAGCAGGTGGGGGTTGCCCGGTGTCAGGGGTAAATTAGCCAAATTTGGTGACTCCTAAAACTGTAGTGTCCTTGGAAATTATAGAAATTTACATTTTTGTGTGCCTTTAATCAATGATTTTTAGTAATCCACGCAAACATGTTTTTAAGTGGACATAAAAGGTGTTGGTTCCAAACCAAAATTTCGACAAATAATTGTCCAATGGACGGAACCATGTCGATTTGGTCGATTGCGTTATTTTGACGAGCGCCTGATTTCATAGCGATGCCCCACTTACTCGGAGACTGCAGATCTCTTGACGCTTAATATGATAAACCATCGCGTAAACACTCATTTGACAATATTATCGTACCAGATATTGAAATACTGTACATTCAGTGTTTTGACTTGAGGTCATTTTATCAACAGTTTACACAGTCGAGCCTGTTGAAACGACCACCTGCCAAAGACAACCACCTGTACAGACTATCGATCACTGTAGACCGCTTGACACGTTTGATAGGCTTGTGTTAAAAAAGAAAACAACCATGTGATTTTTGCTGTTCTAATTTTAGCTGTGTTTATCTGTTGTAGGGTGCGATGGTAATAATATTGTGGATGGGTCCCCTGCTGGTTGGTCTTCTCGCATCCTTACCTTTTGTTGAGTATTTGGGTAGCTGACATGATGATCAGAAATCTGTGTGCGGAACCCGGAACTAGACTGTTCCAAGAATCCTGGTCGTATGCGAGGTCCAGGCACGAGCATACTGTTGAAGGTAGACCTGATTCTTGCCCCCCC
>NW_004797322.1:1127360-1129606 GCF_000002075.1 Aplysia californica | reverse complement strand
ACACACACACATACACACACACACACATACACACACACACACACACACACACACACACACACACACGCACGCACAAATAAACAAATGCACACACACACACATTATTCGACACCGGCGTCTGTAGTTTAAGTGCCTTAAAGCTGTCGCTCGAAAGAGACTCGGCGAGTTCGATGTCCAATTCTTAGTGGAGAGGAATTGTTATCGAGTGTCCCGGTCTTTCTGCTGGTATGTTTTATCCCCTTAGCCCGGGTTGTCCTTAATACGCAGGGTCTGAAGCCCGCATCCTAAATGGTCTAAATTGTGTCGATGGGGCATTAAAACACTACATTTCTCTTTTAAAGGTAATAACGAACACACTAGCCTTTTCTTTTACTCCCCTCTTTCGGTCTGTTTGTCTGTCAGTAGTTGTGCCCGTCTTTTTTTCTATAGTCAATGCCTTGTCAGTCCTTTTGGTATCAAAACGGGACATGATGTTGATGTCCGTGGTTCGGATCCCCAATAGGCATTATTGAACTATGGAAGGTGAGCGGAAAAGGGGGGGGGGGGGAGGGTTCAAGGCTGACCACATAAGCCAACGTACTGTTGAATGTGGACAGTGATTTCTGAGAAATTGGAGAATTGGAGTCTGACAGTGTTGGAAGAGGCGTTGGGCCCATCATAATCCTTACCACAACACACCACGCCACATCACACCACACCACACCACACTCACCACAACACACCACGCCACACGACACCACACTACACCACACTCACCACACAACACCACACCACACTCACCACACAACGCCACATCACACTACACCACACCACACCACACTCACCACACCACACCACACCACACCACACTCACCATACCACACCTCACCACACGACACCACACTCCCCACACCCAACCACACCACACCATAGCACACTACACCACACTCACCACACTACACCACACTGCAACACACCTCACCGTACTACAGCACACCACACTACACTACACCACACCAGACCAGACCACGCCACGCCACGCCACGCCACGCCACGCCACGTATGTCTTGTTGCCTTCTATGACTGTTGCTTTCCTGCGAGGTCTGTCAGGAATTACGCTCTCTCATGTCGAATGATTTATGTTGAAGTCCTTTTGAGACATCTCGAGAGTGTCTTTATACTGTTTTTTGTTTTGTTTTGGTGCGCCATCTTTACGATTCCCTGAAGACAGCTTAGAATAGAATACTTCCACTTATTTTGGGATTCTGTAATCGGGCACTCTTACAACTGGGCCAGCCAAGCGAAACTGAGTCCTTTTTGGTGTATTTCATGTGCAAATGAGTAAATGACAGAGCGTCTTGGCATGCTTTGGTTGCTCTGTCCAGGCCCTCAACTCTGTAAAGAAACGACCAAAGCCCAAGGCCAATGTCCAACTTACGTGCACGTTTGTACACTGGGCCTACAGTTAAGAATTACATGTATATCAGAACACGACAAAAATTGCCTAGACTGGTGAAAAACCACGATGTAGGCTAGGTTCAACTTAGAAAATAGTAGCACGCCCTGCTCATGTTCATTACTGAAGACAGGCTGGCTGATTATTTTTACGCAAAATAAGTGGTTACGCGCTGAAGGCCTAGTCTACGAATAAATGTAGGCTAGTGTGTTGGAAGTTGAAAGTTGAAAGCATTTTGCACAGTGCTTAGGCCTAGGCTACTGTGTCGCACCTTGCGTCACCAAATTATCTAAGTTCAAGGCCAGTAGGTCAGATAGGCCTAGGCTCTATCTCGTGTTTTGATGACGTTTTGCTTTGTGATTGTGCGGCGTTGTAGACTCTATGGGCCTGATAACTACATTTCATTAGCCTAAGGCTATTGCTTGTAGTCTAGGCCTAAAGATAGCTATCTAGAATCTAGGCCTTTTATAATTCTCTAGATCTAGATTAGGCTAGATCTAGATCTAGATCTAGATCTAGTCGGCTTGTGAATAAATTTTCCGTTCCAAGTATTTTGTTCTAGATCTAGATCTAGATCTAGATAGATACTACTTTTCTGGAACGCACCGGAAGGCACCGCTGGATAGATATAAGCGCAAGGCGGATCAAGTTTCCTTCTGCAGTTAGGTCTAGAATCTAGCTTTTTCATCTTGTAGTTGACAGGAAGTTCGTTTTGGGGGATTAGGCAATTATTAGATTATTCGACCAAGACGAATTTTCGCAACCGGAACCATGTCTTCTCAGTCACCATTTCCATTCGCTTGAAAGACTT
>NW_004797322.1:1126111-1127088 GCF_000002075.1 Aplysia californica | reverse complement strand
ACACACACACACACACACACACACACACACACACACATGTGCACTCACGAACAAGCGGGCGATATGATGGAAAAAAAAGAAGTATTCTACTCCTAGATTCCCCTGACGTATCCATGAACAATAAAATTAATGTATATATCGCTGTCTTATTTAAGGCGTCCGTTGTTGAAAGGCCACCTTGTGTGGATGCCCTTTTCTCCTTCAGATACTAATCTCATCATATTTTTCCTGGCAAAATGTCACCGTTATAGCTCTGACTGGTTGGTCTGTATTCATTCAAGTCAGTAACATAAACAACTGTGTCGTCCCTGTTTTTTCTGGCTTACTTTTCCCCTGAATTATGATCATTTATCGTGCCGACGTAGACTACTTCTCTTTACCACAGTTATTCCAAAATATGGCAAGATAGCATCAACTAAAAGTAGAGTCGCTAAGCTCTGCGAAATGGTTAAGCTTCTTTGGTCTCTCCTATTTTTTAAAAATTTTTTTTGGTATATTATTTTGTCTCTTGTCCTGATTCTGTCCCTTTTTTATGTGACATTCTCTTCAAGTTATGTATCGCCTAAGAAAAACAAAAACAAAAACACCAGGCAAAAAAAAAAAAAAAAACCCCCAAAAACATTAGATCTAGATCTAGATCTAGATCTAGATCTAGATCTAGAATCTATGTCAATATCTATTTTTTAAATATTTCTATATCTTTACGGCGCTCGAAACTGCTTAAAAATGATTGAGCTGGGATCAGGTTAGGATTAGAAATCATGCACCCATACTCTCTAGATCTAGCCTAGAAACTGAAAAGCATAGATTAGAGTCTTTAAAGATCTACACCCATAATCTGATGAACAGCACAAAAAGACAATCCAACTGTCAACTGTTGTTGTTGATCTCACTTGTCGTTAAAAGAAGAACCGAACACCACTCACACACATACACGAACACACACACACACATGCACACACACACACACACACGCA
>NW_004797322.1:1123807-1126011 GCF_000002075.1 Aplysia californica | reverse complement strand
CTCTTCAAGTTATGTATCGCCTAAAAAAAAAAAAAAAAAAAAATTAAAATAAAACAAACATACCCAAAACCCGAAACAATGCCATTGGGGTTATGGACCCGGAAAGTGAGGCAGTACAACATAACAGTAGGCCTAGAGTACATAACCCGGGTATGTGTGCCCAACTATAACCACCGCCAGCACTGTCACCACTACCATCACCAAGATCCAAATTAACACCTAGCCTCCGGCAGGCGTACGCACTAGGCTTCGATCCGGACATCGCGAAAGACGATCGATCCGCTATATTTTATAATGCTGACTTGGCTCTGTTGCGAAATGAAGCGTCTATTGTTTTGTAAACTGAATATTATCACTGTGCATGAAATTCTCATTTTTGTATCTTCATATTATTCAAGTATTTATGTAGAGCGATTTGCATGGTAAGACCCAGTTGCGTTTCAACTTGCCATTTGCATGATAAGACCCAATTGCGTTTCAACTTGCCATTTGCATGGTAAGTCCCAATTGCGTTTCAACTTCAGTTTCTCGCCAAATCTTCTAACGCTTTCCTCTTGAAAGTGCGAAGCGATTCTTCTTTGTAATAGTTTCATGCCAATGGTATCATGTCACAATGTTTTCCTTCTTTGCACACCATAGTAGTAATACTACTATTATTTGTAAGTATTACCGAATGCACGAGCTTAAAGAGAAAATAGAAAAATAAAATGAATGAGACGTCTTCCGTGGGCGGTTGGGGGGTGCTCTAGTGTGGTTGGCTTCTTCTTTCCATCAAACATCTATCGTCTTTATCTCCCGTCCTTAAAACTTTTGTGTTTGTTATTCTCTTGTAGCACCTCTAATCTTCGGCACTTATAAGACCTTAATTGTGTTGCAAGTACCGAAAAACACTTACTAAAACTAAAGGCCTCTTCCCGGGTCAGTTTCATGTTTGCGACATGGCTTGTATTCTTTCTTTCTTTCCCAGCCTCCCGACCCAGAACACGTTAAATAACTAAACATTATAATCTGTAACGTTGCTCACTTTGAATCGTAAGAAAAAAACAAATCCAAATTTGCTGGAGAAAACCGATTGCATTCCCAAAACACCACTATAATTCTGCTTCAGCGAACAAGGTATCCCACAAAACATGATTTATATCGTTAAACATTGAACTGGGTAGAAAAGATCCATGTCAGCAGGAAAAGACTGGTTGCAATCCGACGACACCGAGGATAAAAGACAAAACTTAAAGGAAAAATGTCTCTGATGGATATATTAATCAGCTCCTGTCGCGTGTCTTGCCCAATAGACTGTTCTGAACCTTTCTTCTGTTACGGTGGGGAATGTGTGCACAGCTGATTTTAGGATTTTAACTGACACAGCTGTGTTAACGACATCATATTGAACCTTGAAAGATTTTCTTTCTTTTTTTTTGGTCCTGTAGTAGTGAACAAGATATTATGCTCGAACCAATCATGTCCGATCTTCCAATTCATGTTTCTGCTCATACTTCTAGCAGGAAAACTTTAACCAATAACTAGTTACTTCCTGTTCTTTGATTCTATCGCTGGCACTTTGCAGCGTCATCATAACAATAACAAGAGCACTTTCTATCTGGCTCTCGTGCAAATCTTCTTGGACGTCTGGCACCCAGTTAATGCTAATCCTATTTTCACCTCTTTGAGTGCAGCGTGTGTTTTTGTTTTAGTTTGGCTGTGGGTGTAATCTTTTGTTTTTGTGATTGGATTCTTACGACACTTTTACGACAGTGAAAGTTGCTGATTTGACCTTTTGAAGGGGTTAGTGTTAACATGTAGTTTGTTGTAGGGTTTTTTAAAATCTGTTTTAACTGTTGTGGGGTAGGTTGCCTAGTGGTTGCGCTACCGGATTCGTAATTGTGAGGTTGCCGGTTCGGGGGTTTGAGCCGCGGGCCAGACGTTGTGTCCTCTGGAAAGGCACTTTACACAAATTTTCCTCAATTCACCCCGGTGAGAATGGGTGCTTGGCCACAGACAGCGAAAGATCTTGTCAGTGTGTTTGTGTTTTAGCACCCATAAATGGCTGCTTACACTGTATGCTTCCCAGAAAGTTGAGTTTGTTTCAGAATGCACTCAGGTCTGCTGGGGTAATACATTGTTGTTTTGATTGTGAAGCGCATAGAGCTTGCAGTTGAGCGGGGACTTGCGCTATAAAATAAATGCTATCTATTTATTATTATTAT
>NW_004797322.1:1119581-1123676 GCF_000002075.1 Aplysia californica | reverse complement strand
TCATTATTATTATTATTATTATCATTATCATTATAACTCTTCGTATATGCAAGGTTATTCGTCCTTTGTACGCAGCCAGTTTCGTCATCCGCGTTTTCAACGTCACAAACTTCCATCTAACCCCGCTCATGTTAAGTGAAGACCTTTGTTACATTTGGTCTTAAGAAAGAGGCTTTTCAGAGCTACCGTAGTACGCATGTCCTGATTCTCCTTTCTCTGTGGGGCCGCCACATTATTTGGGTAGCCTTGACGTCAGGCGCGAAAGACACTTAAAATAAAATACAAATTTAAATATACACAATTAAAAGGAAGAGTGGAAGACCAAGAGGGTGCACGTTAACTTTCGCCGAAAGAGGATCGACGAAGGCAAACGTGCAGGCGTTCAGAAAAGTCGGGTCAGGATGACCCTCGCCCTTTGTACAATTAATTGTATTCTCCATAAATAATCTCGCGGCGGATAAATTTATTGTGTACACCCAAAGTGAACCGCACGATCGCTTTATAGCCAACAGAATCAGAAGGATGGCAAAAAAGTGCTTATTTAAAGTCAAGACGCACGACTCACCCTGACTGTAAAGAAAATCTAGAGGTTATGGTGAATAGACGAGGATTAATACATGCTTATGGCACGTTAACACTGACCCAACACTAACACTGCCTGAGTTTTGCGGGATCTTCACTATGGTTTCGACTATTCGGGCTAAAAGACAGATGGCTGGGAAGGAGATGGTTTCACTCGGAGAATGGTAGCAGTGAAAATGTTTAAATAAATACAATCGTAACGGTCTAAAAAGGCCACACACTGTCGAGGAAAATCTGGCCTTCTTAGACAGGTGGGCGTTTCATAAAGTGTCTGTATAATGGAAAAAATGAAAGTGGGAAATTGGAAGTGGCCGTTTGTACTGACCAAGTGATTTTCTTATACTTATAGGTGGCTGCTAGAGCAGGTTTTAGTGTATGTATGGGAGGGTGGACACAAGGGCCTGTCCGAAGTAGGCCGAGCGAGCATTATTATAGATGAGGTAGATGGATGGTGAACCGGTGGGTGGATGGATGGAATGAAGGATGGATGGATGGATAGATCTCGAGTAACTACTGAATGGAAAACTGTATGAGTGATTAGGTGGACGGGTGAATGAATGCGTGAGTGATTGGATGGACGGAAGAATTAATATATGAATGTTTGGGTGGACGGATGGATGAATGTATGAATGATTGTATGGACGGAAGAATGAATATATATGATTGATTGGGTGGACGGATGAATGAATGAATGAATTATTGGATGGACGAATGAATGAATGTATAAATGATTGGGTGGACGGATGGATATCGATCGGGTGGATGGATTGATGGCTGAGTGAGTGATTTAGTTAATGGGGTGGGTAGGGGTGGATGAAGAGGAAGTGTGGAATCGGCATTAGAGAGACACGGTGGAGAGAGACGGGAGAGATTATATGTATATAATATGATATTATAACCTGGTAGATCTTATATCTTCGTGAGTATAGAACTGTGCGGAACGCTCGCTATCGAAACGACACTACCTCGTGTCTGCTCCTACTGATCCCGCTATGTCGTCACTAAGCTATGTGCCGAGTCCCGGGAGAGAGAGAGAGAGAGAGAGAGAGAGAGAGAGAGAGAGAGAGAGAGAGAGAGAGAGACTCTCTCGCCGGACAAGCCGACCCCGTTCTGGGAACTTTCTAAAAAAACTTCGGTGGCCTGCCACCACCACCACCACCACGCGACTGAAAAGCGCGCGCGCGCGCATCGTCGTATGTTCGCCCTCTCTCCCTTCAGCCTTCTCTTCTCTCTGTCTTCACCGTTTAGCTGTGTGTGTGTGTGTGGCGGCCTCATCGTTCCACAGGTCTCCTCGAGAGCGTCGTCATTCCTCATGCCGTTCATGACTCGCAACACCACGCTGAGTGACCGGTGAAACAAGCACTGCTTTGGGAACTCTTTATTCATTTTGATCTGTTTTGTCTACCATGGTAGTTGTTTCTGACATTTGGATGCTCATCTTGAAGAACAGCCGTCACTATAATGTGAGTATCGCGCATCATGTGCGTCTTGCTTCTCCGTCAAGGCGTTTTTGTGTTCCTCGTTATTTATTTAGGCCTATTTATTATTTTGGCGGGATTTCTCAATCTCAAGACGTGAGGCAAGGGGAAGGTAATCGATAAATGTGAGCTCACGCCCACGTGATATGACTAAGAGAAGGTCAGTGATTTCTGCTCCGGCCATGAAGCCGTGCTATCACCTCATTTGGGGGGGGGTGTCAGCGAATGTAGGTTGACCGTCGTTACGTCTTCAGCTTTGATGTAGATCTACTAGATTCTAGATCTAGAATCCAGCTTTGATATTATAATCGAATTTGTGTAAATTATTGAGGGTGTCTTATATAAGATCGGTTGTGTTCACTCGTTCGTCTGTCTGTGCGCGCACATGTGTTTATGAGTTTGTGTTTGTGTCTGTGTGTGTGTATGTGTGCGTGTTCGTGTGCGTGTGTATGTGAGTGTGTGTGTGTGTGTAAGTATGTGTTTGTATGTGTGTGTGTGTGCGTGCGGACGCACGCATGTGTGTATCTGTGTGTGCGCGCGCGTGTGTGTGTGTGCGCATCTCGCGCCGGTCTGTGGGTGTATGGTGGTGGAAGAACGGAAAAGGGTGTGTCGTGTGTGTGTGTGTGGGGGGGGGGGGGGGTTGGTGTCAGTATAATTGCCTATGGATCCTATTTGCTATCATGTAGAATCTAGATTTAGATCTAATCTAGATGTTAGTGTCGAAATCATTAATTGTGGACGCTCATCTCCCTGTTCCCCATTATCTACTCTTCATTCCTGTGTGTCTGTCCGTCCAGTAGATCTAGTTGTTTGTTCTTGAACTGTGTGTTGACCACTTCCTCCCTCCTATCAAACCTCTACCATAATTTCTTTCCTCCTCCTTTTCTTTATTCTCCAGTAACACCTAGTCTTCGGCACTTATATGGCCCAATTGTGTAGCAAATGCTGTAAAACTAACTGTCTGTGTATCCCTCTGTCTAATTTTTATCCAGTAGACTCCCTGATCTGTGACGGGTCGTCCAGTGTGCACTGTACCACAGTTTTTCTGTTCTCCGAGACTGTCTTTACCTTGTCTTTATTACTTTCATCCCTTCTACTTCTAGTCCGCGTATCATACAATAGGGCCTACATGAAGTCGAAAAAGACGTTTTTGTCGAGAAGAAAAGTGATTATCTGTTCAGATGGACGTCTTAGACAATGTGTTAATGTTTAACCCCCCCAAAAAAACAAAAAAAACAAACAAACAACAAAAAACAAAAAAACAAACAAAAAACACTCCAAAAAAAACAACAAAAAAACAACAACACACAAAAAACAAAAACAAAAAAACCCGGAAAATAAAAACCAAAGGATGACGTGAGAAGTGATCGCTTGTAACAGGTGATTATGTTAGATAGGTAACCATCAGAGAAGGTTCGACTGTGGTTGTATTTACTTTGCACTCAGCTTTATTCTCAATTCTCAACCGTCAGAGACAATCATGTCTGCGTGATAGCCTCGACTCTTATAATGGTTCTGAGATCCACTGGAGCCTAATCAATTATATAATTACGCCCTGAAGTAGTCATAATCTTCTCCTATTAGATTTGTTATGGCTTCTGTTAACCTTTATTGAACTGCTTGCTTTGGCTTCTTACCAGGGGTTCTGTTGATTGTTGAGCATTGCGCGTTTGATATTGGCACTGCCTACCTATTATTATAGTAACTTACGTGTATTGTACTTCTTGCCAAAGAACGCTTCTTAATTTTAAAGGTTTTTTTTGTTGTTGCCTATCCAGGTTTCTAACTTACCAACAATGAGCAGACGTGGTGATTTGCCACTTGTTGTAGTTGTTGGCTTTACGGTGTGCATAATGTATTTATGCACATGGCCTCTTCTCTGGATGGCCTCTCCGTGTGCTATGACAAATCCTTAAACCCCATTTTTAAGAACAAAACCAAAGAAAACCACGTCCTAAAATAGATAGATAGATAGATAGATAGAGAGATAGATATATATATAGAGAGAGAGAGATAGAGAGAGAGAGAGAGAGAT
>NW_004797322.1:1117628-1119130 GCF_000002075.1 Aplysia californica | reverse complement strand
TGTGTGTGTGTGTGCTTGAATGCACTCATGAACTTTTGTAACGCCACTACCGTTATAATTACGACCTAAGAAATATTAATTCCTGCGAGATGAATAAAGAGTGTCCTTGCCAATGTCATTATTGCTTCTTACATTTCCTGGAGTGCTCTGTTGGGATACTGAATAGTCTATGTCCGATGTAGGTGAAATCCTTTTACGCCCGCATCGACAGAATGTAGATTATTTAGGAGGCGGGTTTCTGATCCTGCCTATCGGGGCAACTGGGGCTACTTGAGACACAGCATCCCAGCAGAAAGACTGAGATCATCATCATCATCATCATCAATGTCTTTCACCCCACGCTGGTTATAGGCCACACACAAGCTCCTTCCATTTATCTTTATCCTGTCCCATCCTTCCATGTGAGCTTCATCGCTCTCATGTCCCTGTCCACTCATCTCCTCCTTGTTTTGCGTGGCTTACCTCTGCCTCGTGCTCCCTGTGGGTTCCATTGCAACGACTGTCTTGTGATATTTCCCCATGGGCTTTCTTTCCCATCCATCGTAACTTTCTTAGTCCTATTTCTACTTCTGTATATTCCTTTTGTCCTGTCCTTTCCAACGGCTCTTCATGAAGACTGAGAACCGAACCTGGGTATCCTGCATGCGACAGCGAAGCGCCTAACCGCTCCGCCACAGACGCCGGTTCTGTGTTCGAGGTGTCCTACATTGTGTCTCAAAGGTCGTTGACCTCAAAGACAAACTGAAGGAGAAACTGGGGAGTAGTGGAGGACGCGGCTGGACAGTATGTGATTCAGGTCGGAGGCGGGAAGATTGACCTACTTTAGGAGACCCAGTTTCTTCTTAATCCTGTTGTTTGTTGTTGTTATATATCGGGCTCTCGAATTTTAATTACCTACTTACTTTCCAGTTTTGATTCGTTCAACTTTTGGGTTCTGTGTCACTTGGTGTGAGTTCGCCGTAAATAGGGTAAAGCTTTTAGACTGACACATAACGGTAATCAGAACAATATTTTTCTTTTTTGTGAATGATAATTTAGGGCTCAAAAGACCAAACCCCCCCCCCCCCCCACACACACACACACGCACAAAACATTGTTGCATCACCAATACATTGAAACAGTGGTTCGGGCAGTAGTTCTATAGTACCAGCATCTGTGATGTAGCGGTTAGGCACTTCACCATCGCATGCACAGGTTCTCATAGTTCCGTGTCCGAGTGGGAAGGATTTTTTATCGAGTCTCTCGGGTTGTTTTTTCTTCCGAATTTGCATGTACCGTGCCTCCTGGATTGACCCTCCAAAATGTGTGGATGGGGGCATTAAACACCGACAATTAAAAATAAATAGTGCTAGTGACAGTGTTGTATATGCGAGAGACAATGCAGACATACTTTTGAGCGGGGGGACAAAAAAGATCAGGACTCCGTCGTACAGTGTAGTGTCATTTGTAGGATTGAACCAGAACTCAAGACACGATGCCCTATGCTCAACTTCCTTCTTATG
>NW_004797322.1:1115883-1117046 GCF_000002075.1 Aplysia californica | reverse complement strand
AACCACTAGTTTGGAAGAGAGAAAGGCAGAACACAGGCCCTAATTAATGTTTGTTACACACACAAGCGCTCCACGTGTTATGTGGACACGTCCAGTCTTGTTGACGGACAGAAATGAGGGATTAGCTGTAGCTAGCTGCCTGTCTACCGCTGCCCCAGGGAGGCCTTGAGCAGACGCGGGACTCCTTGTGGTTAACGTAGCCAGTGATTTGTCGGTTACAGACAACTAATTATTTCTACTTTATGAGCGCTTTTTGCTCGATGCTGTCTTCTTACTGTTTCGCATTTTCTGCTGAAAGTGTGTCATCAAACTCGCCCGATGTAGGCAATTTCAGTAGGGCATGACCTGCGAAATTACTTATCTTTGTACCTTACAAGACTTCATTATGATTTGCTACAAATTGTTACGCGCGTTTTTGAAGAGCAGTCTTGTATTTTGTACTACTTTTGTCACTGTCACTTCTGTCTGTCTCGCTTGCTTACCCTCCGACTAATGTGCTTCTCATACTTAACCAAATGACACAACTCCAGCTTACACAAACAGCCACATTTTAGGCTCGATTGGAATCACACAAATAGGATGTTTTTGGCATGTGCACATATTATTGAGAACTAAAGCCCCCAAGTAAAGAGGCCCTTGGTAAGTTTCCAGAGCAACCAGGCCAAATTTAAGACCATGTTAAGATGTCTAATGTGTGTGTTTGCCGGGGGGCCACAGGGAGGTCCTTTTTTTTTGTCTTTCTCCTTACGTTTGTTTATTTCTTCTGTAAGTCTTCTGTTATCACTGCACTAATTATAATTATGAAGGTTCGCTTCTCTTTACTCTATAAAATAAACAAGTCATTAATGCCATAAGGTACGTCTTTCTTGTCCTGATCGTTGCACATTGTTTTGGTAAAACACGCGATTGATCTAATTGTGTTGCAAGTGCCGTAAGACTTAAACAAAATAAACGAAACAAAGAACAGAATAAAATGGGTAAAATTTAGGTGGCCGATACGCTCTGATGGGTGTGTGGCGTGATCCCTGAATGTGTCCTACAGTTTGGCAGGTCCGGCTTCAACAACAGAAGTCTTTGTGCTGCATGCATGAGGAGCCTGTTGCCGCAGCTTGCAGATTTGGTGAACAATGGACACGTTCTTTCTCTCTCTCTCTCTCTCTCTC
>NW_004797322.1:1110927-1113775 GCF_000002075.1 Aplysia californica | reverse complement strand
CTCTCTCTCTCTCTCTTTCTCTTTCTCTCTCTCTCTCTGTCTGTCTCTCTGTGTGTTCGTTTAGTTTTTGTGTTTTCTTACCTTCTTGTAACAGAGCGAGTGTGGGCCAGCGCCGTATGGATCGACAATCGAAGAGAGGTAGTCAGGAGGGAGTCACTCTTTAAGTTTGGGAAGGAGGGCAACTGAAAGAGAGGGGGGAGGGGGGAGGCAGCGACTTATAAAATTTGCGCAGTCGTTATACTCCTCTAGATCTATATATTGAATTCTGGGATGATAGCGTCTTGAATATTCTCCTGCAGTCTTTGTCTTGACGTGGGGAGGGGGAAGAGGTGGTGGTGGTCTAAATTGCTGGCCTGATCTATATTATCTCATAGTGCTATAGATCCCCCCCCTCCCCCCCAATTATTTCCTTTAAAAATGCTCACACATCCGGCCTGTAACTATACTATGAGTAGTTTAAGCCTCTTGGCAACCTTGCGCGCGCGCGCGCGCGCGCACGCACACACACACACACACACACACACACACACGCACACACGCACACACATACACACAAATGCTCACAAACATGCATACAGTCACAAACACACGCACACGTGCAGACACATACGCACACACGCACTCACACGTACACACAGGCCTAAGCTGACAAACCTATCGACTTCATTACCAAACTTCCTCAGCTGCAAACCATCATAAACATTGGTGTAACTGGAAAAGCAGGCAAGCTCGTTTAAGCCGTCACAGTAGCACACGTGCCCTTATTTTTCAGTTCGCAATGACCGTTCAGTGATCAAAGTGAACAAATAAAACAAAACAAAAAACAAGCATCAACAAAGCAAAAAAACACAAAGCGATCCCTCCCAAAAACATAAATAAACTAATGAATAAATAGAATTTAATTAAATCAAGGACCCCCCCTCCCCTTTAAAAGGGACTACCTAAACTACCTTCCGAAGCCAGTTTTCGATGCCAGGGCTCGAACTGAAACAATTTACATTCAGAGTGAACATACTGCACAATGACTGGTCTTCTGGTTCAGATAGATGTCCCTTGTCCTCGTCAACCTCGCATGGATGGAAGTCCACACTCTGTTTGTATCACGTCGTTCGTGAGCTTTTTTAAAGGACTATTCGACCACGCACAGATTTACCAGGTCAGTGCACTTCCTTTCTACTTGCACTTGACGTTTTGACGCTTTGCCAAGTCCCCATTTTGACCCAACACCGGCCTTGGATATTATTATGGTGTAGAACTGCATGGTAGGTTTTGGTCAAAACAACGACTTTTTTAATCTCCTTTTGTTCGTTCTTTTTGGGGGGTATTTATCATAGGACGGAGGTTAGTGCGCGCGCGCATGTGTGTGTGTGTGTGTGTGTGTGTGTGTGTGTGTGTGTGTGTGTGTGTGTGTGTGTGTGTGTTTGGATTTGGAAGAGGGGGTTGTGTCAAGGTCCATATCAAGTCAAGAGCACAGGGCACAATCTGGACAAGTTTGGAGTCTCGATTTTCAATCTGGGAAGATAATGTCCCAGACTAGTAGAGATGTAGTTCCAACGACAGAAACAAAACAATGATCAGGAAAAAGCTCTTATTATCGGGAGATGGCGGGTTCGCAGTCAGAAAAACAAAGAAAGAAATGAAGACTTTCGAGCACTTACTGTGAAACAACATCTATGCAGAGTAGAGTGGAAAAACAAGAACAAAAACACACGCCCCCACAAAAAAACAGCAACCAAAGACAAAAAACAAACAAACAAACAAACTACAACTCCCCCCCACCCCCCTATCAGAATCAGGACAGAACAACAATGAAACAGCAAACACAGCAAAACGATGGAGAAAGAGCCCCCACCCCCACCCCCTCCTTTTCCACCACAATCCTTCCCGCGTAGAACAATTTCTTCCGCGTCTACTGACTGGCAGTTCAGAATATCGATTAATAAGAAGCGCGCGAAAACGCTGGCGCGAAATTCCTGTAAAAGCTGTTTTCTCCTGGTTTTTCCACTTCCTTCCTCCAAAGTGCGCGGTCTGCGAGTCCCGTTCTCTCCCACTACTGAGATAATACGGCTTGACGAAGAATGCTCTCGGGTGGACTGTTGACGGTACTACGTTCTACTGTGAGATAGCTGTGCTGAAATCGACTCTACTATTCAACATTTATGGTTTTTCTCGCTACTCACAGCTAGCTGTGCTATTCGAAGCGGCGCAGAGCCATTCGAATGCTGTATGAGTTTTACGGATAACTGGTTATCATCTTAAGTTTTCGACCCCTTTCCGAAAATTATAGCACGTTTCATCTAAAATTATTGAGATAGATGCATCGATACTTTTTACTTGAATATTACGAGACAGTGTGATAAATGGTGACATAAAATAAGAGTAATAAAATACCTTTAACAAGTATTCGCTTCGTTTCAGCATTTACTAGTCACACCATGCATAGTTGACGGGCTCAAGGTTATCGAATATTGAGACGCAGCGGATGGCTTTGCAAAAAGATTATTAGTAGGTAGGTGTAGTGACATCTATAGCTGATGGACTAATATTATTATATGAAACCTGATGCAGATGGTAATCGAATAACACACATTGTAACTACTCTTCGAAGCGTCAGCGAAGTTTCGTTTCTTCCAATCTCACAACGCTACGCTCTACACATTCGACTGACTTGCTGGAATGGAATCGAGGGTGGTTTGGTTGTGAAGGTAATTGAAAGTGGGCGGGGGTAATTGTGAAATGTATATTTTATACCCGATCCTTTTCTGCACCAAACGAATGAAACTGGTCGAAGCGGGCTTTGGCTTCCTGGGACATAAAGAAAAGGGGAGGGGAGGGGAGGGGCGTGTCA
>NW_004797322.1:1107708-1108681 GCF_000002075.1 Aplysia californica | reverse complement strand
CCCCCCCCCCCCCCCCCCCAAACATAAACGCACACCAAAAAAAATATCCAAAACTACTAAACGCAAATCATCCATCAAAACAAGGAAGGGAGCGCTCTGTGCTTATTTTGATCTGATTTGTCAATTTATGGTAAGCCAAAATATTCATGAGATGCCAATGACAGTCATGAGTCATGACATGAATATCGGGCAAGCACAATACTTTGTTTTCCTCGTTTCTGTCTGGTGCGCGTTATTTGGTGGGCACCCTGGTGTCTCGGGTGGTTGGAGGGCGCCCCTAGAAGTTTCTACGTTGTTGTTGTTGTTGTTGTTGTTGTTGTTGTTGTTGTTGTTGTTGTCGTTGTTGTCGTTGTTGTCGTTTAATACTGTCTTTCTGTCTTGCTTCCTTCCTCCCACACAACTGAATTGCAATAGAGCGTTTGATGCTCTGGGTAACCTATTATGTTGGCCCCACTTCGTTGGGTTTTTTTTCGTGGGTTGTTGGCGGGAGCTCTGGTGTGGTTTGCTTTTTCTTTCCTATCAAACGTCTATCGTCCTTATCTCTCCTCTTTATTTTTGTTTGTTTGTTACTCTCTTGTAACACCTCTAATCTTCGGCACTTATATCTTATGACCTTATTGTGTTGCAAGTGCCGTAAAACTCTTACTTATTAAAATTTAATTCGTTTATTCCACGTTTTTTATTTCTGTCTTTCCGTCCGGCTTCCTCCTCCCAAAGAGTGAAGGGTTGGCGGGTGCTCTGGTGTGGTTTGCTTTTTCTTTCCTATCAAACGTTTATCGTTCTTTTCTCTCTCCATAATCTTCGGCATTAAAGGTATACGATCTAATTGACTTGTAATTGTCATGAAACTTTTGACTAGACCGAACCTTCGTTTCCGTCTGGTATGCATTGTTGCAATATGGTGTGGATGTGTTCCTTGTCCTTGTAAGTCCCACTTCTTTTCTCTCCCTCTGTTAAATTTCTCTCTCCCCCC
>NW_004797322.1:1092865-1106806 GCF_000002075.1 Aplysia californica | reverse complement strand
TTCTTTTTCGAAAATCAGTCCATCCGGATCCGCCTTTACACCTGACCTTTCTGAAGAGACTCATGTCTCCAGAGTCGGTTTTTTTATCCCTCTCACCTAAGCGCCTTAAGAAGAGGGTTGATTGGTAGGCAACACTGTGTTACCCCTCCCCCCTCCCGAAATAATAGCACTCACCCTTTTCGTGGGTGGTTGGCGGGTGGTCTGGTGTGGTTTGCTCCTTCTTTCCTATCAAACATATATCGTCCTAATCACTTTCTTTTTTTGTGGATTTGTTTCTCTCTTGTAACACCTCTAATCTTCGGCACTTATAATATGACCTTATTGTGTTGCAAGTGCTGTAAAACTCTTACTAAACCAATCACCCTTTTCCTCGCTTGTCTTTTAGGATAGTGTTTCTGCCTGCTTTCATGAACTTTGGTATCAGTGCTGAGAGAGAGAGAGAGAGAGAGAGAGAGAGAGAGAGAGAGAGAGAGAGAGAGAGTGTACCATGCTATCTGTTTTTTGCTGTTAAAACGGTTGAAGTAAGCCATTGGTCGAGTAGTCTCCTGCTATACTGTGAAATTGATCATGTATAATTCTATTGGTTTTTTTTCTCTCCTTCTTTCTCAGATACCAAGCATACCTCATGAAACTGTTGGCAGTTAGCGAAGGGTCTCAGGCTCACTGTGCCACGATGTCAGTCTCATCCCCTCCCACCCCATCGCCTTCCCCGTCCTCCTCTGGCAAAGACCTGACCAACTTCCATCATCAGGGCGCAAGCAACATTGCTCAGCTCAGCAGCAGCAACAGCAACAACAAAAACACCTTGACGAACTGTGGTAGTAGTAGCAGTAGTAGTAGTAATCACCGCCAAAGTAACAATAATAACAGCAACGGCAGCAGCAGTAGCATTATCAAGAACGGCAGCAGCAGCAACAACAACAACAGCAGCAGAACCGACGTCACTATGAACGGAAACAGCATGACGAAGAGCAACGGCGCAGCGCGTCATCATCACCACCACCACCAACACAAACAACAACAACAACAACACAATAATTCGTCGCCCACCTCCAAACTGAACCGCTCGCTGATCATGAACCAATCGCCATCGTTGTCGTTGACGACACCAGGCGTGAGCCCAACTCCGACCGCGAATCCGGCGGAAAACGAAGAGGAAGGCGACCAGCTGGAGATCACCGAGCTGAGCCATCAGGGCCAGCTCCTGTGCGGCGTCAACAGCCTGCGCCGCCAAGGCCAGTTCTGTGACGTGACGCTGGTGGTGGAGGAGCGCGAGTACCCGCTGCACCGCGCCGTGCTGGCCGCCTCCAGCCCCTTCCTCTTCGACTTCCTCGCGTGCCTGGAGGAGACGCAGGAGCTGCAGCCCACGTACAAGCTCAAGGACGTCTCGCAGATCGGCTTCGAGTACCTGCTGGACTTTATGTACACGGGCAGGTCAGTTCGGACTTTATTTTTTATTTTTTATTTTTTATTTTTTTTGGGGAGGGGTTCTTTGTTCTGTTTTGGTTTCTTTTTTTTTGTTTCTGCTTTTGTTTTGTTTTGTTTTGTTTTGTTTTTTCTTGTTTTTGTTTACGTACTGACTATTGTCTTTGTTTTTGATTCTATTAATTGTTTGTTTTGTTTTTTGTTTACTCCAGATAAGTTCTGATCGAGTTTTGTTTTGGTTTTTGATTTTGTTTTTTGTGTTTTTGTTTCCTTTTGTTTTTTTTTGTTTTTAGTAGGAGTTTTATGGCTCTTGCAATGCAATCAGTTCATGTCACATGAATGTTGTAGATTAGAGGTGAATTGGTAGAGAGTAGTTTACAAAAAAAAGATGGATAGATAAGGACCACAGATGTTTTCGGGAAGGAGCTGCTAGCCACATCAGAGCACCCACAAACCACCCCCCACTCAGTTTTTAAAAAATAAGCCCAGTTTGCATTTTTACTTTTGAATAATATAAGTTGTTTAGACACTAATTTCCACCAAAACTGCAATAACAACATCAGATTTGTCACTAATAACTGCATAGGGCTTCTATAATACAATACAATGGCATTATTGTTAATCATATTCAATGAAGTACAATACAGGCAAATCCTGTTTTTTTTTTTTTTAATAACGTTGAACGTGAAAGAAAAAATAAAGTGTCTCTGGACTGCGTCTGCATGCATGTGTGTGTGTGTGTGTGTGTGTGTGTGTGTGTGTGTGTGTGTGTGTGTGTGTGTGTTTGAATGTGTGTGTATGTGTGTTTGTCTGTGTATGTGTGTCTGTGTGTATGTGTGTCTGTGTGTATGTGTGTGTGTGTATGTGTGTGTATTTGAATGCCTGTGTCTGTCTGTGTGTGTGTCTGTCTGTTTGTTTGTTTGTGTGTGCGCGCACGTGTGTGTGTGTGTGTGTGTGTGTGTGTGTGTGTGTGTGTGTGTGTGTGTGTGTATGTGTTTGTATGTGAGTGCCTGGCAGCTCTAAAAACGAATAAAAAGAAAAAAAATGACAAAAACAGTACATATAAAAAGAATGAATTAATGAGGCCGATAGCACAATGTTCTGAAGCTCGTCCGTTTGTTTTCCCAGCTGCTTTCGTTCGGGTGCCACCTGAGATGTCACTCGACTGGGTTTTTTTTTTCCACCGCAAGCTGTGTCTCTCCCATTTATTATTGTCCAGAGACTTGATCTCCCAGGATTTCTCGAATTCCTGGCGTTCTTCGTGCTCGTGGTTCATCGAGGGTCCTTTTTTTTTGTTTTTGGAGTTTTTTCTCGTTGTTTGTCGTAAGTCGTGTTCATGAGGTGATATTTTTGCACCACCTGTTGCCCATACATCCTGCTTTCTGCTCTGGTTCTTTTCATTTTTTGTGTAGGACATCGTCTCATAAACAGCTGCCTATCTGACCCCGAGGAAGCACTTTAATACCCAGGACACACCTTTCCCCTCCTCCAATCTAGCTCTCAGCTAAAAAAAAAAAAAAAGAAGCCCCCCCCCGTTTCACCCCCCCCCCCCACACACGCACCTTTTTGGCCCTCGAAAGGGGTCCGCTTAATTAAAAAGAAATCATTTTCATCTCATATGCGTCTAGGAGGGCGTGGTATATTATAGGTGGTTGTTGAATAATGCTCTATTGTCTCTCCTTTTCTATGAGTTTCAAATCAGACATCTATCGTCCTTAGCTCTCCTACTTCTTTACTTTCTATGTCACCTTCTAGTTAAACGTACCTCTCATCTTCGCCATTTACATGACCTGTTTGTGTTGCAAGTGTCGTAAAACCCTAACTAAAGTGTCTTGTACAAAATCTAAAAACAGAATGAAAAATTTATATTAAGAATAAAATAATTATATTGCATTTTATTATCCTCCCGTCATTTCTGCAGATCGGACCCCCCCCCCCCCCCCACACACACACACATTCTCACGATCCGCCCCATTCTCTGTCACATTCTTGAAGTGTTCATTTTTCTGGGGGGGAAAAAAATATCGCCATTTCCAGCTCTCCAGCATCGATCATATTGTCACCAGTGAAGTCAGCAGGACTGAGTTTCTCTATACCGCAATATTTATAATAGGCTTAATTATTCTGAGCGTTCTCCAGACACGTAGGCCACCTTTGTACTGCCAGTCCCACGCCCCGATTTGATTAGTGCCATGCCTATCTTTTCGATTTTTTAGAGGTTTCTTGCTGGCGCAGAGTTTTGTTGTTGTTGCTGCTTTGGTTGTTCGTATTGTTGTTATTTTATTTTTTACATACTTTAGGTAGATCATTTGTCATATGTTGGGTGTGCGTTGATGGTGGGTTCTTCATATTGTCAATTTTGACATCATCTTGGTAGAACATTGAACAATTTTGTTGACATTGGTACAAAGATGACTGAGTTGCTGACCTTTGAATGGGTCCTATCTTTTTACAACCTGTATTATGTGATTCATAATTCATGGACACACACACACACACACACACACACACACACACACACACACACACACACACACACACACATACACACACGCACACACACTGACACACACACACACACACACACCGACACACTGACACACACACACACACACACACACATACACACATACACACACACACACACAGAGTGGAACCTGCTCTAATGGCCACCTGTATAAGACAATCACTTCCCATTGTCTTCTTTATGTATTTTTTAACATTTTAGTGACGTTGTGTATGACGGTCACTTGCCTAAGATAAGCACCCTTTTTCTCCGTAACAACGGATAGCCGGATCGCTATTTGCCATTTTAGGTTATTTCGACTGTTGGCTACATACTGCATGTACATTTTCCCCTGCATTGTTTTGACAATTACCTTGTTTGTTTTGTTCCAGACTGCTTGTCCCTGTGACAGACGTCCCTGTGGTATACACCACGGCTCTGCTTCTCAAAATGGAGTCTGCCATTCGGGCTTGTGCTGGTTTTCTGGCGAAACACCTGACTGCAGCTAACTGTCTAGGTATCCGCCGAATTTCTGCTTGACTCGTTAGGGGTGTGGGTGATCGGAGGGGTGACCAGCTACATGATGTATCAGGAACCCCCACGATCCGCCCCATTTTTTGTCTCTTGTTGCTTTTGTTGCCTGTGTCTTGTTCGTTTTGTGGTCTGTGTTGCTGTTACATGTATTTGTAGTAATGTTATGATGGCACCATACGTTGTGCAAGGTCAGCTTTGCCATCAGAACTGAGTATGCAATATTTCAAGTTCTGTCATTCTCTTACGGATAAAGGATGAAATTGATAATGCTGGAGCGCTAAGAGAATAAACGTAGTGTATCTCCTACTTCATTGGCCACTTCTCAGCAGTCTTTGACTATTTGAGAACACTGTTCAGTGGCATACAAAGTATTTTTCATTTTCAAAGCGGAGTGAAGCTACATCGGTAGTATTCTCAATTGTCAAAAGATGCACATTGATGTGTATATAGTCACTGATGGCAAACGTTGAGGGCCACAATGCAGCATATTGATTGTTTTGTTATTTGGTTTGTGTTGTGAAATGTTTAAAGATGAAAAGAAATGAAAAAAAAAAGCAATAGTTGATGGGAAAGATGAAACTGAAGAACTCACCAGCTCCTCCCTTCTGAATATCCAAAACAGCAGATGAGGAGTAGAGAAGGAGAAAAGATGGAGTCTTGAAGATTGAAAGAAAGCCCCTAGGCTAGAAGGACTATATAAGGTGCGGAGTCCCTCCCACCACCCCCTTGATCCAGGTGAGACACCGATGACCACACCATTCTTGTTTCATTTGTTTTTTGTACTGGATGCCTGCACAAAATAATTTCCATTGTTCTCTTTTGTTTTCAACTGTCAGTGTTTCGCACAGTCATGTCAACGGGGCTTGCAACAGTTATAATATTTATATATATATATCAAGTTTCAGAGGTATCAAAAGCCGAGGCTACTGCAGACACATCGCTACTGTAAAATTACAAAATTCTAATCAACATTTTTGACCGTTTTAAGCTACTATGACCATGATGTCAGGAATGAAATGCTGCTCTATGAAAATTATACGATTACTCAGATTCGTTATCAAGATATTCAAAGAATTGCATGAAAAAAAATTTGAGATGTTGTGAAACTCGAAATTTTTAATGTCAAATTTCTCAAAACTAGACTAGGTGCTGAGCAGATAGGACTTTGTAATTCTATGGTAGCGACGTGTAATGTGTATGCTGAGGGAGCAAAAGAAGGAGAAAAGTAGAAGGGCAGATCTCACTCAATCACTCAACAGGTTGCCATGGTTTTTTTTCCTGCCTTTTCGGCATATTGTGCAGATTTTTATTTTGAGTTCATATAAGTTTTCGCTGTCACTGAAAATGTTTATGCTCCTACAACGCATTTTTTGCAGAGCAAAGAGAAAGTTTATAAAGCAAGTATATAAGAAAAGAAATTTTGTCTCTGTCTCTACAGTTGCATACCCAAGGTACTCATTTGTTTCTGCACACTTGTTATCTTTCTTCCCTTTTAATTTGCTGAAGAATAATTATATTATATTAGTCTGGTTTTAAATCCTTTTTTTCAGAAATGTGAATGCTTTTTTTGTCTTAATATATATATATATATCTATTTAGCATTGCCTTTTTACTTTTTTTGTGTTACTCAAAGTTAAGGGCTTAGTCATAAGCTTTTTGTGCGTTGAAAAGAGAAGCTAACACCCCTTGTGACTGAGGACAAATTTGAACCATACAGAATCAGGTATGTCAGAACTTTTGAGATGTTTCGATGTCCTTCGTTATGTGAATAAAGTTCCACAGGGACAGAATGCAGGTGTTTAAAATATACCCAGACAGTCTGATTGTTTCCTCTTCTACATCATTTCTTTGCAATTAAAACTGTCTTTTTCTCTTTTGCCTATTACAGGTTTGTATTCTAAAATCCTCATGCTTCTCGTGTCAGAAGTAGGAACTATTCAATGCCTTGGAGGGGATTTCAATAACTTGTTTTTTTTAGCTGTATTTGTGTCGAACTCTTTGTCAGATGGCCTCTTGATGTATTTACGGCAGGGTGAGGTGAAACCTTTTTTTGTATAGACATAAAATTTTGTCTTTGCTTTTTCAAGATATTGTTGTGGCAGCTTCTTTTATGGACCAGGCTGTCATTTTTTAAACTTTCCTCATTTAGAGGCAAATGTCTGTACTCTTACTTTATTCCATAATGCATCACAAGTTGTCCTGATTTACATTCTCATCCAGACCAACAGGATGTAATTCGGAATAGTGAATAGTGTACTCATCATTTTATTTATTTCAGGCTGAAGACATCTGGGCTTTATCGAAATGAATGTCTTTGTTCTAATTCTTTGCAAACTGTTGTTCATTTATTTGCTTTTTCTCAGCACTTTTTAACCCACATTGTTTATTGCATGCTGTAAATCCCCTACACAGAGACTTAATTTCTAATATGGAAACAGATTTGTTTCTATTGTCAGAGAAAGTGTGTGGTTTAGTTACTTGTGTCACAACATGGTGGAATCAGGTGCTTGTCAGTTTTTGAGCATTTGGAATTATTGAATTGATATCATCGTAAAGTTAAAGCATGTTCATATGTCTTGCTTTTGATAAAGAAATACCTATCTATCATGAAAAGAAGGTGAGATATTTGCAATTGAAGGAGGTTCGGGTTGCCTGATGACAGAGGTAAAATTAGTATGGAAATAGCTGTCAAAGTCTGGTTATTTTCAAAAACCTTGAAAACTGCAAATTTACATTCTTGGTGCATTTGATTGGCTTTTTTTGTGTGTAAAATCCATACAGCAGTATGTTTTTAATGGATATTAAAGGTGCGTTTAAGCCAGACATTTTTTTTTTAAGTTTGAAAAGTTGAAAAGTGTTAATTTCTTTGATTTCATTATTTTGACAAGTGCCGGATTTCACCATGATACCACACCAATGAAAGTGGAATGGACTGAGCTCGGAGAAATGATCATCGAACCAGTGTGCTGACATTGACAGGGCTTTATGGAAATCACTGAAAATCTTGAATTGTATGTTGTCTTATACTTATAGCTTGTTTCTCTTTTCTTCTCTCCATCCAACAGGTATTCGTCGCCTCCTGAAAGACAAAGAGATGAAAGAAGCAGTGGATGAGTATATCAGGTGTAACCTGGCAGACATTATGAGCAGCAGATCTTTCTTTGGACTCACTGATCTGCAGGTGGAGGTTGTTGGTAGGTCTTCTTTCTACTCCATGTTGAAAGTAAGATGATTCTTTTTACCGATTTCTACTTTGATAGCGAGAAAATTCTATTTTCAGGTAGAGGTTGTTGGTACAACTTCTTTTTTACTTTGTGTTTGATAGCAAGAAAACCTATCGGCAGGTTTGTACTATGTGTTAGGTAGTGAAATGATTCTATCTGTAGGTTTCTACTTTGTGTTTTATAGGGACATTATTCTATCTGCAGATTTCCACTTTGTGTTTTATAGTGAGACAATTCTATCCGCAGATTTCAAATATATGTTTTTTAGTGAGAAAATTCTACCTGCAGGTTTCTGTTTTTTGTTTGATAGGAAAACAGTTGTGACTGCGAAGCTCTCCTGTCGACTGATGGACATACTTTTATTTACTTATTAAAACACCAAAGAAAAAATGATACCATCTATAGCAAAAACAACTATGACTGCAAAAAGAAAACTTTGAAATGAAGAATACATTTTAGTAGCATGTGAGGGAAAGAAACACCACTAAGTATTTAATCTGTGCTTAAAATGACGTGGACAGAAAAATTGCAAAATAGTCAGTAGGAAAGAATGAAAATAAATATTATGATGAAGGTTTTGAATATGAACAGCTTACTTTGTGTGAGAAGAGTGATGATAAAGATGGTTATGAAAATAATGTTCTTGATGAATCTGGAAAGATTGAATATTGGATAACTTCATAAATAAATACTTGACATTTCCAAAATAGAAAAATTCCGGTCTCCGTTTTTTTTTTACTGCGTTGCAGCAATGATATGAAAGATGATGGTGAAGATAAGAGGTGATTTATTATGAGGCTGTTGATCTCTTTCTCTGTCAGGTCTGGATGAGAACATCAAGGATGAGACGATGGAGAGGCGTCTGTTCTCTCTCGTTTTGGACTGGGCCAAGAATAATCTGAACGATCTGAAGCCCAAGATGGAAAGACTCACAGAGAAGGTGAGCATTCTCTTGTCACAAATTTTTCCTGGATCAATGTGTTTGATAGTTTGCAAAGAACATCATCAGTGAAATGTTCAATTGCACTAAACTGAAAATGCTAAATATTTCAGGAGAGAAGAAAAACAACTGTTTCATTCTTTGTGCCATAATTATGTCTTTTTCCTCAATTTTTTTCAACATTTAGAATTTCATTATATATGGCAGCAAAATATTTTTTGAGCACCTGCAACCGAAGTCACAATTACAGAAACTGCTAAATAAAAAAAAGATTCAAAATTTTGGACTCAGTACATTTTTACAGCTGGGCGACGAAATGAGAATGTTATATCAGGAAGAACAGTGTTCCTGGAGTTGATTCACTGTTTTGTTAACCCTTTGATTTTTGTCCAAGCACCCAGTTTTTTCTTCAAGTTTTGCAGCTTAACTTTTTCTTCCATTCGGTGCTGGGCTCGCGCTCATTTAATATTTTAGCGTATTGCATAAGCCAGTTGCTTAAGAGAAATTGAATAAATTCAGCCTTCAGAAAAAAAATTTGCTTTCAAGTCTAATTAAGAGAAACTGTATGACATACAAATGATTTTTAATATGTATATATTGTGTTGTACTAGGTAAATGTACTGTACCTGGAGTCGGACAACACACTACGGGACTGTGCTGACGTTGAGGACACCGTCTTGAGTAGTGACGATGACATGGTGCAAGACTACAAGATAATGGCTCGGAGAAGGGTGAGGCATTGGGCTTTTCTTGTATATCTGAGGCTTAATATAGGGAGCCTTTGGAAAGAGCACTGAGATATTGCATGAAGCAGACTCAGACTTTGATGGAGATAAATGACTTTGAAAGCTTTAAGATGTTTTGTTCTAGTCTCCAGTTTCCACCTTGTTGTTTGTTTGTACATGAGAGAAAAGATGGGGGTGGTGCACACTTCCTTTTCTAGTTGATAAAGTGATTGGTCCTCAGTTGTAGCATTGTGGGTGCCATACCTGGCTTGGCTGGGTAAGGTGTTGTAACTACTGGCAAGGTATTCTACCAGCTGACATGACTCATTTGCTCACCCAGCTGCCAGTGAGTACTTGGTAGGCAATGTGTACAGACATATGAGGATGACAATGCTCGAGTGCTTTGCCAGCTGTTAAACTCTGTTTATCTCTCCCCCGTCCCTCCTCCATCTCTCCTCTGTCCCTCCTCCTCCATCTCTCCTCCATTCCTCCCCATCTCCCGCCCCCTCCACCTCACCTTGGTGGATTGTATACCCTGGGGCTCCTCGTGTTATTTCGACAAACCAGTCACAGTAACTTACCCTCGCGTAGTTCCGTTAGAATGTTCCAATTTTTAACATTTTAAACAGTATACTTTTCAACAGATGATTGACCTGAAATTTCTTATTTTATTGCTTTAACTCCTTTGAATATGACAAGGCTTATTCCCTTCTTGAGAATAGGAGAGAGAGAGAGAGAGAGAGAGAGAGAGAGAGAGAGAGAGGGAGAGAGAGAAAGGGAGAGAGAGAGAAAGAGAGAGAGAAAAAGAGAGATGATGAATAATTCTGTTTAGCACAACAGGTTATAAATGGTAATAACACCCCATCACGCATTCATTTACTATGCGAAAGCCCCATTACCATTTATTGTAGTCATTGTGTCAATGACAGCTGGGATGTGACAGCTGGTGTTGAGCAGGCAGTAGAAACTGATGTCAGATGTCAGCATTACAATTTCACAGCCAGTGAAAAGCTAAATTGTCACTTTTTGCACGTTATGGGGAAACTGCAATAGGTATTCGGATAATCCAGGCTCCCAATATTTTTCCTGATGAATGTTGTTGCAGTTGAAAGTCAACGTGAATTGATTTAAATTTAGTTACACTTGAGCAGTATTGATTTTCTTTCATAATGAGGGGAAATGAAAACTAAACATAAATGCCTTCCTTTTGAGTTGGTATTGAAAGGGGTGAAGAAATATCATAACCCTGTGAAAGTTTTTAAAGAGTTTTATAGAAGCAGTTTCTTAAAATGTTTGAATTATCATGAAAACAAAAAGGTAAAAAGTCTTTTTCTCCTGTCCTCAGAGTAAAACCAATTCCAAAGGTGGCAGTCAGCGCTGTGCCCCCAGTGGTAACGGACCTCAGCCATTTCATAAATTCAGTCTGAACCCAGAGGAAGCTCTGTCGGTGGCTGAGAGAGAGTGGTCTATCGTTGCCACTTGCAGGACGAATGGTATGTGTCTCAGCGTTTTTTTGTTAAGGAGAGAATCACTTGTTCGTCTTAGTCTCTGCCAGATTCATGGATTGTTGGCACATGCATGACCTATATTGAGTTCTTTTGATAGAACTTGTGGCATCTTGGAAGAGATTTTTCTCAATAATTGAGGAGTTTATTCTGTATGACTCCCATGAAATATATTACTCTGTCTCATGTTACATCAGTTTGAACTTTAGAGCTTTGGACCTACTCTGTTTGTCTTCTGTGAAGTAATTCCCTCTATCTCATGGCATATTTCTCAAACTGCTGAAAGATGAGCACCTGATTTCACGATGATGCCACATTATGTGAGGTAGCTTGGTGAATCAGACGCTTGTCAAAATAATGTAATCAAGAAAACCGGCATTTTTCTGGCAGTGGGACTATTTTTTTCTAATTTTCTTTTTTGGCTCAACACCATCTTTCTATGTCCATTTAGGAACACCTTTTTGTGTGTGTTTTACACAAAAGCATTGATCAAAGGGCCCTAAAAATGTAAATTTGCAGTTTCCAAGAGCATTCAAGCTTTGGAAGTCGCCAGCCTTTGACTGCCATTTTCTAGCTAATTTTACTTTGACCCAAAGTGACCCCTACCTCCTTCAATCGCGAATATCTTGACTTTTATTTAAGGTAGATTGGTATTTTAATCGCCAAATGCAACACAAAGGAACAAGCTTTATGATGATACCAATAACTCCATATGCCCAAAAAATAACAAATGCTTGATTCCACCATGTCGTGACACATATGGTACTTACTGTATTCAAGATTTTGAGCTTTTGACTCAGCACTGCCTTGATGATGATGATGATCTTAGCCCAATCTATTAGACAAAGAGGTCTGTCATTAGTTAAGGTAATGAAAGGTTTTCACTTTTCTTCCTCCTTTCATATTTGACTTTTTTTTTTTTTTTTCCTTTTTTATGATAAACTGGTATTGGATACTGGCCATTGTTTACAAAAACTTAACAAGGAAATAAAAAAAATAATGATCTTACCCTTTTTTCATAAGCATAAGGATAGTAAGCAGCCTTGATTACTATGTACATAACAGCCCCTCCATTTAAAGTCAAACCTGGTGTGTTTCAGAAAATGCCTACCTGGCCATCGCCCTCCTGGATGGACATCTCATGGCTATCTCGGTCCACGTACGTCCACCAGTACCCGCCCACAATGACTCGAACGGTTCTGGTTCTGGCTCAGGGCCCAACTCCCCGCCTCTGTCTTGCAACGGCATCAGTTCGGCTAACGGACTGCTGTCCAGCCCTGTAATCCGCAAGGCATCCATCAACCCGCTGGAGGGAATGAGCATGGCCCGTTGTGCCATGGGAGCTGTGGCTCTGGGAGATCAGCTCATCGTGTGTGGTGAGAGATTTTGATGTCTTCTCTGTGAGAAAAGAAAGTTGTTGAGTTTTGTTCTGGGTCTTGCCATGATTTAAGTTGGAGTGTAGTGTAGTGGAGTCTGCTCTAATGATCACCTGCTCTAGACAGTCATCTGTACAAATGACCACTTCCAGCTTTCCCCTTGCACTGTTTCTATATTATAATGACACTGAAATATACACCCATCTGTTTAAGACCACTACTTTTTCACTCGACAATGGGTGGATGTCTTGGACTATTTCGACTGTGTTTAGAAATGTAAATCTTTGAATACAGTGAAGATAAATGAAAACAAAGAGTCAATTTATAGTTTTAGTAAGTGTTTTCTGGCACTTTCTACTCACTAATTTTGTTCCAGCTCAACTGAGAGGAAAGCTACGTAAACTGATAAATTGATCCTAACTTCTATGAAGCCCCTTTTGGGATCTGAATTAGTGTCATCTCTATCAATGTCTAGTGTAGTTTTTTAAAATATAAGAACAGATAACAGAAAATAAAAGCTCATTTTAATTCAGTGCAGTGTGGCTACACTATGCAAAGGAAAAGAAAGACCCCCTAGTTCATTCAGCCTGGAGAGATACAAAAACATTCCTGTTGAAATTTTGTAACAAGTTACTCACAACTAGCTTGAGCAAATTTGGATGATTTTAATTAATGCAGTGGATCCAAGCATACTTTGAGCTTGCACTAATATAGTGCTTTCCTTATGTGCACTGAAAGCTCACCTCCACATGCATTTTATGTAAATTGGTTATGTGAATTAGTCAGGGGGTCGAGTGCTCAAAGGGTAATTTTTCTTATAATTGGTGTCCTCCTCACAGGTGGTTATGACAGAGGAGAGTGTCTGTCCAGCGTGGAGGCTTTCTCTGTGACGGACAACAACTGGACCTCTCTGTCGGACATGAACGTGTCACGAGGTCGCGTGAGTGCGGCTGAGTTGGACGGCTACATCTACGTGTGTGGAGGCTCGGACGGATGGAAAGAACTCTCATGTGTGGACAGGTACGACCCTGTGGCAAAGAAGTGGAAGTTTGTGGCCAGTATGCTGAAGGAGCGATCGTCCCATGGTGAGTGGACACAAATTGTTTATTTCTTTGTTCCTTTATGTCCCTTGACTTGTCATCTGTGGGTGCACTTCGAGGTTAAATAAAGGGCCAGTGATCAGTCTTTGGGCCTAGGTTGAGTTTTATTATTTAGTGCTATGTTTTTTAAAATTTGTAGCCACCCGACCCTTACACATACAAAGGGAAATATTCTGATGTTATTGTGGGCTACTAATAATCATGAAAAGCGCATTTATCTTTGTGAATTATGGAAATAGACTATACATATGCCATGTGTTATCATGTGTTGTTATCAAGTCCAAAGTCCAATTTCTTCATGGTATTAGATCAGTGGGCAAAACTAATTTTGTTTGGTTGCGCTATGTCTATCTTTTGGTTTTACCAAAACCAAAATATTCTGGCAGTCATAAAAGCACATGGTTACAAAGTGGGAAATGAGAACGAGTCTTGGTATTTCATCCGAGCCACTTTTAAGTGCACGTTGCTGACCTTTTTCAAATGGCAATATCTCACAGACTGTCAATTTTTTTCGAATTCTGTAAACAGTAGTAGTCCATGTAATGACTAAACACATTGTGTGTGAAATATTAGGGTGATTGAAGTTGATTTAGTATATTTTTTTCC
>NW_004797322.1:1077865-1090365 GCF_000002075.1 Aplysia californica | reverse complement strand
AGCTTAAACTCGTATGGGAAAGAGCGCTATATGAATGCAATGTCGTGTATTATTGCTATTATTATTGTTATTATTATTATTGTTATCATTATTGTTGTCGTTATTATTGTCGTTATTATTGTTGTTGTTATTATTATTATTTTTATTATTACTATTATTATTATTATTTATTATCATCTTATCTTAACTGAAGTCCCTTTACAATTTCAGCCCGTTCCCAGACATGTGTGTGTGCCTTGAACGGCCTCCTGTTCGCCATCGGAGGCACGGACCTGTGGAACACACTGAACACTGTGGAGGTGTACAACCCTGAGCTGGATGAGTGGACCGTGCACTCTCAGCTACACATCGCCCGCAGAGGTGCTGGGGTGGACATAATCAATGGTGAGTACCATGAGGTTGAGGGATGGTTTTGGAAAAAGTAAAGTTAAACACCTCATTCTTTTGTGTATCATGGTGTTTACAGCCCACAGTTTTCTGTTCCTGTAAGACTTAACTCCATTTCCTCTGTGTTCCTGAATGATAATAATAACTGCATTTATATAGCACATATCCACGCTCTACAGCATACTCTATGTGCTTTACAACTTTTATTACCCCAGAAGATTCTAGAACACCCAGAAACATTTTGGGCTTTGAAGGAAGCATACAGTACAGGCAGCCGATTGCACACTCTCAAACATTAACAAACTGACAAGATCTTTCGCTGTCTATAGTCGGGTACCAATTTCCATCTGGGTGAAGGGAGGAAAATTCGTGTCGAAGTACTTTTCTTCAGAACACAACGTTGAACCCCTGACAGGATTTGAACTCACAAAACTCACAACCTTATGGTTCTTAGTCCAAGAGCACTAGACCACCGACTAAGTCAGGCACCTTATTGTCACCCTGGTTTCACTGTCCAGGTTTAAATGAGAAGTTGCTCATGTCAAGACTGCAAAGAACACTCCCAGATGTATGTATTGAAATAAGTAAGATGTGAAGTTTTGGATTAATGACACCAGAGAAAAATTTAGTAATGTTTTCATAGATTATAAATTTTCTTTATAGTAACCACTCTTCAACATCCCCTCTTGGAAATGATCTGCAAAAAGTATTTGTTTGCAGTAAATTGTGTTATGAATTCAGTGTAACGGGTTACTTCTCATCTTATACATTTGTGATTGGTTTGAAGTTGTTTTGGTATAGTATTGATGCAAGGATGAGTCTTCTCTACCTCAAATGTTGTTGAGTTCAAGGTTACAGAAACAGTTATGTATGTACAACGTACATCTCTTTTCAATATGAAGTGGTGAAATAAACATAAAGTGATAAAGTAACAGAATAAACGGCAAATGCTTTTAGAAATGCAGTTCTTAGAATTTTTTGCCAGGAATGCATCAATGAAGTGCCATGTTTTTTGTTTTTTTTTCTCTCTACGCGATGTGAGTTTTCATCCAACTTTAAAGCCTGAAGGTTGTCTACTACTGTTTGTTGTATGTGCCAAGTGGACACTTTAAATCTGCTTCCCTGGATACAAATTTACACAACAACGAAACACATCTGCAAACCAACATCAAAGGGAACACAAACTCTATTCTGGTGCCTTCTTTGAGATAGCAAAGGACTCTTGACAATGCTAGACCCTGGACCAGAAAGAAATGCTTTCCTTTATTTTTAATCCAAAATGTATGCGCAACTGTTGACTTACGTCAATAAACATTTGTAGAGCAAGAGAAATTTGGAGGGTGAAGTAGGAGGAAGGGTTAGGTTCTACAAAATGTCTGTACAATTGTGTTTCAAAAGTGGAGGTAAAATGACCAACAAAAATCAGAAAACGGCATTCAACTAACAAAATCTCTGAGATCATTTTACTTTTGTCACTTTGCCACCTTGCCTTGCCGATTGGCGATGTTTACCTCCCAGTTTCTTTGGTTTTTTTCCAAAATGAGGTGGCAAAGTGTTAAGAGAAAAATTTTGTTGATGTTTTGTTTTTTGTGGAACTCTGAATTAAATGAGCTGGATTTAGCTGTGGATGAGAACACTAAGAATTTTAGAATTTAGAGTTGTGCCCGTTCCTGCCTGTTTATGTAGGAATGTTTGTGTGAACTGTAATGGAGATGCTTCTATCTGCTCACCAGGTCTGATGGTGGTGGTCGGTGGTAGCGATGGAGCACAGTCGCTGGTGTCCACTGAGATCTATGACCCCAGCTCTGAGCTGTGGATGGTGGGACCGCCTCTGACCACTCAGCGTGCCAACCTGAGTGCGGTGACCATCAGTGACCGTCTGTTTGCTGTCGGTGGCTTCAGCGGCAAGAAGTTCTTGAACACCCTGGAGTGGCTGGACGTGGAAGGCATGGAGTGGTTTGGCCACGCCCCTCGCAATGACCTCGAGAACGAGGTTGAGGCGAATGGGCATGATGATGATGATTTCATTGATTCTGAGAAAACTGCCGATGCAGTGAATAGTAGTAATGAGAAAGATGTTTGTTTTGATTTCAAGGGTGTAGAGAACAGACTGAATGATGTTCTCAAGAAGAGTGACAGTAATTGTGTGAATGATGACAAAGTTGGCAAAAACTGCAAAGCAAATGGTTGTGTTAAGGAATTGAATTATGAAAGTGAAGACAAGAAGAAGTCGCTTCCTTCGTAGTAAGACGAATCAGCGAATGACCCTGAGCTGATGTTTCTTATTTTTGTACCACCATTTGTACTTTGTAAATTTTTTTGCTCTTTTCATTTTTCATGACATGCGGGAGAGGATAGGAGGAGTTGTTAAAAGATGGTTTGTGAAAGACGTTAACCGTGACAAGATGTATATAAAACAGAGGAGAACTTTTGAAGTTCAGTTTGTTCCAGTTCTCCTTTAGCATTTGCTACTGAGGAATATTTTGAAAGGATTTCTCTGGGCTGTCTCATTGTTAAAAAGTGAATTAAGCGGAGATAATCAGTACAGCAGGTAGTGGTGTTGTTTCAGAATATTATATTGACGACTATTTGTGCCATTTTATGTGTATTGTGCTGTGTCTCATCTTAATTATTTACATGGAAATGGAATGCTCAGACCATTCCAGAACCTGACCATTCAGACATTTGGGTGTCCTGTTTGTGCAGGTTTAAATAGAACTTCTCTCTTGATTTGTTAACTTCCTGTAATTTTATTATAATTTCTGTCTTCTGTCGAGAATGGGAGTGAGTTCTTGTTGTTTATCTTGTGTCTCTGGTGAGAGCTATCAGAAAGGTAAACTTGACTGCATCAGAGTAGCTCATATGTGTGAAGGACAAAGCAGCGAAAAGGAACGGCTTAGTGAATGTAAAGATACTCGACCAATTAAAGATATTGTAACTAATGAAATGTGAGGCGTGCCGACAAAATCAGTTACTTCTCATAGTCTTCAAATGGAGATATTGGCCAAAAATCGACATTAGGGTCAAATTTGTAGATTTTCTATTGATGCCATATTCTTGAATGATAACCTGTCTTTTATTATTTCGTAGGCCTACTTATGAATTATAAAAACTTTGCCTATAAGCGTGATGTATCTATTTCCTTACAGCATAAATCCAAGAAGTAACTCATTATGTCAGATCGCTTCACAAATGTGTTTCACTCAGTACGTGGTTATTCATACATTTATGAAGAGCCCAGTGATTAGCTCTCATGATATGAATTATAGGCTTTTTCAGAAGTTTATAACTTGAAAAATTCAGATCTTGCTGGAAAACTGAAAGAGAAGAGTTAACTTACTGCAAAAATCTTAATGATAATAATTACTGCACTTCCACAGTGCCTCTCAATGCTCAGTAGCATAGTCAGCAGACTCAGAAACATTCTCGGCTTCCTGGGAAGCATACAGTACTAGCAGCTGCTTAAGCGCTCAAACACTAACAAATTTATGACAGCCAAGTACCCAATATATTAGCTGTCTGTGTTGCGAAAATTGATTTGTCTGTAATGTATATTACTGCTGATATTCCCCCTGACAGTGAAATTTAGCAATGCAAAAGTCTATGATCTCAGAGATTTTGTTAGTTGAATGCCGTTTTCTGATTTATGTTGGTCATTTTACCTCCACTTTTGAAACACAATTGTACAGACATTTTGTAGAACCTAACCCTTCCTCCTACTTCACCCTCCAAATTTCTCTTGCTTTACAAATGTTTATTGACGTAAGTCAACAGTTGCGCACACCTTTTGGATTAAAAATAAAGGAAAGCATTTCTTTCTGGTCCAGGGTTTAGCATTGTCAAGAGTCCTTTGCTGTCTCAAAGAAGGCACCAGAAGAGAGTGTGTGTTCCCTTTGATGTTGGTTTGCAGATGTGTTTCGTTGTTGTGTAAATTTGTATCCAGGGAAGCAGATGTTCATTGCTGCATGTTCCTTACCTGCAGCCTATATCAAGCCAAAAGCTGATGTAACTACTCTTTGCAGACAAGAGAGCTGTCAATACTTCTGAGGAGTTTTAAAACAGTTCACTACTACTAATCATAATATTTTGTGTCTATGTAACCTGAAATAACTGCACAACTATATTTCTGAGTCAGTTTGTTTTAAATGGGATGAAAAATAAAGCGTTGTAGCTTTTCACTATAGCTTACGTTTTGGTCCATGATCATCTTTTCTTTGTAACATTGTTTTTGTTATCTTTCTTATTATTTATAAGAAGTAGTCGGATCTTGTGTTCTGAGTATGAGCCTTTTTTTGGAAAAAAGAATTCTAAAGTACTTCTTTGTTAGATATTGAGGCAAACTGAGGGAAATTTTAGCATTTTGGGTTACTTCAATCGGACTTTTGAGGTGTTTACAATTTCCTGTGAATGCTTTTTTCTAGTGCATGCTTTGCCTTTCTCCACATATCGACAACGTGCATACAGAGCTTGCTTTAACTTTATTTTACTGTCTTGTTTGCCTGTCTGACGTGAAATTGTGTGTGAATTAGTTTGCATGTTGTGCCCGACTGAGCTCTTTAATCAAGAATTGCATTTGCTGTATACTGTTGTAGTTTTATTCTTATGATGTGTTTTTCTTTTCACTGGCTAAAACAGCCCCTGGACATGGATTGCTGGTGCCTCTATAAATAAATCATTGATGGTCTGGGTTGTATTTTGAATGTGTAAAACAATTTAGATATCTGGACTTTCTTTGTGCTTTCTCTTCTTATCAGGCCCCCCCCCCCCCCCCCCCCCTCTCCATCTGTATGGTTAAAGGTGTTACTAGAGACTAGTTTTAATGTTGCCGCATAATGTTCAGTGGTTTTCTGAATGTTCAGATGTAATGGGTCTTTATTGGTATGGTCCTTCTAGCTATAAAATTGTACTCTTAACCCAGCTGTAAGCAGATCATCTTTGTACTGCTCTTGCTCTCTGTGGTCACTTCTGTTAACAATGTACGGTAGTGACACTTTTTTGGAGTGGAAGAAATTAAGTATCTGGTCCGTTCATGTCTTTATCTCTGTTTGTGTCATTTGGTTTGTCTTTGTAGAGACAGTGAGTGTAAGTTGTGTTAAATAGATGCAGAAAAAAACTTTGTGAATTTTGTCTTCCGTTTTAGTTGACAAAGTTACAGTACTTTCCAAGCTTGAGAAATTTAATTCTCTTACCTTTCTAACCCAGGCTTACTTGTCTTATGTGTTTTAGGAAAGATAAAAAGATGAAGTAACTTTCGCTTGATAGATTTAAATATTTACCCCTTGTTTAGGTCAAAGCAATTTGCAATGCAAGTTTATTAGTTATGTACTGGAATTGAGGGAGGGTTTGCTAATCATTTTCCTATTTCTTACTATTTTATTGTCATTTCTGTTTATGTTTGTGTATTATGAAGTATACGAGCAAAGTTTTCAAAATAATGTTTTGGTGGTCTTTTGAATTGTGGAAGGTACCTGGAATTATGGTAGATAGCATCATAATGATTAGACCATGATGCCAGACTGATGAGTCCTTTTTAATTGTATGTGTTGGGCTCCTCTTGGAATGAGTGTATTATATTGGGCCTACATGGTTCATCGGTTCATAAGAAATTGAAGTAAATGTATTCTTATTTATATTTGTGCTTATGATGTACTTTTATGGGTTTTTTTAATGTGGATAAAATGTTTTGCCATTTTCCCCAATCAGGCAGCTTCAGCTTTTAAAGTGTTCTACATAGTAAAAAAAAAAAAGAAGAATTTGATTTTTGATGTTTTTGTTTGGTTTAGTCATGTTCTTGAGCAAGCTGAACATTTGATAGATGTTCTTGAGAATATAGGCAGATGGAATTATTTCCTCTTACTTAAGCTTGCATTGAAGTATAAAGTTCCTCTCTCCAGCCCTGTTCTGTCTTTTAAGAATTGTTTGCTGTGAATTTTTTGCTTTAAGCTTCTTAGTGCATCTCACGCAAGCAAAAGATACAGAAGGCGGTTTAGTCATGCTCATTTTGTTTCTTCTTTATTTTGTATATTTTAGAAATATGTTTGTCCATTCGTCTCCATGTTTTGCTCGTGAATTCTCTCAACAAATGTAATTGTCATAAAGTGTCTTGTGCTAGCTTGTGACTCTTTTGAAAAATTGTCTAATCTGGAGCTCCTATTTTGGTTGTAATTGATATGACTTGTAAATGAATTAAGATTGTTTTCTTTTTCATTTAAGGTTGGAATTAATGCACTTCCATTTTATCTGCTTAGGATGTAATTTTTAGATTTTTTTTTTACTCTAGCATATCACATATGATATTTGAAGAATTCTCATTTATCCATGTTTTATGGTGTTGCACGGTTTTTAGTCTCCACTGGAGCCATGTGCACTATTGGAATATAGTACAAAGAGAATGTTATGACTTGGGCATTTGGTTCTTCCATGATGAGCAGTATTTGTTGTTGTTCTGTTTCATCTTTCTTCTGGTTTTGTTGATGCTACCATGTTGCTCATGTTTTTAATCACTGTTGGAGCCATTTGTCAAATAAAGATTAAAAATAAAAGAGTTGTGGAAATTGTCTTTTCCAGAAGATTGGAACATGAAGCCGACCTTTTCGTGTAAACGGTTTTCCTTTTTCTGTGTACATTCTCACTAAATTTTGACTGCTCAGTGTAAGACTCCATTACTCATTTCATTTCAAAATGATGTTTGATAGAGTTTTTCACTAAGCGGATAAGCAGTCTATTTGTATCGGTATAGAGAGAGAGGTAGGGAGAGATTCTGGACCAACAAGTGGGATATAGAGAATTTCCCTTGGTCCTGAGGAAGCGAAGGACACCTAAAACTTTTCTGCATTCATTTCTATCCGTGGGGAGCCATTAAAGCTCATTTCATGTCTCTCCTCCAAGTTTTTTTTTCTTTGGAGTTTTTATTGTCCTTAGGCCTACTAATAAGAAAGGTACTCATACAAACTTACTGAAGGTCTTGTTTCTTTCTTCTACTTACAAATTTGCTTATTATTGTCTGATTCGAGGAATATGGTATGCAATGCGTAGGCCTACACAGTGATTCAGTTATTTTTGTAACTGATAGAAGGAAAAAACATTGGCTTACTCTCTGATGAAAACAGTGAAAAATGACGGCTCTAGCAGTAAAGCTGGAAGACGAAAAATACTCAATTTTTATCTGTGTTTCAAGACTGTTGGGAAAGAGAGTTTCTTTTTCTATTTCTTAATTTCAGTATCGCTTGAAGTAAGGAAATGGCTCTAACTTAATGTCTACTCTGCAGCAATCCCAATATTGTTTGTTGTTGTTTGTGGTGTTTTTGATCTGTCAGTCCTTTGGCTCAATGCCGTGCTTGACGGAATAAAATGAGTCTTTTTATTTTGACCATATTCTTTTTGAAAAGCTCTGGGGTAAAAGAAAAGTATGACAATTTTGTTTTTGTTCTAGCACATGTATGTATTGTTATTTCTAGAGCCTTTTTTTCCCCCAATGACACATCTAGACCTCGGCATCCGTGTGTTAGTTTGCTCAGAAAGGCTAGAAATAGTACATTGTTGATCTCCCCTCTTTCATAGTGCATTGTGATGTGACGGTAAAGTTGTTTCTTTGTTGCTGTCTGACCTTGTTGTATATTTGTAAATGATTATCTTGCTCATGTTGAGCAGTGTTCTGAGTGATTATATATTTTCTGCCAAATGCTCCCTAGAAGATAAACATTTAAAAAAATGAATTATTAAATAACAAGATGTGCCTATTCTTCATTCACCTTAACATGTATCAACCTCTTATTAAGACTCCTTCTGTTAAAACCATTTGAAGCTTCCTAGTCCACTGAGTATACTGTACCCAATCACCTGAGTTCCTTTTGGTAGTCTGGTAGACATAGCTCTATACCTCATGCTCAGGTACGTACAATGGTCCTGTCAGTAAAAATGTTTAAACCCGATTTAGAGTCTATATCAGTCTGTAAAATAACTAGCCTGGATTTTATTCTCTGCTTTGTTTCGTCTTTGGCTTCATTTTAAAAAATTATGTTTGTTGCATGAAGCAGTTGAGAATGAAAAGTAATTACTAACATTTGCAAAGGGCACTTTTATTGGTGTTTAAAAGCTTGTCATATTCAGGAAAAGAAAAAAGAACCCCCAAAACTTATCTGCTTTATTGTCGAGTATGAAATAATTGATATACAGTTTGTAATTTTGAATGAATGTGGACTCAGGAAAACCTTCATTTTTTTGTAGTAGGTTACTCAGACTCATTGCTAAGTGGTCCTGTTGCAGACTTTTACTCATGAACTCCTGACTTCCTTTGGCGTAATCTCACCAGTTACCCGCAATTCTTGTTTTGTTTCAAATATTTTTGTTTGTTTTGGTTTAGATTCAGTTCAACGATTGGTGATTTGCCTGGACGATGTGCTGCTTTAAGCAGAGTTGATGAATTCTGTGTTATTGATTGATTTGCCCATCTATATATTATAGGTGTGATTAAAGCTACCCAAGGATAGCGTTATATGATGTTCCCAATTTTAGTAACACTTCAGCATGTTGTTCTCACTGATGATGTGGTACACAATAATAATAAAAATGATATGGAGGATTGTCATGCATGATGGAACTGATCACAGTTTGTCTCACAACAAAATTAAACGTGTTATCTTCCTCATCTGCACATCTATTGTACAATTTGTTTGTGTTTTTTTGTTTTTTTGTGTGGGTTTTTCCGCATGGTGTCGTTTCAGAGGACAGTGGAGAATGGGTAGTTGGCGGGTGCTCTGGTGTGTTGTTGCTCCTTCTTTCCTATCAGACATCAATTGTCTTTATCTCTTCTCCTTTTTTGTGTTTGTTAGTGTTTTGTAATATCTCTAGTCTTGTGTAAATATGACCTTATTGTGTTACAAGTACCGTAAATCTTTTACCAAAATGAACAGTGGGGGAGATCCTTGAGGGAAGGCCCTTGGTTTACCCTGGATCCGAATAAATGTTTCTTGTGGGTTCTTCTCCAGAGGGGAATGAGCTTCCTGTATTATTTTGGACGCTATAAGTAAATTTCAACTCCAGATTGTTTAAATAAGCGAATTATCTTCAGTGGGCGACTAAGTCGCAGCGACCCACATGTTAACCCACAGGCAGTGTATACTTGGTCAAGTAAAAAGGCCTACCTAACATGTGTTTTAGTTTTAGTAACGCAACTGCACAAGGTCATAATATGAGCGCCAAGGGGTGGATGTCAACAGAGATGTCCAAACGGGGAGTAGACTTACTCTGCTCACCTGTCTTGCATCAACAGCACAAAGTCTGCTTCGACTATCAGGGCACCCCGGAATTAATATCAGTTCACAAGAGAGTGACAAACATACAAAAGAAGTAGAGGAAAAAATGACGATATAAGGATGAGGAAAGAAAAAGCAGCAGTTCCCATCTATGTTGTTCCTGCACAGTATGAGCCTGACATTGATAAATCAGCCCATTTACAATTTTACTGTGCATAAGAACATGTTAATATCCCCCTTTGGGAATTGCTTAAAGACACCAGTCAGTAGCACTGCCCTGGTGGGGGGTCTACCAGACTTGGAGCTTTAGTTTACTTTTACCGTTTTGATAATATGGGTTTTCAACTCTATAAAATAATTCAACAAGCAAGCACTCTTTGACAGGATCTGCTGATAAAAACTTCTTGCTCAAACCAAGTCACCCCCCCCCCCCCCCCCCTCGGGGCGGCGCTACTGACTGAAGTGACTTTAGGTCACTCCCATGGGGGGGGGGGCATTAACAGCTCGAGTTCTTATGCACAGTAGAATTGTAATTGTAAAAGAGCTAATGTCATGCTCATTACTGCAACAGGGAACTGCTGCCTTTTCTTTCTTAATCCTTACTATCGTCATTTTTCCTCTACTTCTTTTGTATGTTTGTCACTAATTGTGACCCGCTATTTCCGGGGTGCCTTGACAGTCGAAGCAGACTTTGTGCTGATGAAGCTAGAGAGGTGAGCAGAGTACGTCTGATTCCCTGTAAGGACTTCTCTGTTGACATCCACCCCTTTGGCGCTCATTAGACCTTAATATGCAGTTGCGAGCGCCGTAAAACCTCTTCTAAAAAAACAAACCAAGTTCAAGTTGTAACATATCATTAATTATATTCGGTTTCGAACTGAGGTAACGGAGCACCGAAATAATTTTTGTCACAATCATATAATAGTTTGTAATTTTATAAGATACACTGACTTATTGGAACTGGACCTGGAAAAAAAGACCCCGCCTCCCCCCCCCACCTGAAAATGTCCGAAAAATGATTTTAGAGTTTTGTTCTCAGCACTAATAGAGAACGTGAAAAAGAAAGCAATTTTTAAAAATACACTCAAAAATCATTTAAAGAGAAAAGTACATGTATATTATTATCGTAAAAGTTATGAATGGATGAGTAACAAATTGCTGTATCAAAGGTAATTACATTTCAACATGCTTCATGACGTGTCTCTGGAAGATAGGCTAGGCCCTACAGTAACGAGAGCCCATGACAACTCATGAGGAGCATACATAATATAGCAAAGAAATTAAGAATGACAACTTAACGCGAGAAAACAAGAGTAACTACCACATAGATTTTTAAGTTACATGGGAAACGACAGAAAGTTCCCGGACAAGAAATACAAATGTAAATTATACTCTGAATTATTGACCTCTGCTTGAACTTGAAAGGTGGATGGTTGGCGGGTGCTCTGGCGTAGTTTGTTCTTCTCTCCTCTTTCGTTTTCCGTGTTTGTAATTACTCTCTAGTAATACCTCTATTCTTGGGCACTTAAATTATCTAATTGTGTTGCATTTCAAAGTGCCGTAAAACTCTCACTAAATACGAACAAAAATTGAGAGAAAGAATAACCTGAACATTTCCTATACTATATCTATATCATGCAATGAACTATTTAAGCCAGTCTTGTTCTCTGCACAAATAGAAAATGCAAAAATCAAAGAACAATATTCTTTTTTTTTTTAAATCTGAAAACAAAATAATAACCAACATATTTTTAAAGATAGAAAATAAAAATAAAACACATTGTAAGAAGAAAGTTTAATACGTTTTGAAATTGTTATAATGGAAAATCTACAAAATAGTATGTATGCAAGGTTATGACCATAAATGTTAACATGCTGAATGGCGTGTCTTTGGTAGATAATGCGTTAGCTAGGTGCTATCTCGTACTTACACTATTTTTTTCTGTTTTGATGCAATAAATCACTTTGAAAACGTTGAATCCCAGTCGTGGAAATATTATACAAAAGTACAAAATGAAACTGAAATTGAAATTCTACAGAACACGGGCATAAATGTAATACACATTCCGGTGATTCTTGGGTCAAAGGCAAGTTTCTTTCAACAGTCTTGACACTGGAAACTAAAACAAAAAAACTTCCAGATGTCAGAAATTGAAGGAAAAATGTATAAGATAGCACCCAGCTCGCGCGAACAAGAGCTGTAATGACAGCTGCCTTGAAAATGGCAGCGAAGATGGAACATGAGAAAACAACAAGTGAAGGAATAGGCCTACATAATTATTATCGTCCACTACTTGTTGTTTTTTCAAATGCACTAACACAACATTTTGAAGAAAGAATCACTGCTGTTTCTTAATCTACTATATCGGTGGCATAATATTGCGATCAAATTCCAGTGTTAAATTTTGAAAAAAAAAGCAAGGAAAGTTACATTCGTAGGATTCACAGGTAAAATTTGTACAAGAATTGAAAAAAAAAAACCGTGTTTTTTTCTCGCCTGAAATTTTTTTTTGCCCGGGTGTAAAACAACTGAACAGCTTGTTGGTGATAAATTCTTACAACTGAACAGCTTGTTGGTGATAAATTCTTACAACTGAACAGCTTGTTGGTGATAAACTCTTACAACTGAACAGCTTGTTGGTGATAAACTCTTACAGGATGGGAATTGAGAAACAGACAGAAAGTTTACTATGGACCAGAGATGTATAACACAGAAAGTTTACTATGGACCAGAGATGTAAAACACAGAAAGTTTACTATGGACCAGAGATGTAAAACACAGAAAGTTTACTATGGACCAGAGATGTATAACACAGAAAGTTTACTATGGACCAGAGATGTATAACACAGAAAGTTTAC
>NW_004797322.1:1074657-1077046 GCF_000002075.1 Aplysia californica | reverse complement strand
CCCGAAAAGCGTGTCAAATGACCAGAAAGCGCGTATTCACTGAGGTAAGGAACAGTAAAGGATGAAGGCGTTGACGTTGTGTGTGTTCAGTTACAGCGGACCCTGCGGTTATAGATGGATACGTAGTAATAGTTGCAGCCGTCAATGATCAGCTCACAGCCTCTAGGGACGTTGATGTGGTATGCATTGTTGGCTTCTTTAACGCCGAATCTGAAAAGCAGAGAAATAAAACTGTATTTGTTAAAAAAAACCCACAACAAAACCAAACAACAACACGACATAACAGCTATCATTCTCCCTGATTTATATGTAAATGGTGTCTAAAAAAACAGGAACCCCTTAAAGGGCAATAGCTCAATCATCTCTGCACCAATTCCGACAAAACTTCGCACAAACCAAAGTCAACGGTGATCACATTGATTCCGTAAATATAAGATAAGAGAAGATAAGATAAGATAGTACTTTATTATCCCAGAGGGAAATTTTCCTTGGCTGTACAGGACCGTAAAAACACATGCAGGTATACATAAAAAATTTAAATTATATATTATATTATATTACTTTCATTAAAATGCAATATGAAAGAAGAAGTGAAGCTGACAAAATGTACATTTACATCAAATGCATCATTCAACCACATGCAGAAATTTAAATACTAGACCTTTGGAGTTATATGCAGATACATACTCTAAGAGCATATGAAGAGAATTAATCAAAGTGTTCGAGAAATAAATCTATCAAGTTTAACACATTTCAACCAAATTCGGCGAAACGCAAAATGCTACTTCTTAAAAGCGTCCAGCTACAGGTGCGTGATCGGCACGTTTTGGTTAGAGGACAAAGACTAGAATCTAAAACCACGACAGTCACATCAGATGAAAATCTCACTGTGCTGAGAAAGTTTTGTAAAAGCTTGGGGAGGGGGTATTATGCTGTAGAGGCCTGGTTCTAGTAAGATGGGTCCACACCCCACACGCCAAGAGTGACTCTTGTGTAGTTGTAAGAAAGGTTTAGTAGGGAACGCCTTATAAGCCGAAAGTTGACAAATGAATGGTCACTACTTTCTCCCTAACTTGAGCTTTTTTAGCTATTGCCTTTGGGTTTTCTATGGACAGAGTCTACGGAAACAACCCATAGGCAATCAAGCAGATAAAACTAAATTATGTTAAACATACCGTCCAAAGAATCACACAGAAACACGCCATGGGGCCATTCAAAATTCCCGGTAACATACTGAAGCTTGTAACTAGAGAAATGGTCAACACTTGAATATTTAAATTGCCACCCCGTCCAGGGTTGTTTTTTTTGTTTGTTTTTTTTTGCAACATTATTTTTGTTTATTTTTTTCTTCACTGTACAAATAGTGACTATTTGAAACGGAACAACGTGGTTGATTTTTTAGAATTTTCAAAGTAATGCGTTTCTCTCAATTCTAATTAGAAGTTTAAAGACTTATTATTTTTCGAATACTTTGATTGATTTTCTATTTGCAGACGTGATGTCCTCGAGGTTGAATTTTGTTTTTTCAAAGTTATTTTGAAATTCATCCAAAGACACCCGAGTCTTTGCCCTTTAAATGGGTCCCTTTTTTAAACACCCGACATAATTTGATACCTAAAGCAATAAACGTCAGCAAAAGGCACCATATAAATAATGAACAGTGGAGCATTAAAACTGTGTAAACGTAGTAAGAAGGCAAAATTGAAACGACTACTTGTGAAATTAAGTCAAACTTGATGCTAACCTGATTATCCAAAGAGTTACCCTCGATTCAGTGCGAGTAACGTCATTGGGGTATAAAACAAAATGCGTTATGAATGTGGATCATGATTTACCCTACTTGTGAAATTTCCAATAGATTTTTAATTGTAATAACTTGCTGACAAATCGTGGTGCACGGTAGATGACATTTAAAATCTTCTATAAAACCTGACATGGGTTTGTGTAAAAGTAAAACCCACCATGCTATGTCAGATGGTGACTCAAAAATACATGATGAAAGATTTTGAATTAATAAATGAAATAAATATGCTAATAAACAAATAAACAACAACAACAAAGATTTTGAATAAATAAATAAATACATATGCTAATAAACAAATAAACAACAACATCAAAAATAATATAATAAAATATGTGTTTTAAAGTCAGTTTATATAATTATTTTCTCACTTGACACTCCTCAAATAAAATTTCTTGCAGTACTTACAAGAAATCCGGCCCAAATCCATTTGGAACGTAATATTTAGGAATAGTTAAACTTCGGTGTTCTTTTTTCTGGTGAAACGACTTTTTTTTTTCGTGGAAGGGCCTACCTTAGACCACTTTTCATCATTCTAAACCTCTACAGCAAAAAGGACTTTGTCGAACTATTTCGCCCGTTTGCCAA
>NW_004797322.1:1064804-1074557 GCF_000002075.1 Aplysia californica | reverse complement strand
AAAGGTGGCTTCCCAGCTCATGAGACTGAAAATACCAGGGCAGAACTGTGTTGTACACAAACAACACCCCCCCCCCCCAAAAAAAAAAAAAAAAAATCAAACAAAAAACCAACAAGCAAACAAAAACAAGCCAAAAAAACCCAAACAAACAAAAACAAAAACAAGAACAAAAAACCACAACCCAAACAAACAAACGAAACAAGAACAACAAAAACAAACTAAACAGCAACAACCAACCTTCATTTTCAGTAACTCTTTGAGACGTAAGTACACACAATGTATAATTATTATGTCTGATCAGAAAACCAAATGCAACGTTGCAGGATTTTGCACCATTATAATATAGGAATCTGAAACACGAATCAGCACATTACAATACTAATTTTATAGTATACATGTTGTTATACCTGCTGTTTTATGTGTTTTTTTGGGGAAAAAAAAACAACAACAACAACCCAAAACCATCCCTCCTAAAAACAAATAAATAAACAAAACAAACAAAGCAAAAATTGATTAAAAAAATAAAAACAAAAAAGAATTAGAAAGTTTTAAAAATTAACGAAGTCATGCTTCTTTATGAAAGTGGCCCCGAAAAGCGTGTCAAATGACCAGAAAGCGCGTATTCACTGAGGTAAGGAACAGTAAAGGATGAAGGCGTTGACGTTGTGTGTGTTCAGTTACAGCGGACCCTGCGGTTATAGATGGATACGTAGTAATAGTTGCAGCCGTCAATGATCAGCTCACAGCCTCTAGGGACGTTGATGTGGTATGCATTGTTGGCTTCCTTAACGCCGAATCTGAAAAGCAGAGAAATAAAACTGTATTTGTTAAAAAAAACCCACAACAAAACCAAACAACAACACGACATAACAGCTATCATTCTCCCTGATTTATATGTAAATGGTGTCTAAAAAAGAGGACCCCCTTAAATGGCAATAGCTCAATCATCTCTGCACCAATTCTGACAAAACTTCGCACAAACCAAAGTCAACTGTGAGGACATTGATTCCGTAAATATAAGATAAGATAAGATAAGATAAGATAGTACTTTATTATCTCAGAAGGAAATTTTCCTTGGCTGTACAGGACCGTAAAAGCACATGCAGGTATACATAAAAAAATTAAAATATATATTATATTATATTACTTTCATAAAAATTCAATATGAAAGGAGAAGTAAAGCTGACAAAATGTACAATTACATCAAATACATCATTCAACCACATGCAGGAATTTAAATACTAGACCTTTGGAGTTATATACAGATACATACTCTAAGAGAATGAAGAGAATCAATCAAAGTGTTCGAGAAATAAATCTATCAAGTTTTACACATTTCAACCAAATGTTACTTCTTAAAAGCGTCCAGCTACAGGGTCGTGATCGGCACGTTTTGGTTAGAGGACAAAGACTAAAACCTCGACAGTCACATCAGATGAAAATCTCACTGTGCTGAGAAAGTTTTGTAAAAGCTTGGGGAGGGGGTATTAATAATATTATGCTGTAGTGGCCTGGTTCTAGTAAGATGGGTCCACACCCCACACGCCAAGAGTGACTCTTGTGTAGTTGTATAAGCCGAAAGTTTACAAATGAATGGTCACCACTTTCTCCCTAACGTGAGCTTTTTTAGTCATTGCCTTTGGGTTTTCTATAGACAGAGTCTACGGAAACAACCCATAGGCAATCAAGCAGATAAAACTCAAAGTTAAACATACCGTCCAAAGAATCACACAGAAACGCGCCATGGGGCCACTCAACTTCCCGGTAGCATACTGAAGCTTGTAACTAGAGAAATGGTCAACACTTGAATATTTAAATTGCCACCCCCTCCTGGATTTTTTTTTCAACATTATTTTAGTTTATTTTTTTCTCCATTGCACAAATAGTGACTGTTTGAAACGGAACAACGTGGTTGATTTTTTTAGAATTTGCAAAGTAATGCGTTTCTCTCAATTCTAGTTAGAAGTTTAAAAACTTGATATTTTTCGAATACATGTACTTTGATTGATTTTCTATTAGCAGAGGTAATGTCCTCATGGTTGAATTTTGTTTTTTCAAAGTTTTGTTGAAATTGATCCAAAGACACACGAGTCTTTGCCCTTTAAATGGGTCCCTTTTTTAAACACCCGATATAATTTGATACCTAATGCAATAAACGTCAGCAAAAGGCACCATATGTAATGAACAGTGGAGCATTAAAATTGTAAAAGTAGTAGGAAGGCAAAATTGAAAAGACTACTTGTGAAATTAAGTCAAATTTGATGCTGACCTGATTATCCAAAGAGTTACCCTCGATTCAGTGCGAGTAACGTCATTGGGGTATAAAACAAAATGCGTTATGAATGTGGATCATGATTTACCCTACTTGTGAAATTTCCAATAGATTTTTAATTGTAATAACTTGCTGACAAATCGTGGTGCACGGTAGATGACATTTAAAATCTTCTATAAAACCTGACATGGGTTTGTGTAAAAGTAAACCCACCATGCTATGTCAGATGGTGACTCAAAAATACATGATGAAAGATTTTGAATTAATAAATGAAATAAATATGCTAATAAACAAATAAACAACAACAACAAATATTTTGAATAAATAAATAAATACATATGCTAATAAACAAATAAACAACAACATCAAAAAGAATATAATAAAATATGTGTTTTAAAGTCAGTTTATATAATTATTTTCTCACTTGACACTCCTCAAATAAAATCTCTTGCACTACTTACAAGAAATCCGGCCCAAATCCATTTGGAACGTAATATTTAGGAATAGTTAAACTTCGGGGTTCTTTTTTTTGGTGAAACGACTTTTTTTTTTCGTGGAAGGAGCCTACCTTACACCACTTTTCATCATTCTAAACCTCTACAAAGCAAAAAGGACTTTTTTTGTCGAACTATTTCGCCCGTTGTGCCAAGCAAAGCCCCCCCCCCCCCCGGGCCACAACACACACACACACACACACACACACACACACACACACACACACACACACACACACACACACACAGCGCGCGCGCGGCGGTCATCTCATAATATTAGACTTGACAACATGGTACCGAAGATAGGTATGGGAAGTAACATAAAAAATTACTTTTGACACCGTTTAATTATGTGTTATGTCCCTTGCATTAAGTACGCCGATTAAAATTTCACCAAACCTGCATTGCTGAGCTCATGTTTCAAGTTTTTGCCTCACAGGGGGCTCAGGACGTTGTTCTAGTATAATGGTTTGTTTCGTTTTTGTAAAGTGTTTTACGGCGCTCACAACTGCATAAGGTCATATGAGCGCGCGGAACACACCTAATATTTTTCAGTTGGTAGGAAATTTTTAATTTTGCCAGGATGGCGGCCGAAGCCTACTCTTATCGATTTTAGACCACCAAGGGATCTTTAATGTGCGCAACTTGCACACGGGCCCTCCGAGATTTTTCGCCCTTGTCCGAGAAGGCTAGGTGTAGATCTTTCCTACCAGAAGATCAGGGGTGTGGCTGAAAGACAGCAGTAAGTAGAAGCCAAGGAGTAGCAGTAGAAAGGCTGCAGAAAGAATCAGAAGCCCAGAGGAAGGGGCAAAGGGTGGGGCAGAAAGAGGAGACGAAAGCAGACGACAGAACATTGCTAGAGAGCAGAAAATGGGGTGAAAGGAGACAAATTTAGAAAAGAAAATTTTTCGGTCGCTACCCGAATTCGAACCTGGGACCTTTTGAATGAGAGGCCAACACCTTAACCCCTAGGCCACGAGAGCCCCCCTAGTATAATGGTTTCGGTCGTGAAAAAACAAAACGCAAAAAAACAACAACACAAAAATACAAAACAGCTCTTGACAGAGGAAGAGAAGAGTTGGATACAACAACAGCAACAACACATTTGAAAGCAACAAAAACACATGTTGCCGAAAATGCTGCCATGAAAAGGAGGATGTCAAACATATGTTTGAATGTCCAGGAACAATGACAATTCGAATGGAGTTATTTGGACGAGTGGAGGTGCTGTAAAGCATATTGACAATGGAGCCGAAAAAGAGCCTCGCTCTCGCTCGAAGATTTCTTTGTAGAGTCCGCCAGGCCCATTAAGGAAACAAAAAAAATCATCATCATCATCATCATCATCATCATCATCATCATCATCATCATCATCATCATCATCATCATCATCATCATCATCATCATCATCATCATCATCATCATCATCAAGTGCCAAATCTACGACAGACATCGACGGCCATGGTTCTCAAAACATTCCTTAGCTCGGAAGCTCTCAGAAAAGCTACATTATCCTGATCTTTCCCTGACCTGTGAAAGCCCTCCAAGTACGTTTCCCTGGCCCCAACCTTATCTCGTTTGCCTTCAGTTGAAAGCTAGATGTCATTAAAAGTAATACAATAAAATAAACAAATGGAGAAACACTAACTTAACTGGCAGCATTTCGCTCGCCCAGACTTACGAAGTTCTATCTGCTCATAGTTTAAAAAAACTTGACGAGTAAAAAATTTGAGTTTAACAACACGTCAAGCTTTTTCGAATGCAGTTCTTTGAATATCTTGATAACGACTCCGAACAATCTTACGATTTTGAAAACAGAGTAGACAGAATAATATGTGGTTAATTTTGACCTCATGGTTTGAGAAACCAAAAACGGCAGTAAAAATGTCAGATAGAACTTTGTAATTCTGTGGTTGCAATTTCCTCTCACCCTCTGCAGTAGAGGCCGGCCCAGCTGCACGTGCAGTCATAGCAATCGTTGGTTCTGGCAGTGTCCCCTACCTTCATGTGAGTGGGTCGGATCTCGTGGGTGGTGCAGTAGGCGCTCCCGTCACCTGTGGGGGACAGGGGAGCGGGTTGAGAACACTTGGTTTAGGCCCATTTTTTTCTTTCTTTTTTCTTTTTCCCTTTCTTTCTTTCTATTTTTCTTTTTCTCTTTTTTTTTTTTTTTTTTTTTGGGGGGGGGGTATTTGGGGTTTATCAGGAAAGTGCAGTGGAGTCCTTGTAAACCGAACATGGTTAATCCGAAAATAGCGTTAAACAGAAAGAAAATAAATTAATCTTTTGGCTGTTTGTTTGTTTCAAATATAATAGATTTGCTATATAAGCAATCTCTTTAAAACGAAATCATGGCTTAAACGGAAAACATTTAAGTAGGCGGTCAGGCAGATTTCGTTTTAAGTGTACCACACTTCACTTTCTAGGAAAACGATCATTCAGTTTCTACCTTTTCAGATTGTTTGAAATGTGACGATTATTCATCTGACGTGTCTTTTAATCACATAGACCATAATGCCCCCTACCCTTTTATCCAATCAATATAGCCCTCTCCGGGTAAAATCTTGATCTAAATAGGATAAAAGCAAACACATTTGGATTATTTAATCCTCCTAAATTAAAGGAAATAGTGTAGACGCAGGCGTTATCCTTACAAACATATTGTACAGTGCTGAGACCTGGACAGTGTACCAAAGCCATGCCAAGAAGCTTAATCGTTTCCCCATGAAATGCCTTAGAAGAATTCTTGACATCAAATGGTGGGGCAAAATAGCAGACACCGTAGCTTTCAAAAGGGCAAGTGCCAAAAGTTTGTTTTTTAAGGACTCAGCCTCACTGGGCTGCTATTTCGTAAAAATGACAGAGTTCAGAATTCCCAAAGGCAGTGTTCTATTCCGAGCTGTCTCCAAGGAAGCGTAAGGTTGGCGCACAAGAAAAAAAAAGCGCTGCACAGACACCCTGAAGATATCTCTAAGGGACTTCAACATAAGTCCTTTGACATGGGAGAACATTGCTCCCTCCTGAAATACCCACTTGGAGAGCAGCCTTGACAGAGGGCAGCAAGTCACACGAGACTTCATCAATTTCATGGGAATGCTACAACCAAGGGAGAAGTCCAGAAGCTGCGCACACCCATATGCCAAAAGCGAAAATGAATCCTTAAAAGCTAAAATGTGTATTATTATTATTATTATTATTATTATTATTATTATTATTATTATTATTATTATTATTATTATTATTATTATTATTATTATTATTATTATTATTATCATTATCATAATCATTATTATTATTATTATTATTATTATTATTATTATTATTATTATTATTACTATTATCATTATTTTAAAAAAAAGACTATTATTATTATTATTATTATTGTTATATTATTATTACTATTATTATTATTTATATTATTATTATTATTATTATTATTGTTATTATATTATTAATATTATTATTATTATGGTCATTATTATATTCATACTTGCATATCTCAAGGGATCTCGAAACTCATCAGCAGTCGACATGGCCAGGAAAACGGCCAAGCAAAAACCCAGACGGAAAACGTTCGACACCATCTTTGTCCAGGGGAGACACAAACAAACTCGCAAAGAGAGTATACAAGTTCTACAAAAAGATGAAAACCGCGTCTCCTCAAACGCAGAGAGAGGACAAATAGAATCTAGTAATACTAATTATTCTAATCCAACCACAGCAAACTTTGTGACAAATCGTCAGGTTCTGCAGTGGCGAGTGGGCAGACGTGGACAAACACTGCACTGGCCCCTCGAGGGATGTTTGCAACCTTTTCAACGAGTGATTACGGAACTTTGGCGAAATTAGAAATAATAATGTGAACAGTGTGGGCGCCAGTCTGTTGTACGACAAAGCTTTGATGGCAGAGCAAGAGGCAGTTGGCGGAGTATTTATCCCAGCGGACGGTCAGCTCGCGGTAATGACTAATTTACTGTAATAGTAATACGACCGGCGTCATGGTCGTCAAGGGTTCTGTCAATACTGTAAACGTCCTGTCATTTTCGTGTCAGTTTCCGAGATGTTTCATGAGAGCATGGCAACAAATAGAATAAAATGTGGCGTCGGTGGCCTAGTGGTTAGGCTCTCGGACTCGCAACCGTAAGGTCGTGGGTTCGAATCCCGTCAAGGGCCCGACGTTGTGTCCTTGGGAAAGGCACTTTACACGAATTTTCCTCACTTCACCCAGGTGGGAATGGGTACCCGGCTATAGACAGCGAAAGATCTTGTCAGTTTGTTAGTGTTTGAGCGCTTAATCGGCTGCTCGCACTGTATGCTTCCCGGGAAGCTGAGAATGTTTCGGAGTGTTCTATGGTCTGCTGGAGTAATAATATAGTGTAAAGCGCATAGAGCCTGCTGTTGAGCGGGGATATGCGCTATACAAATGCTATCTATTATTATTATTATTATTTAAAATAAAATGAAATGAAATGAAATAAAATAAAATAAAATAGTTTTTAAAAAAGGCATAACACCCCCACCCTTTTAAATAAATAAATAAATAAATAAATAAATGAATAAAGAATAAATAATGTTAAAAAAATCAAGCACTCGATCAATCAGTCAATACATTAATTAATGAATTAGTAAATCAATAAAATACATAGAGTATGGAGTCCTGGTAGAGTTCTTTTAGACCAATAATTTCTAACAACACCACCACCACCACCACCACCAACAACAACAACAACAACACCACCAACAACAACAACAACAACAAAATAAAATGAAATCATATAATAAGTCCCGAAAACAAGAGATATTTCTTACTTGTCATTTATGAAAGATGCTATCCATACTTATCATTTATTTATGTTTTACCTGAAATCAATGAATCAAGAGGTCAGTGTTTAGAAGATTAGATCGAGCTCAAACAGTCCAATAGTTGTCTTGCTTTTAAATGAACATCAAAGGTGTTGAGTAAAGAAAATCACAAAACGGGCAAAGAGAGGTCGGTTTCTTCGATTTCAGCATATTTTTGATGAGCGTTTGATTCCACCGCGTCAAGAAACGCACACAGACCGATTTTTCGTGCTTTCAACAAATTGAAATGTATCTAACTTAGACCAAGCACGTGGAAAATCTGGCCCGCGGCCCATAATAACCTCACAAATACCCCCCCGCCACTCGAAACTGTTTGTTTTGTTGAAACTTCAACAAAATAGTCGCAAAATGTCTCAATAGTTTAAAATGTGTATCCAGTTACTTGGTTAAGCAATAATACATGTATGACCATATGATTTTAAATCGTGAGTAGCAAAGAGAGGCAATCTTGAAATCATACCACGAAACTGCAAGTTCCTTTTACATCATCTTCATCCTTGGGCATATTTCTTAAAAGTAAAAGTTTTACGGCACTTGCAAAACAATACGGTCACTGGGCAAACACTCACAGTTTCGTAGAAGTTGCTCAATAGGCTACGTATGAATGGAACGTCGTTTTGATTGAAATTGTATAAATGAAGGGGTGGGGGGGCAAAAGTAATACTTAAAGAAACAAAACAACAGCAAACAATTAAATACTATTTCCTAGCCTGTGCACACCGCTTGATCGTCCCAGTAGGGAGGACAGTATCCACAGTCAGACGGAACTAGATTTAATATTTTTCTTACAATACATTTCCGTCCATTGTAACTGACTGTGGCAATCTCTTTTAAAAAAAAACAGTCATCAAACAAACAAGCAAACAAGCAAACAAACAAACACAACAACAATCACAAAAAACGAAATTAAAAAAGGTTAAATTAGCCTTTTAGTTTTAGTTTTAGTTATAGAGTTTTACGGCACTTGCAACACAAATTTAAATAGGTCCTATATACAAGTTGAAAAAAAGGGTTAGTTTACAGGTCTTACTAGAGAGTGACTTATGAAGAAAAGAAGGAGAAAAGATAGAACGTTGATGTTTGATAGAAGAGAAGAGACAAACCACACAAGAACACACGCCAACCACCAACAACGTCGCCTGTGCATGAAGGTAAAGTACCACAGGTCCTCTCCCCAAGAGGATTATTGCTTTTTCGTTGGTTTTTAAAAAGTTTTAGTAAGCTTTTTACGGCGCTCGCAACTGCATATTAGGTCATATGAGCGCCAAGGTGTGGATGTCAAGAGAGAAGTCCAAACGGGGAATCAGGCTCACCCTGCTCACCTCTCTAGCCTCAATAGCACAAAAAGTCAGCTCTGCCTATCAAGGCACCCCGGAAATACCTGTTTACAAGAGAGTGAGAAACATACAAAAAAGTGGAGGAAAAATAATGATAGGAAGGATGAGGAAAGAAAAAGCAGCAGTTCGCCCTATGTTGTTCCTGCACAGTATGAGCATGACATTGATAAATCAGCCCTTTTACAATTACTGTATACAGTGCATAAAAAACACGTTAATACCCCCCCCCCCCATCTTAGGGAATTGCAAAGAAACTTCAGTCATTAGCACTGCCCTGGTGAGGTTTGTTGGTTATTTGATTGATTGATCAAATAGAAGAACATCGAAACAACAGAGTTAATTTTCATGCAAGGAAAATCAAGACAAACAAACAGACAGTCAGATAGACAGACAGAGAGACAGACAGACAGACAGAAAATAGTAAAAGAAAAGAATAACATTGTTTGGCTTAGTAATGGCGCCCATCAACCACCAGCACCCCAGAACATGAAGTCGGATCACGAATTAAATACATAAAATACAAAAAGCATTGTTGTCAGTGGCGGGTCAAAATTAGGGAGAGGGACGTAAGGTTATCCACTTAATTAGCTTCGTCCTATGAGAGATGGAGATAAACATTCGAAGGTCAGGCCTCATAAATAACATTAGGCTACAGGGTTGAAAGGGGCGTTACAACAACAAGAAGAACAACAATAACAGCAGCAGGAACATCATCAACAACAATAACAACAATAGCAGAAACAACAGCAACAATAACAATGATAACAACCCCCCCAACAGCTCTCTCTCT
>NW_004797322.1:1060325-1061613 GCF_000002075.1 Aplysia californica | reverse complement strand
AGAGAGAGAGAGAGAGAGAGAGAGAGAGAGAGAAAGAGAGAGAGAAAAAGAGAGAGAGAACAATATTTTGACAACGCCATTCATTTTTCCATAACAATGACAACGCCCTAAACGTTCGTCAACGCAGGAATTCAAACAACGAAACAAGCTGAGTGTTATCATTTGCCAGGGAATCCTACATTTCAGCACTTCAAAACAAACAGCCATCACTTTGCTTTCGTTACCCCCTAGTTTACTTAAATCTATCACTTTTTTTTGGTTCTTTCTAAACCACGATGTATATATTTACTTGTCTGTCTGTTCCCAGGAAATTTTGCTCGTTCAAAACAAGGACACGTATTTATTGCCTTCTCATTAGTGGCTGTGCAAGCAAGGAAAGACATTACATTGTACGATCATAATTTGAGTCGTGACGTGGTGGAATCAGACGCTCGTCAACTTGTTGGCAAAATGAGGTTATTGGTATTATCGTAAAGCCTGTACATTTGCCATGCTTTTGATGGAAAACAGTATTCGTTTATGTTGAATAGAAGTTAAAATGTTTACGATTGAACGAGGTCAGTGTCGTCTGGTTTCAGAGATGAACTAAGCGAGAAAATAGCCCCCAAAGTTTGGTAATTTCCATAGCTTGACAGTCCTTGAAAACTGAAAATTAACATTTTTTGTGTGCCTTTCATTGATGTTTTTCAGTAAGATCCACACAGATATGTTTTTAAATGATTATATATAAAAAGTATTGAGCAAAAAAAACCCCAACAAACAAAACAAACAAACAAAAAAACGAACAACTTCAAAACAACCCCCCCCCCAAAAAACAACAACAACAACAAAACAAAACAACAACAACAAGAAGAACACAAGAAACAAAATTACCCAACTTTCAGAATTACCAATTTCTTTAATTTCCCTATTTTGACGAGCGCTTGATTTCACCACGACGCCTCACATTTATGTACCGAGTGTAAGAGCGGGCGCGTGGTTTTGTGATGCTTGCCACACACGGTAATGTTTTTGAACTACGTCCTCAAAAGAAGCCCAGCCTGGGTTTTTCTTTTTCTTTACTTGTTTAACCTCTTACATATACAAATAGAAGCTGTCATGATCCCGGGTAATTACAGCGTAACTGGTTCTGAATTCAAAGTTCACATTTCCAGCTACGGAAGAAAAAAGCATTTGCTGGAAAGAAGGCAAACAGACATAATTGTTTGTTTGTTGTTTGTTTAGTATAGGGTTTTACGGCGCTCGCAACTGCATAAGGTCATATGAGCTCGCGGGACACACCTAATAC
>NW_004797322.1:1058066-1059198 GCF_000002075.1 Aplysia californica | reverse complement strand
AAAATGTAAAAAAATCTGAAGAAAATTTCCCAATCAGCAGGAAAAATGTCGGTTTCTTCGATTTCAGTATTTTGTCGAGAGCCATCATGTTGTGATACATTTTATGATTTATTATATAATCAAAGCTTTAATAAATTAGATGGTCCATTGTTTTGCTTTCTCAGAACGTGATCATATTGATTGCGAGCACTGATAAAACGCTGAATATGATGTCTAAATTAGGCTATGTTATACTAACGTACATAGTACATGATTTACATTTACAAGTATGTCTAGAATCAGTAAAAGTAGATTTTAAATAGAATAACTTTAAGATGCCTTCTGTTCATCTAGACTTGCTTTTGACAGCTACGTTATTCCTATCCAATTTATATTGTGATTTACACAGTATGATAAGTAATACAATTTCGAGCTGCAGAAAACTCCTGTTTGGTTGACAAGAGCAAAGTGTAACACCCCCCTCCCGCCCCACCCCATATTAAGAACGGGACTGATTTTTAAAAAATTATTGACACATTCAACGTCCAAATGGTTGAATTTTATTTCTGCGAACTTTTGTTAAAATTCATTGAAAGATAACCGAGTTTACGGTCGCAGAGGTGGGTCTTCTTTTTTTTTATACACTAACACCAGGCATTTTCGTTTATTATTCTTCCACAAGTTTTTCGGTCATCTTTTAGCCTTTAACACGATCAAACCTTTTAATACACCAGCGTACAAACAGCCACTCGGCCAGGTCGATGAAGAGAAATAAACCGACACAAAAGGGATAATCTGGTTATGCAAAGAAAAAAAAACGTGATCTGATTTATTGATTCAAACTCAAGCACACAGGCGAAAGTTCGGACGCTAATGGATATAATTATAATCGATATTGAGTTGGAGTAAAAACAATACAGTCTTCATCAGAGCAAGCACGTCCCTTTGAACGCCCCGTGAAGATCTCTTAATAAAAGTAAAGCGTCTTGTTATTTTCTGGGCCTAAGTTCTTGGTATTTCGAAGCTGGGATCGTTTTCATAATTTTTGTAAAGCTAAACGTAAATGGCAAAAGTATACGTAGAGCAAAACTGTCAATTTGTACTATATTATCTAATGGATCTTTTCAGATGCCTTATCTTTTTTAAAGACAGA
>NW_004797322.1:1053277-1055423 GCF_000002075.1 Aplysia californica | reverse complement strand
AATAATTTTTTTAAAATCATCCCTGTTCTTAATATGGGGTGGGGCGAGAGGGGGGTGTTACCCTTTGCTCTTGTCAACCAAACAGGAGTTTTACACACACACACACACACACACACACACACACACACACACAACACAACACTACACACGCACACACAACATTTAAGAGATGCGCTTGCATTGACCGCATTTAAATCTGGTCTGACGTCACATTTATCTTAATTCCATTTTTCGAAACAGTTTAATTCTTCTTCAAACAACAGGTGAGATCAGCAGTCGGAGTAATTGTCTTTTTGTGTACGTGTTCTATGTCGAACTATGGATACGTAAAAGGAGACAACTTGGAATTGACATTTTCCTCTTTGATTAATTAAAACTAGATGGACTTATGCCCCTTGGCAACTGCAAGTTACATACACGTCAGATGTGTTTTAAGGTGTTTGTGCGTGTTTGTTTGTCTGACTCTCTGCGTGAATGAAAAGTGCAACGGCAGATTATGATTAATTTCAAAAATGGGAGAATGGGGGGTGGGGGTGGGGGGGGGGGGGAAACTCTTTTCATACCACGCATCTACAGATGGAGTTGTTTTTTTAGGGGGGGGGGGTCTGTTTTTTGCTTTTGTTTATGGGTAAGTGATTTACAGTGCTCACAACTGCGTAAGCTCATATGAGCGCGCGGGACACATTAACCATTTTCAATTTGGTAGGAAATTTAGAAAATTCCCATGGTGGTAGCCTAAGCCAACTCTTATCGATTTTGGACGACCAAGGGATCTTTAACGTGCGCAACTTGCACACGGGACCTCCAAGATTTTTAGCTCTTATCCGAGAAGGCTAGATGGTAGATCTTTCCTACCATAAGACCAGGGACGTGACTGAAAGACAGCTGTAAGAAGGAGCCACGGAGTGGCAGCAGAAAAGCTGCAGAAAGAGTCAGGAGCCCATATGAGGGAGCAAAGGAGGTGAGGGAGTGGGACAGAAAGTTGAGACGAAAGCAGACGATAGAACATTGTTTGAGTGCAGGAAAGGAAGTGAATGAAGGCAATATTAGGTAAGAAAATTTACCGTCGCCATCCGGAGTCGAACCCGGGACCTATTGAATGAGAGACAAACACCTTAACCTCTCCACCAGGAGAGGCCCCCTGGTCAGTTTACCAACCATATGATCACAAATCCGGTAGCCTAACCACTGTCACTGAAAACTGCGAATCCCACACCCAAACCACAGGATACAAACAACCTCATGTTTACCTGAGATTACCGAAACAACTCAGAGGTTGCAATTTTCTATTTACAGAGATAGAATCAAAGAAACATGCTTAACATAACTCCACGAGACGGATACCCTTCTGCAGTCTACATTGCACAACGTTCCCGTTTGATGATAATGGTTGGACCAAACCTCCTTTTAGGACCGCCAGGCTTGGACTCGTAACCGTAGAGTTTCGCCGAATTCGCAGTAGACCGATGACTCATGACTCATCAGTGACCAGGGATGTTGGGTGCATTGCCGGGAGGCAGCTTCCGGGATGAGCTTCATGTATAAAATCTTTCGCGAATCTCTGTATCCCCCATCTATAACTTTCAAGTTCTCGAACCAGCTTATTATTTGCTAAGAAAACTTACTCAAGTGACACAACTGAAGGTGGAGCTGTTGTTCTGAAAGGTAGCTATCTTGTTTTTGCTTTTGTTGCTGCTGATGTTGTGTTTGTAGTTGTGTCGTAGTTGTAGTTGTTGTTTTAGTAGTATGCCTAGTGGTATTAGTAGTAGTAGTAGTAGTAGTAGTAGTAGTAGTAGTAGTAGTAGTAGTAGTAGTAGTAGTAGTAGTAGTAGTAATTGTTGTTGTTGCTGTTCTTCTTCTTCTTCTTCTTCTTCTTCTTCTTCTTCTTCTTCTTCTTCTTCTTCTTCTTCTTCTTCTTTTTCTTCTTCTTCTTCTTCTTCTTCTTCTTCTTCTTCTTCTTCTTCTTCTTCTTCTTCTTCTTCTTCTTCTTCTTCTTCTTCTTCTTCTTCTTCTTCTTCTTCTTCTTCTTCTTCTTCTACTACTGCTGCTGCTTCTCCCCCCACTCCTACTGTTCCTCCTCCTCCTCCTCCTCCTCCTCCTCCTTAGGCGCTTGATTTTTTAAAATATTAAAGGCAAAAATTACCAT
>NW_004797322.1:1050768-1053177 GCF_000002075.1 Aplysia californica | reverse complement strand
CTTCTTCTTCTTCTTCTACTACTGCTGCTGCTTCTCCCCCCACTCCTACTGTTCCTCCTCCTCCTCCTCCTCCTCCTCCTCCTTAGGAGCTTGATTTTTTAAAATATTAAAGGCAAAAATTACCATAACGTTCCACCCGTTGGAAAGAGTAAAAACTATTATAGACTAACAGAGGTGAGAGAACATCGACAGTACAAATATAAAATGTTCAGTAAAGTCTATGTATGGTGGTAGTTCAATGTGTGTTACTTTTACAAGCGCAACCAGACATTTTTAATGTAGCATCCCCTAGGGCTACCTGTTCGTTTGTGATTTATTGCGGATTCTCCCTAACACAATGTCTTGGTTGGTTGGACGGGACAGGTGTGTTACATGTTATGCATGTGTGTTCGTCGGCGGTTGGGGGTGGGTACCGTTTCTTATTTTGAAATTGTATAATTTATTGTCTTGCTATGGCTGTTTAGCTTAGTTTTACCTTAAAGAATGAAATTACTGAACCTGAATTTGTTATTCCAATGGCACGGAGCAGTCACCTGTCAGGACATCTAACTCAGAGTAATTTTGTTTTAAAAGTCATATTATTATTCCCACATCCTGTGTGTTTTAAAGTAATGCACAGATTAGACATTGCTTTCGTAGAAATTTCAAAGAAGGTCAGGATCAGAAGCGGGCGACCAATTAGTTAATGTATCTGTATTTGACATTGTGGATGCGCTGTCTAAAGAGAAACATTGACTCAAAAGATTACTATGAATAGCTGCGATTGAAACGACACCTTCTTGAATTTTAGCATGATGTATCATGCACAAACTCGAAATAGCAATACAAATTCTCGCATTATTGTATGAATCATCAAGATGTTTGCAGTGTTACTGACGATCCAATTAACGTTTATAAACGATACGCTTTTGCTTGCTCATGATTGGGAATAGTTTTGTGTGCGAACATTTGTTATCAATCAATTTTTTATTTTTTTTAAAAATAACGTACTGCACTTTATCATGCTCTGTTGCCGGTAAACTAAACCCAAGCATCGCTGTTTCCTCCCCAGTGACCATGATGTTGAGAATCTGTGTTTTTGTCTTGTCTTTCGGGGTTGCTGTTCTCACTGTCACATCAGCCGCCAACGTCACACCGGAGAGCACAGAGCACATCTTTGGACCAACAGGTCCTTCCACAGGGAGAGCTGTCAACAGCGAGGTCGACGTGGACGAGGAGAACGTTCTCGATCCGACCACCGTTCTTGACGGTATACGGTTACGCGATCTCAGTTACGAAGAACTTATGTTTCTCCTTAATAACGAAGACGACTTGTTTGTATCGGAAATGGACATCCTGGCCCTGAAGAAATTTGTGGAGAAGAAAGTCGCCTCTCGGACGTCTGGGGGCCTCAGGAAGAAACGAGCAGGCGTCCGAGCTTTAGGGGTGGCCCGTGGATTGTTCAGAGGGTCAACAATCGGCAGGTTGACCACTAGTGGACGAAGTGTGACGAGAAACTACGAAACACAGGGCGATTTTCACACTGCGGTGACCCATTTCAACAACCTGAACCCAACAGACAGATCCGCCTTCTCAGGTCGTATTAGTGGATTTACAGGAATGGTGGGAAATCACAGGGTGACTGCTCGCGACGGTAGTAAATTTGGCGCGCCCACTTTGGAAATCAGATCTCCCAAAGCTGGTGGCACGACTATGGTCAGAAAATTTAGGTTCACGCCAAGTGGAGTTAACCGATAGAGCACGGCCGCACAGTGCCACTCCGATTTTTTAAATGTTCTGTTTCGCAAAACACCTGCAAATAGAAAATAAAAGGAGCCAGCAACAAGCGGTAGCCAAATATTTTATCAATGCAAAGTCCTCGCCGCCATGTAAATGCGTGTTTTGGCAAAGCCCGTTCTAATAATAATATGTCCTGTTTAGAGTTAATATCCTTCAGGAAAGAAGAAAAGTCTAGAAATAAAAAGAGGGTCAGAACAATTTTATAATTTTTGTGTTTGTTGTTTGTTTGTTTTTGTTTATACATCACACTATTTTCAGCGCAGATATTGGTTAATATCCAGATGCAGGAGAATAAAACTCTATACATTTATGTTAACATCGAATAAGGGGACCTTACTACAGGTACCGGACGGGTGAATTTCACGACCATTTAAATTTCACAATACCACCTTTAAATTATTGCTGAGAGAGTTTTCAGAATGACTGTATCCTGTGTGTTGTGTTTTGCTCTGACGGATAAATCTATGAGATTATTAATATTTCACAATAAGTCCTCGGTATTTTGTTGTCGTTGTTATTGTTGTCGTTGTTGCTGTTGATATATATATATATATATATAATATTTCACAATAAGTCCTCGGTATTTTGTTGTCGTTGTTATTGTTGTCGTTGTTGCTGTTGATATATATA
>NW_004797322.1:1049222-1050668 GCF_000002075.1 Aplysia californica | reverse complement strand
TATATACGAGTTCAAAGCCATATCTAGACTCTTCATTATTTCACCTATTGGCACCATTATGTGAGGTGTTGGTCGATCTACTCAACGACAAAGACAGGGGGGAGTGGGCTATCTTAGCTCAGTTGTTGTCATGCTGGATTGAGGAGCACAATATGACGGTGGTTCGAATCCCAGACAGGGCAATCTTAGAAACCGGTCGTTTTATGGAGTCTTCAAGGCCCCTTGACCCATTTACTTCGGCCCTGTCGGAGACGGGCATCAAAGTCCTGCCTCTTAAGTAACCATTCTTTTACAGGCAGGGATATCCTCCTCCATATAGATTCTTAAGCCTAAAAAACTCGCCCAAAATTCAAGATTAGAACACCATTTTGGTGACTCGAACCAGGGCTAACCGCTTCGTGGTCCAGCAAGATAGGTCACAGATAACGAGTAGGATATTGCGGGAGACTGGAAGACTACAATGTTCTGAGGGATACGATTATACATTTTATGGAATACGCATGTATGCATACAAATGTGGTGCGGCTCGATAGAACCAGGCATTCGTACATTTGGAGTTATTGGAATACTTCTAAGGCCTGTTCAATTCGTTTTTGTTGAAGAAAATACTCATCTATTTTGAACTACACTAGTGGAGATATTTACAGTAGTCGATACATTTGCGATTTCAGGAGGTGGGGGATCTCGATGTGAGAAGCAAAACTTGCAAGAAAATAGTTATCACAGCTTTACGACTTTCAAAAGGTAACAGTTCTTGTAAACTGCAAATTTACTATTTTTTTGTACCTTTGATAAAAAAATTTCTGTGAAATCCGCGCGCGTATGTACTTTTAAATTGGTCCAAAAGGTGATGAGCCCTAAACAAAACGTTAATTAAAATTGCTTACCAGACTGAAACGTGTCAGTTTCTTCGATTTCATTATTTTGACGAGCGCCTGATTTCCTGACAGTGTTGCATAATCAGATTAATATGCAATTAATATATTTCCAAAGTGATTATAAGATTCTGTCGTCTGGCCCCAGAAATAGAAAGATCAGGATTTCAAACCTGTGGGAGATAATTAGACTCGAAGGTATGTTTCCATGTTTCCTTCGATTTCTGCTTTGCCAAAAGTAATTGTCCGACAGATCATTATTTGCAGTATTTTAGCGCTCGCGAACGAATGAAAACACCATGCTTTTAGCTATGTTTTACCGAGCAGTTTACTCGTTACGCGAGAAATGTGACAGTGAAATGTTGCTACTGTGTAACCAGGCGTATCCATGGAGAGCTTTGTACACATTGGTCATTTTCAAAGGGGGCGGTTAGGTTCGAATCCAAGTTCGGGTGAACCCATGAGTTGTTTATTTGGAAAAACACAAATTTTCCCCAGTTTACCAGTTGGGAATGTGCTCTCGGCTAAGTGAGAGAGAGAGAGAGGGAGAGAGAGAGAGAGAGAGAGAGAG
>NW_004797322.1:1033988-1047284 GCF_000002075.1 Aplysia californica | reverse complement strand
AAGAAGAAGAAGAAGAAGAAGAAGAAGAAGAAGAAGAAGAAGAAGAAGAAGAAAAGTAGCAACAACAATAACAACTCTAATAAAATAAATGACAACAGCAACAACGAAAACAAGAACAACAACAATGGCAACAAGCACAGTAAAAAAACCCTTAAAATAAGCAACATCAAGATATTTCCCACTCGGGATTCGGACCTCATGTCTTCGATGTGGCGCAGCGAAAAACCTTATAGCTGTACCACAGAAACTCATCCACAGTCGCTACCATAGAATCACAAAGTTCTATCCAACATTTTTCGCCGTTTTTAGTTACAAAGACCAAGATGTCTGATACCAATAAATGTTGTTGTATTTATTCGGTCAAAATTGTACTATCATTTGCACTCGTAATTAAGATATTCAAAGAATTGCATTGGAAAGAAAGCTGGATATGTTGTGAACCTTAACAATATTAACGTCACATTTAACTAAACTAGGTACTGAGTATCTAGAACTTTGTAATTTTGGGGTAGCGTACTGTGAGCTGAAAACCATCAGTATGTCTTGGCACGGAGACCACCTTGTCACCGACAGTCTGTCGTACGTGGCCTTGAACAGCAACAGGAACAGTCGAACCTGCTCCAACCGTCGCCTGTCCAAAACAATCATCTGTATAAATATAACTGTTGAGCTATAAAGAATTCAATAAAAATTGCCAAACTGACTAGCATATTTCGTTTCTTTTTATTTTGACGAGCGCCTGATTTCACCATGATACCTCACATATTAATATAACGACACTGCTCAAGAGGACCGCCTGTCTGAGACGACTACTTTTCTCCTCGGTGGCGGGTGGTTGTTTCAACAAATTTTGATTGTAATTTGTTTTCGTCTCTCCGTCCTTAGATTGGTTACAAGAGTCTGATCAGCATCATGAGCATATAAACGCGGAAGTTATAATAAAATAGATATCTAGGTCTATCAGGCTTGGCCAGCACGCCCAAATCGCAGGCCGGATTGAGCCATTCCTAATATCTCGAGGGCCAATTTGTTTGTTTGTTTGAGTAAAGAACAGCACATCGACTCAATAATGGTCATTTAGTGCAGGGAAAAAGTAAGACAGACAGACAAAAGCAACAGAAAAGGAAAGTAAAGAAGTAAGACCTGCCAGTGCCGCCCTCTTACCACCCGCTCGCCGACCAAAGCAGGAGAAAATTGGATGAAGTCTGTGGAATACACAAGCTAACAGAAGTGACACTAAGACTGTCAATAGTGCATAGTTATGCTACTCGTACCATTTCATTAGATAGGGTGTGGTTAGGCTCTTATACTTGCAACCTCAAGGACGCAGGTTCAAATCCCTTTTGGGACCCGACGTTGTGCCCTTGGGAAAGGCAGTTTACACGAATTTTCCTCACTTCACTCAGGTAGGAAGGGATATTCAACTATAGGCAGTGAAGGATCTTGTCAGTTTGTGAGTGTTTGAGCGCCTAACCAGCTGTTTGTACTATATGCTTCCCGGGAAGCTGAGAATGCTTCTGAGTGCTCTATGGTCTGATGGGGTAATAAAAATAATAGTGTAAAGAGCATAGAGCTTGCTTTCGAGTTGGGATATGCGCTATACAAAATATGCTATTATCATTATTATATGTAATACTATCGCTTGAAACTACTTGCGGGTCCCGATCTGTAGTTTCCATTGCCTGATCTTGATACTGCCATAAACCTTTGTTGTGGAATCAACTACACAGCGGTGCACATTTTCTTCAGAAATCTCCTCAAACTGAGCGGAAAAAGAGGCCTAAAGGATCCTTGTGATTTATCAGAAGAACGTTTACGGACCCATGAACATGGTATTCAAGATTGTCACATTTCAAAATGAGTAAGTCTTAATGTCTTAAGTTTTTAAATGTTTAATTGCTACAAGCTTGTGTTTTCGAACTGGTACACAGTTTTAAGGGGTTAATTCATTATTTTGTCGCCTGCCCTTTTCCATCGATGGCTCACACAAAATCAAAAGGAAAAACGAAATAGAAAAAAAAAAAAAGAAAAAAATAACCATCGCCAAATTACGGTCTCTGGACTAGCATACTCGTGACATTTAAAGCAGACCCTACTTGATTTTCACTATTTACTTTTCATAGAAATACAAGTTAGTTTCTGTGTCCTCAAGATCTGCCAATTGGACAAAAACCTGCTAGTTTTAACTCTCAGTTACACATGCGGAAGTCCAATCACATCTAGGCGCTGCCCAATCTTTTTTCATTTTTTTCTCCATCATGAATTTCCCTGTCACTCTGCTCAAAGATTAGCTACTTTATAACTAAACATAAAAAGAATAGAGTAGAAATAAATGCCCAGACCAGTAAACGTACAGTTTGATTGTAGCCGAGACAAAACTGATTGTTTGGGATTTCTTAGGTTGTTTTGGGTTTTTCTTTGTGTTGGTATTTAATTATTTGTTTTGAGATTATGATTATATTTGGGTCACATGGAGTAACAACATGCATTGTAAAGTGCTCAGAGTTTACTTTTGAGATTGGCCATGCCCCATAAACATGTTATTTATTATCATTATTTTATTATGGTTATGATTATGATTATTAATCATTTTCATTATCTTATAAACAACGGAGCAGTGCCGTAAGCTAGCTGAACTGGTAGGGAAATAGTAAAAGTTAAGGTCACGTATTATCTCGTTGCTTTCGTCTGTTGTATAATATCCAGTACACCAGACACTCGCCAAGAATTGTTATGAATCCAAAGCAAATTCCAACAGCCGCAGCAATAAAGGCACTAGCAGTATACCGAAGTCCTAACCTTTGTTTCACTCTCTCCTTTTGTTGTTTACTTTGTCGGTACGGGTTTTGAAAACCCCATCTTCTGATAAAGACACCAATTAATCCAGACTCACGCAAGTCCGATATCGCTAAAGAAAACGCAAGATTCAGTTCAGCATCCTTTGGAAAAATTAGGCCACTGTTAATTCGCAGCAGAATATCGTCAAGAATTTCCAGGTTCTCCATATTTTTTTGTGTTTTCAGAAACTCCAAGCGCGGACGAGGGTGGATAATGACGGATTTGCTCGATCGGAGATAGTTTTCCAGAAACTCGATTTCTATCCCTTCTTCCGAGATGACGAAGTGGGAGGGAAGGCGTTCTATACCATCTGCCACACGTCTTAGGGTCGTTCCTTCCTTGGCCTCGTCCAAAGAGGCGAAGTACGAGAAGTTAGAAAAGCTTCCCCAAGTGTAGTCCCCTCTGTTGATCATCTGTTCTATAGTGGAAAACGGTTTAGCTGGAGTCTGGAAAAGTAATGAGAGAAAGTGGGTATGAAAGTTACGAGTGATATGCATTCAGGGGAGAGAGTCAAGGAGAGAGTATGAGAGAGAGGGAGAGAGATAAAAACAGAGAGAGAGAGAGAGAGAGAGAGAGAGAGAGAGAGAGAGAGAGAGAGAGAGAGAAAGAGAGAGAGGGAGAGAGAAAAAAAGAGATAAGGAGGAGATAGAGAAGAGAGAGTGTACGTGAAATAGATAGATTATGGATAGATATATCAATATATATATAATATGTATATATATATATTATATATATAATCATTATATATATATATATATATATGTGCATATATATATACCGAGAGAGGTAGTCAGAAAGAGAAAGAGAGGGAGAGAAAGAGAGACAGAGAGAGAGCGAGCGAGAGCGAGAGAGAGAGAAAGAAAGAGAGAGAGAGAGAGAGAGAGAGAGAGAGAGAGAGAGAGAGAGAGAGAGAGAGAGAGAGAAAGAGCTCATTTTAATCAACATAAGCCCTACTTGGCCAAGATTTGAAAATATGTCAAATAAGTAACTTTGGGGAGCTTTTGATTTGAAAAAAAAATTCAAAAATTCCCAACTCAGTCCTCTTTAAGAGCTTCCTCTGCCAGATGTACCATGAGGAACTTTTCCCGAAGAAACATTATATTCCAAACTGCATTCGATTATTCGTGTTCTTGTGTGATTAAAGGAAACCGTAGTGTTTGTGGGTAACTGTTTCTGGGGACAGGAAACAAAAATTTATCTATCTATCTATCTATCTATCTATCTATCTATCTATCTATCTATCTATCTATCTCTTACCTGATCAACGAGACCAGCAGTGAGGCTACCCGTGAACAAAGCAGAGAGCATCAGTACGAGAACACTCCAAGACCATAAGAGAAACCTTATGGACATTGTGAAGCCTGGGGGCAGAGTACTTTGATTGAACAGGGAGCCGAATACACCACACACGACGTCTGTTACTTTTGCAGTGGTTGACGACGCAGAATCTCCTTTCTGGAGTTTGGTGAATTTGACACGATCATTATTGTTTGCTGATGTGTTATTCTTTGTCGTTTCAAGATGTCCAGGATCTGAGTTACGTGCGTTAGAGAGATCTCTGCGGGCAAATTCGTAATCAGACACTATTTTACTGGCGCCTGCAGTTTGAAATTGAAGTAGAACTTGATGTGTATTTGGTGGCAACTCCAGTTTGCTACCTGCAGTCTCGGACAGAATTGTGACAGAATTGTGTTTTTTGCTATGTTGAGCCTGAGAGGAAATTTTCTTGGACTTTGGGTGTTTGGGTGTGTTTTTCACAGGGGCAAAGTAAGAGTGTACGATGTAAAATAAAATAACAAAGAGGAAACTGCCTCCGAAAGTGGCATAAATTTCCGTTCGAAAAGTATTGAAGATGCTTGACATTTTGTCTAAATCACTTTGTCTCAAGAGATATGCCCCTCCCAATGTTTCATATTTCACTGTCCATGAAACGGAATAGTTGAAATGTACAGAGGTGCTTAAATACCAGAAAGATGCTCCAAAATCGGCTTGCTTATCAACAATGGCAACCAGGTAATCACTCCAGGAAAGATTTGCACTCTGTATAGGGTCAGGAACCATGACATAGGAGAAGTTTAATTTCTTTGACAGCGCTTCCACCAATTCTGCAATCACGCCATTGTATTCCAACGTATTTGTCTTCTTATTTATACCTGTGCCCAGGTCACCCGGCCAGGTTTTTGCCAGGCCCTGGAGAACTCTCTGGTTCATTCCAAACTCAAGATTGGGAAATATCGTGCACGCTTGTCTGGACATGTTTCGATCAATTTGTTCAAGTTCTCTCGTTCTGCGCTCTCTCCACATCAGGGTGTATGCACTGACGACTTTACACGGGTCACTTCTGATGACAAAAACAGCAATGTTGTCGAATACGGTACTTTTGGCTTCCTCAAAGACTCGACTAGAGACAGTCAGCCACTCGAAGTGTAAAATAATAAACTGCAGACGGTGTGGAAAAAGACTGCCTGTTCCTTTCTCGTGAAATATTTTCTCAGCGACTTTTATGACGCGTCCGGGAAACTCTGTCGCGAGAACAATCCGTTCAAATCCCTGACATGTGAAGGCCCTTTCAAATATAAATGAAAAAAAATCGTCGTCACTATCAGAAATATCCAAATGCAAAGCAAGCCTGCCTGTTGGTGAGTGCATAAGTTCCTCAAAAAAGCAGTTTTCAACTCGGTATTTCTGGTATGAAATAATAGTAAAGGTTTTCCAAGAACATTTGTCCAGTTGTTGCAAAAATGCTTGTATTGTCTCCCCTGTGATCCAGTCTGTCGTTTCGTTGAATATATCCGAGGTATGGCTGCCGTTCTTCTCGTTGTTTTGGGGTGGGTGTTGACATTCACCGGCAGTTTTTGAACGTAAAGCAAACAAGACGAATACAATCTTGAGAATTGCGACCATTTTGATTCTCGTGACTATTTCCTACAGTGACTAAGGAGAAATAATAATTGACCTTGGAGAAGCATTTTAAGTGAGGCAGCAGTGCACCTTGAACGTCACTGTTTTGTTCATTGTGAAGGGAAACTCCGCGCTCACAAAATAAATCGATTGTTATTGGCTTGAATTTGTCGCAGCTTGAACTTATCTCAATTAGTGAAACTCCTTTCTCTTTCACTAGTGTGGTCCTAACTTTGACAAAATCCTAGTTCTGCCCACCATCCAAGAATAATTCTCCTCTATCCGTTTGTCGTTCCTGTCTGCCATGCATTTATTTACTCTAACCAACCGATAAAAGCAAAAAGAAAATACAAAACTCAATGTATTACAACCAATTACACAACTGCAGGCAGAGTAAAAACGCTATAGTCCTCTTTTCTTGCAAGTGCATGTCGATTTTACACTGAGATGAGAATTTAATGGGAAATCGTACAACTATCCTCTTTTTCTAGTGGTTCATCACGATTTTGAGTATTTTCTTTTTTTGTATGCTTGATTTGGCTTTTTATACAAACCATTTTCCTAATTCACAAGTAATGGCGATGCAATTTGCAAAGAGCCACTCAGTGTGCAAACTGCCTAGTAATTGTTGCAACCAGAAATGTAAAGCAAGTCACCACGTTCATCGAGTTTCCTCATTTCACAAGTACCCCCCAGTCGAGTCGAACTAGGGTGTGGCCATTAAAAACTTAAATGGAACACATTCTAAAACCCTTTCAAGTTCTCGAAACTAATTTCGATCAACATTAGTTTTGGACAATGAAAGCAGAGAGCCGCGTGTAAACAAAAAAGGGAAGTGAAACAGTACACTAGTTGTGGGAACAATGTGCATGTCGATAAATCATCAGAGGCAACAAGAATCAATGCTGGAATACGATATGTGGCCATGTTTCATCATTTCTTAATAACGCTTGTTCTCTTTCTTCGCAAACGCTTCATATTTTCGACCCTGGTTTGATTGTTACCCTCTCCCCCCCCCCCCCAAACCCCCCCCCCCAACAAAACCCACACAAGATAAAAGACAACACCCCCCCCCCCCCCACAAAAAGCCCACAAAAAACAATAACAATCAAGAGCGTAATGACGTACACGGGGTCTAAAAAAGAGGATCCACTTAAAGGACAATACCTCAGTCATCTCTGCTCTGATTTCAACACAACTTACGAAGAAAATTCAACCAGGTGACATCAATTTTGTAAATTTGAAAAAAATCAATCACCGTGTTTGATGAATATTACATTTTAAAAAATCCTAACCGAAATTGGGTAAAAACCAAAACTGCACAATTTTGAAAAAGCATTTAGCTAAAAGGACGTGATCGGCCTGTTCTTGTTCTAGGAAAGAGCAGTAATACGGGGTGCGCACTATGGATGAGATCGGCGGATCGGGAAGATCGCCCGACCCGGCCACCTAAAAAACCAACGCGTTTGTTTCCAGTTTCAGGCGACCGAGTCGGGCGATCGGCCGTATAAGACAGTCACGTCAGATGGATATCTCACTGTGCGGAAAAAAGTTTAGGAGACGTTTGTGGGGAGAAGGTAGAATGCTGTTGAGGGGGCTTGGTTCCAGTGGGATGGATCTATACTCCGCTCATCAGATGTTGCCCTGGCATGGTTACAAGAAAGGAATGGGGAACGCTTTATTAATCGAAATCTTATAAATGAAAGGCACAGTGGCTGTGGGTAGTGAAGGGCTCACGGACTTCAGCCCCTATCCCCTCCTCACCCACCACCCCCAACTCTATCCCAAAGTTAAGAAATAAGCAGTTGAACTAGTTATGATCGCACGCAATGAACACAGAGTGATCAACTTGGCGGCTTCCTCCCTTATCCAATCACTGTTGTCACCACTTACAACTATAGTAACCCAGCAGCCAGTCAAATGTCTTTAGGGCTCATCTTCGCTGAGCCCTTTCGCACAGACCATCCTTAATGAAACTCTTCATGTAAAAAGGTAGAAGACTGGGGAAAAATAATACTGTACCGAGGGCTCACGCTCTCCGAGCCCTGAAAAAGGAGTGAAAGTTTACGACACACTTTCCCCCCACTGACATAGATAGATACCTATGCGCTCATTGGTTCTTTGTTGGGTGCGTTCAACTTTCTCGACTACACAGCCGAATCCAGCTCATAGAAGTATTATGATTGAAGTGCTGTGTGTGCATGTTTGTGTTTGTGCCGCTGAGATTTAACAGTTGTAAATCAGGTCGAACTACTTTTAAGGCAACTTTTTCATCACATGAAAACTAATTAGAAGAAATTTGGAGGTGAATCGGCTTCGTCCTCCCCCAATCAACAAGAATTTAACTAATAACAACGAGATGGAAAACAAAGGCAACTCTTCTCGTTTGAATGGTTCTCAAACTGCCGTGGTTCACCGTAAGTGTAGAAGAATTATCACTGTTTAAATCTTATTGCTTGCTATTTGGTGCTAAAGAACTGGAAGCAATCTAAGCCCCACCCAAATTCTGGTCCACCCACCGCCACTGGAAAGGCACCGTATTCCTGGTCATGAACTCTTCAATAGTTTTCGTTGGGGATTTTGACAGACAGAGTGTACGGCAACAAACAATCAAACACTTGATAGTCTATGTTGAGAAGGAGGCCCAAAGAACGACCAAGAAACATGCCACAGGGTTATTTAAAATGTTCCAGTGGCGTGTTGGAGCTTGTGTGAAGAGAACTCATCAACACTTATAGCAAACAATTGAAATGACGACCAGCTTCCCTGAGTTTATTTGGCATTAACAAGTCGGTATGAATTTGTTTTTCAATGAACAAATAGTGGCTATTTGAAATAGGACAACAAGGTTGAATTTGAAAAACCTGCACAATTCTCTGCTTCCCCAAATTTTGATCGAAATTAAAGAAAACCAAACTTGATATATTTCGAACACACAAATAGATTCTCCTCATATTTATGAACGTGATGTCCCCTTGGTTGAGTTTTTTGTTGTTATTTGTTTGAAGGCTGGTTGCGACTGGTCCAAAATTGACTTGTGAGTTATTACCCTTTAAATTGTGCTTTGTTCAGTTGCATTTCAGGCAGTGGTCTTATCCTTTGTTCTAATATCCTTGCATATATTCTCAGAGGAATTCCCCTACACGTACTGTAGTCCTTCTTGCTTCTTTTATTTTCCACGTAGGTATAAGAATGGTACCTGACCAGTCCACTGGGATTTGGCGCTCCTTCCATGGTATGTTACAAAATTCTTGTTATCCATGTGACGCCGTGATTCCGCAGGCCAGTATGGTCTCTGTGTTATTCCATCAATACCCGGTGATTTTTGGTGATTTTTCTTTAGGGCTCTTAATTACTTGTGCTTCCACTTCACACGACTTCATGGTTTGCTCTTTGGTTTCCTTGCCCTTCAGTGTGAAATCTGGGGTTGTCTCCGCAGTTTTTTTTAAAGTTTTAGTTTTAGTAGAGGTTTTACGGCGCTTGCAACTGCATAAGGTCATATGAGCGCCAGAAGATTAGAGGAGTTACAAGAGAGTAACAAACATAAATAAGAAGAAGGCGAGATAAGGACGATAGATGTTTGATAGGAAAGAAGAAGCAAACCACACCAGAGCACCCGCCAACCATCCACTTTCGGCTGTGTGGGTGTTGCTTGTAATATATTTTAAAAGTCAACTTTAGTTGTTTGGCTTTTATTTTCAAACTAAAGGCTCTGAAGCTAAAAGATAGAGTATCTTTTTAAAATGATGATAGTACTTAAAACCAAAAGCAGTCTAGACTATCTGCAATCGAAAAACTGCCCAGCTGTGACCTTCTGATCATACAGGCTTTTTTGGTAATCCTCGTTAAGCGTTGCTGATTCCCAATAGATGTAGTGTTTGCCATTCTCAAAGCTGTTGTCAGAGAACCAGAGATGTTGGATAAAAGCTTTATCCTGATAAAATTGGTTGAGGAACTAACGACATGTGTCCACTCTTGCATCTGCCTTTGCATCAGTAATTTTTCTCCATTTTCTCAAACATTCCTGGGTCAAAAGTTGAAATGGTATAGATTTAACGCCCCTACCAACACTATTAGGCAAACTAAGAGCGGGACCTCTGTGTTTAATGTCCGTCTCCGATAAGTCGGAGCTAAGTGGGAAATTTGTGCAAAGGGCAATGACACAACGTCGGACCCAGCTGAAGCTCGAACCATCGAACCCACAATATCACGATCACCAAATCAAGGACCAACTGAACATTTTCAAAAACGTTTTGTTTCACATGTCGCTTTTTGTGTGCTGCTCCAAACTTAGAAATCGACTCTCGAGTCTTTTATGGACCCACACCTTTTAAGACGTACAGCCTATTTCAAAATACACATTTTATTTGGAAATCCATGTTTGTTACGCTTCTATTCAGTATTTCCGAGAAAATAATCCAAGGGTCGGTTAGGGAGATTTCATCTGGTGATACAACAGAAAAAACCCATGCTGTACATTGATGAACTGCTTTGTCACCTTGCCGCTTTACAACAGTAGTGGGGAAAAATAAAATATAATCCAGATGTAGGCTCGTATATTGTAGCTTGCGTTCCGTCTCTGTGTTAAATGTGTCAAAACTATAAAATTATTAACTTTTCCTTGAACGAACTTTTCTGGTCAGCTGATATGTAAGAGATGCAGATTTTAAACAAGTGTTGAAATTCAGTTGTTAATGAAAAAAAAAATCAAAACAGGTGTTCAAGTTTGTGAAGACTGTTATATATATAATGTTGGAAGGGGAAGCTATCTTTTGTCACTATGATCAGTTGATCAGGTGATCTCGTAGGAGTGGAGGTACGGGGAGTGGGGTCAGACTTGTTTCCAGCCTTCTTCTGACTTCCTTTTTTTTGCACAAAAAAGAGAAAAGGGCTGTAATATACATTTTGGTATTATGCATGTGGTTGAATGATGCATTTGATGTAAATGTACATTTTGTCAGGTTTGCTTCTCTTTTCATGTTGAATTTTAATGAGAGTAATATATATATATATATATATTTAAATACTGTTATTTAATTTTTAAAATTATTTTATGTATACCTGCATGTGTTTTTACGGTCCTGTACAGCCATCTAGCTCTCACTGGCAAAATTGAAGGCAAGCGAGGCAGTGGTAGGCCCAGAACAACATACTTAGGGAACCTAAACAAATGGGTAACAGGGAAAGATCAGGGAAACGTAGCTTTTCTGAGAGCATCCGAGCAAAGGAATGAATGGAAAATCATGATCGCCGATGTCTGTCGCAGATCTGGCATTGGATGATGATGATGACAGCCAAGGAAAATTTCCCTCTGGGATAATAAAACACTATCTTATATTATCTTATCTTATCTTACATAATATACGCACTATTGATTTGTAGATGAAGGCCATCCATTTGAAAAAATACGCTATGTACTTTTATAAAATGCAACAGTATATTCCAAAACTTTACTCTATATAAATATATTCTTTGGACCGAAAAATTGGTTCGCGTCTTATAAAAGTTACTAATAAGCAACGTTTTATCTTTTTTGATCATTAATGAATTTAACACTTTCGTTGATTTGCAGTATTAATCCTCCAATGTGGGACATAAGCAAATTTGAAGAAAAATATAGGACAAATGAAACAAAACCATTATGTTTATGAGTGTCCTTCTGTTTATGAGGTGGGCATGCAGCAGATAGAATTTAGACCGTGAAACATATTCGAATTTTGCGCTTACCTAACTGAATATTGCTAGAAAAAATAACTGTGCAGTAATTAATAATTATGCTATTTTGTGGGGCCATGGGTAAGGTGTAAAACGCCTTTGGTCTAGAAAAGAAATACCCTTAGACGCAACTTGGCAGCTTTGGAAAGCAATATTGGATTCAGAGCAAGACCGCCCCACTAAAAAGTGGGGAGGCCTCGATTCAAAGTGAAAAGAAGATTATAGTTGTTTTATACTCTTAAAGATCAAACTTAAAAAGAACCAGAAGTCATTAAAAAGGAAGTTCAATTTTTTTAAATGGGTAGACTATCCCTTGACTTATTACATCTTCTAACACACACACACACACACACACACACACAGGAGTGCACGCGCACACACACATACATACACACACTAACACACACAAACAAACATACATAATTTGTACACACACACATAAACCAACATACATATATACACACAGACACACACTTTGATACACATGTTACACACTTCAGCACGTCATGATAGGCACTTCATTCCATAAACGAAACACAAAACAAATTGGTGGAGAAAGTTTAAACACACGTAATTATAAACAAGAAAACAACTTTTATTATGGCATTTGAATAAATTTGACATCTGAAGTCTAGTCACAAACAAACAGTAAATGAAGAATGATGAACACAACATAACTGGAGAATTCATTTTTCGTCCAAACACTGGACTCACTAAAGGAATAATTATAGCTAATCTTCTAAATATTGGGCTCACTAAAATAGATTTGTATGATTATAAGAATACGCTATACAAAGAAACATAAACTGTCAAAGAAAGAAGATGTCATGTCATTCGTCCTCAAAGAAAATACCCGCCTACCCTCCCAAAAAAATAATTTTAAAAAACCCACAAAAACCCAACAAAAGAAACAAACAAAACAATCGACAAAAACAAAACAAATAGTCGAAAAAGATGCCAACCCCCAATCACAATACCCTTTTTTTCCTCCCGAATGCCAATAACACCCCCCCCCCCCAACCCCGAAAAAACAACAACAAAACCTGAAGTTGGTATTGACGGCAGATAATGGACAAAGTATCTACACGTATTTAGTTTTGTAGTTTGCACTGTCTTAAGACAAAGTTCATGGCTGAGAGCGGTTGCCCTTTTTTGTTTGCTGAAATTACTCATTTTCTTTTAAAGGCAGGCAGACATATATTGATTCTGTTGGGAGTTAAAAAAGAATGTTTCAGATTTGCTCAATCCTGATAAACTGTCAGAATCTGGAACGTTATCAATTATGAAGGATCCTGTTGCAAGGCACGGATAAAGGCCAGAAAAAAGGACCTCATCCGTCATACATTTTACCATTGCATTAGCATGTTTATTTTTTCCATTTCTTCTGGATTTACTACAAACCATTAGTTTGTCTAAACTCATTATTAAACACGGTGTATTTTACAACAACAGAGATGCCCCCCCCCTAAAAAAACAAACAAACCGCGGCAGTTTCCAATGGACACAAGCATGTGGCATGTTGTATTTGGCATGGGTAGAAATTCTTTGAAAGGCATCACTTGGTGTCATTTATGAGTGCAATGACGGTGAACTTGTTCTAATCTTTATTGAATATTTCTTTACCTTCAGCAGTTTCAAGGCATTTTCTCCCCATTTTTGAGTGGGGTACTTTTGAATGACAAAATACGACACTATGCCTCCTGAAAAGCATAGAATGATTCTGAATCGTGTTCTTTAAGATCTGCTGGGAGTAATACTAGTTATAAAGCGTTAGTATAGAGCAGTAGTAGGTAGTGCTTATAACTATGAAAATAAAGTTATTTTATAATTATTATTATCATT
>NW_004797322.1:1010347-1033888 GCF_000002075.1 Aplysia californica | reverse complement strand
TATGTATGTGAGCTTGTGTGTGTTTGTGTGTAAGTGTTTGTGTGTTTGTTTGTGTGTTTGTGTGCGAGTATGTTTGTATGTATGTGTGTATTTCTGGATACCCCTTTTTTTTTGGCCATCTTTCACTAACACCCCCACCCCCCTCTCCTTGTTCCCCTTTTCCATGAAACAAAAAAATCTCTGCACTTGTCTTCATCTACGTTGTCAATGTCCCAAGGTCTAGCTTCCAGCTGTACCCACCCACAAAGACTCTCAAGTCTTTCAAAGCGATCACACGCAGTGATACCAGAGGAAGCATTTATACGGGCCCGGGTGTAAGTCAGTCACATTGATGTGTTTATTGTACACATTAAATTCATGGCGGTTTCAGGTTTCGTCGTAACGCCCACAAGCTGCAGCAGCTGCTGCTGCTGCTGTTGCCATGGATACGGGGTCGTGACCCCATGCAGTTTAATAACACTGGACAACTGCTCTCGAGATTTGTGGTGGGAATTAAATAAAATCAATTAAATTTTATTCGACCATTTCATCCTCCACTTTCCGATTTAAAAGTAAAACCGAGTAAAACAACAGAACTCGTCAGGAGATATAGAAAGGTCACACAATTTTCGGTGTTGATTCAACATTTGGGTTTAACTCTCTAACAAAGGACGAATCTTGTATTTCCGGACTTTAATAAAAAAAAATAAAAAGAGTACCACCACAAGCGTTGACAAGTGCGTTCTTTCAATACCGTATGTCTTAATTGTCGAAACTTTTATGTTTAAGATGGCCATAAAATTGGAACTGCGTCAGAAGTTCAGGGTAAGGAAAAACAGGTGCGTGTCATTGTGTGTATGGTGGGGGGGGGGGTAAAATGAAGAGGGGTTAAGGTAAACGAAGAATTATGGTCTTGTTAGCAAGCGTTGCCCAGGTGAATCAGTGTCGGATATTAGGAGACTTTTGTGGACGTAAATCCCTCATTACCAAAGCCAGTGTACAGTTTCGACGCCACCCACTTTCTTTCTCTTTTGTAAACCTTGGAAATGAGATCAGACCTGCCCTTCGCTCGTTCCCGTAATCCCTTGGAGGCTGTTAAGCATTTTGGGTATCCGCTCATATTACGCAGGACCTCCGTGTGAGGTACGGTCTTTCCAGCCTGAATTTGTCATCTTTTGTATCAAGCTGGGTATTACAGTAACTCTGCATGACTGCTTGTCGTGGTGTTTTCACTCCTTACTTTGTGAGTTGTTGGTGGTCGTATTCTGGACCGCAGATATGAATGACCATATACAATTGCGAACTCCGTAAACCTCTTATTAAGAAAGAAAAAAAAAAGAAAAAAAGGAGGTGGTTTAGTGGAGGTTGCTCCTTCTTTCCTGTCAAACACCTATCGTTCTTATCCTTTCCTCATTTCTTTCTCTGCATGCTGCTCTCTTGTAGCATCTCTAATCTTCGGCATTTATGATTTATTTGAGTTGGAACTGCCGTAGAACTTTTTCTTAAACTAACACTACACTCCTTTACTTTGCCCAAAATGTTTGAGTGGATGGGATGTTGTCCTGCATGGCTCCTCCCTGATCTCCTACAACCATTAAACAGGTTATTTACGGCGACCTGTATAATCATAGGAAATGAAACTGCCACAGATGACTCTGGGTTTGAGGCTTTGTCAAAATGACGTCATCGGATTATGGGCACGGGGGAAATGTTGGCAAAGGGCAGAGAATGGCGAGATGCTATCTGTCAGTCTGAGCCGGATTGCCAGGTAAGACGGCGTTGTGACGGAACTTTACGAGTTGGGCGCTAAGTCTCTGAGCTGACGATGAATGACGTGCCTGGACCAAGGTCTTTGGGACAGGCAGGAGTGAAGTGAGGAGACTGCTGGTGTGTGGCTGGTTCGGGGTTGTGGAAGTGGAAGCAGTCAGTGAGTGTGCGAGTGTGAGGGCAACGTGGCAAAATGGCGAGCATTTTGAGGACATTTATTTCTTGGAGATGTATGGTTCAGAAAAAAAGACTTGTATAACATCGCTGGCGTATATATCAGAGTAAATTAGTGTTAAATGTTAACTATAATATTTAATCCGTGAATTTGATTTTAAAAGGGCGCTTGTCAAGGAACGGAAAATGTGAGACACAAGAACCGAAAAAAATTAATGAAAATAATTAGACTAATATGACGCAACGAAAGTTGATAAAATTAATGAAGAGAGGATTTTTAAATTTAAATAAAACAAACATGTTTGTTTATTTCTTTATCAATGTATTTATTTCTTTGAGGGGTATAAGGATATCTGTAAAGATATTTGTTGAAAAGAGCTTTTGATTTTGTTTGCTTGCTTTTTAAAAAATAATTCTTCTTTCTTCTGTTGCTAATTTTGCGTAACTGGAAGATGGGCCCCGAAAAGGAAACTGGTTATGTGATTATGCGTGAACTTGTGTGTGTTTGTGTGTGTGTGTGTGTGTGTGTGTGTGTGTGTGTGTGTGTGTGTGTGTGTGCGTGTGTGTGTGTGCGTGTGTGTGTGTGAAGTGAAGCACCAAACAAATAATATGCCAATATATTATCTTAACTTATCTTATCTTGTCTCACTGGGGACTTGAATCACGATGGGTCACACTGTAATGCGAGAAAAAGAAAACCCCACACAAATATAACAAAACTAAACAAAATGAAAAACAAACAAAATGAAACCTACTCAAATGTGTGGATGTTACTGTTAGTATAAACAGATACGCTTTAGCGTTCACTGCAGTTCTAAAGTTTGCACAATGGTGCATGTGTTTGATTTCTGTCAATGTATGCGGGAGACGGAATGACACAACGATGTAGGGACGAAGCCTTTCGATGAAGTGTGATACACAACGATGTTTGATGACAACGATGTTTGATGAAGTTCAACGTGACGTCATCATGCAAATATTTCAGGTGTATAGCACCCCGCAAAATAACACTTCGGTGTCTGAGCGCAAGAAGCGACTTCATCTGCTTTTCACAGTTTTGAGATAAACAAGTTTGAAATTTGGGCGAATTTAAAATCTCTGTAATATAACATAGTCCAAAAAAAATATTGACACCGATTTAAGGTAAGGCGTGGACATTAACAGAGGTAAAAGAATGGCTTAAAATCTCACTACCCATATTGATTAGTCCATTTGGACCGAAAGTAGATTATAATGAAGCCACTTCTTGCACTCAACCACCGATTTTATGTTCCAATATCTAAAAGCTGTGTTGGGCTGGTCGTGCATATTACATGTAACGTTCAATTTAGCGGCATCGCATGCTGGAAAAAAAATACGCATCATCATTAATCAATTATTATTGTAAGGCAGTCAGTCAACGGAGAAGGAAGGAGTGCCCAGCAAAATCTTTCTTTGTAATGATGTGTTCCAATAATCAATATATTATTCTGCATTTTACTCAGTTACTTTTTTTTTGGGGGGTAGGTGTTTCACTGCGTTCGTACCTGCATAAGGTAATATGAGCGCGCGGGACACGTTAATAACATTTTCAGTTGGTAGGTTAGTAGGACATTTTGAAGTTTTGCCTGGGTGGTTATCGGTATTTTAAAAACAAAAGTTAAGATAGAATTAAAATAATAACAATATTGATGATAATCATTATATTTTAAGAGAGCCTGTCACACAGTAACCGCTCTCATATGTTCGCTTCCAGAAAAAAAGTACTTTTTATGGTAACAAATTAACCTAAAAGTAATCTTCCCCTTTAATGACGTGCTAGCATAACATAAAATCCATTACCTTATTGAATATTATGGATATCTGTTACAGAGTGGAAAGGCCACAAAACAAGTTGTTTTATAGTCTGCCTCACATTTACCTTATTTTAGACATATTTGCACAAGATAGGATTTTCAGTTTGAAGATAATACGATCAGACTAATTTTTTTTCTCCCGAAAGTGTGTCGACGAGAAATAATAACACAGGAGGGCGAAGAAAGTATATTTTAGACCTAGTGTGTGTGGTTGGGGGGGGGGGGGGGTGTTTATGAACTGATTGCAGTTCTGCTTATAATTTCCCCAAAAATCTTCTAGAAGCAGAACATTTGTGTGCGCTATTACAATTAAAATTGACCTATAAACATATATAAACTAAAAAATCCCTTTCCTGATCATTAATACTTTACTTATAAAGGCACAGGCTCTCTTTGTATAGGTTCTGCTTCGACCACATCGATCACTAATCTCATCGGGGTATATTTTTCTTCTCACGAAAACAAACATTGTTTTCTTTAACATGGTTGACACCAGCGACTATTAATTTATTTAATGTTGGGATTTGTTAAGTTCACACTATCAACCTTACAGCATGACTCATTAATAAACGAGAGAGATAGAAGTTTGTTTTAATTCGCAATGTTTCTATTGTGTACGTAAAATCGTGCGCATTTGTGGTCAACACTAAAGATTTATGAACAACATCCACTCAGTACTTGATTGATTCTTGATGTGTGAGTGTGTGTGTGTGTGTGTGTGTGTGTGTGTGTGTGTGTGTGTGTGTGTGTGTGTGTGTGTGTGTGTGTGTGTGTTTGTGTGTGTCAGAGAAAGAGAATGCACTGAATGAAAACGCCGGCATTGTGCTATAGTCTACGAATGTACTTTAAACATGCAGTGATAATCTAAGGCGTAATGTACCACCTAGACTAAACATGACGATGGTGTTATTATTTAGTCTTATTTCTTCGAGCAAAATGAACAATGATATTGCCCGCAAGCAAAACAAAAAGGGTTATTATCTTCAACTATCACCAAACCCATGTTTTTTATAAGATAAAAAAAAAAGAAGAAAAATCTTTTCTCCAGAATCATAGTTAAAGAGCCCCCTGTTACATTGGGCTGGATCCAAGTGCTTACAATAGCAACATCACCCTAAACAATGCCTAAGTAATAAATCACAAAGTTCACGTCATTTTAATGCGTAATATAGGAAGCAATCGTTGTAGTGTATCATATCATTCTTCTTCGATTTTAGAATTATCTTTTGTAGTCTTTTTTTTGTGGACGATTTTCATCCTAATAGAGAGGCAGCTTGAAACTCATTTTTAGAACATTATGAAGATAAAGGATCCCTTTCCTTAAAAGCACTTTGTTTCTAATGTTCATTTGACATCAGTGAGTGTGACTACTCTTCCCACCACAACCTTTATTTATCTTATAAATCGATTTGCATGAATGGTGGCCAGGTTGAACTTTACTAGAAATTTTGATAATTTTAAGAATTTACCAAATTGCAACGTTTGGAAATGTACACAACTAAACTATTTTTGCAAATTTTCAATGATAATTCTAATAATTATGCGAAAGACGTCTCAATTATTCTAGAACATTTTTAGTATATAGCTTTTATAAGCATCAATGACTTATAAGAGTTCAATATCTAATATACTGGGACAAAATCATAAACAAAACTCACGACCTATGATTTTTTTTTCTGCACGTTAAAAACTAAAATGATTTATTTTGATCTCCCATGTAAGGAAAAAACATTAAACATGCATGATTAAACCCCTTTTCAGACAATTAAGTTTTACTTTCATTGACTAAATGGCTTGTCTCTATAACTTTAAAAGTCATGTTTAAAAAACAACCGAATAGTCAAAGAAAGTAATAAGGAAGTTCATTTTCATAGCGCCTTCTGACGTGTACACAGGTGCAAAATGCCAACGGTGAAAATATAGTTGCTCTTATCAGGTGCCCATATCAATGCAAAAAAGACAAACACACATACACACACACACACACACACACACACACACACACAAACACACACACACGCTCTCACATACACACACACATCCTCTCTCTCTCTCTCTCTCTCTCTCTCTCTCTCTCTCTCTCACACACACACACACACACACACACACACACACACACACACACACACACACCTTCTCCCTTATTCTAAACACATGCAAAATATACATCATTATAAGTAAGTCATACAAAAAGGTATTGTAACATGCGCATTGCGATAACGATAATTATTTTCTCAGAGACAGATCTACTGCCCACTTGTGTATGTTATCTCTAGAACAGGTAATTTATGTGAATAAATTGAGGGTATCAGCAAATAAAGTGGTCCCCCACCCCTTCCCTTCTTCATTCCCACTTTTTTAAAAGTTTGAGATTCCGACAGCCTCTCTTTAAATTTCTTTCTCGTTAAATTTTTTGTCTGGTAAAGAACAGAAAATAATCTAAACAGCTAAACAAACAGACAAGAAGTCCATTTGCGATGAGATTTTTTTTTATTTTAAATCCAACAAAAATGAATAATCTGGCTAAATGTCAACATCAGTTACACTAAAATCCCGCTCTTTCTGTCGAAGATAATAACAATAACTTTTCACTCTCGTTATCGTAAGCTCCACGGCAAGAACCATACTAGCAATGCCGATTCCTACAGCAGAGGCAACAACAGCCCACATAACGAACCACACATCCAGACGCTGCTTCTCATTGCCATCCTCCAACTCTTTCCTTTCATCTTGATCCAGCTCCCATTTTCTGGACAGGTACTTCAGAATTCCCGTCTCCATCAGAAGCGAAATTTGTTTTGAGAAAGATGCTGTAAGTTCGGAGTCTGGAGACATAATGAAGCCTAAGTTGTTGTCTATGAGGGTATCTTCCATGATGACCATATCTGTCACGTGTTCGTTGTTTTTAAGATACAGCAGCGGTCGTTTGTCAAAAAATACGACCAGTTTTCGAGCCTGTATCATCGTTAGGAGATTTCGAGTTGAAAAGGGCGTGTTGTTGGAGTACTCTACCGCCTCGACGTTGTCGTAGAATCGTTTCCAAGTACTCCCAATCTCAGCTTCTTGTAAAGTCTTTAAAATAGAAGCTCCCGCAACTACACCCCAGGCGTACTCTCCAGAGTCCAGCATGTCGGGGACTGTTGAAAAAGGAACTGCAGTTTTCTGTGGAAGTAAGAACAACACCATTGTTTAATGAGCATTTACAGGACTGTGTTTGCTTTAGTGAGCAAAAGTACACCAGCTTCTTCAGTGTAAAGTATAGAGGTTAGGCGCTTTATCGCCACAGGAGATGAGTTTGGTTTTCGTGAACGGAGATTTTGTATCGAGTACCTCGGTCTTAATGCTGAGTGTTTTAATCCCCCCTGCCCAGGTTTTCACTCACGTGCAGGGATGAAGTACGCTTCAAAAACTATTATTTTCTAAGTTGTCTATGGGATTGAAAACATCTACGTGCATTAGAAAAGAGAAGGATATTGACACATTTATGGATATTCGGTGCCCAAGAAAGCAAGACTTTAAAAATGTTTTGTTTGTTTTAGTAAATTTTACGGCGCTCGCAACTGCATTAGGTCATATGAGCGTCAAGGTGTGGATGTCAACAGAGAAGTCCTTACAGGGGATCAGGCTTACTCTGCTCTCCTCTCTAGCTTCAACGGCAAAAAAAAGTTTAAAATAGAGTTAGAAAAAGGATGTTGTAACTACCATTTACTCCTTAAAGCCACTTTGTACATATAAGGATTGGTGCAGTGTACAAGAAATATATCACGAGCTGTTAACTGCTACAGTTACATTAATTATTTCCCGTATAACCCATACTGTGAAACCATGGCTACTTTACTGTCAATATTGTGGGAACCTTCGTACAAGGTATTCCTCCAGATCAGAGATCAGCACATTACCTGTTTGATGAGACCCGCCGTGAGGCTACCTGTGTAGATGGCCGACAACATGACCAGCATGAAGCTCCATGACCACAAGAGAAAGCGCGCAGACATTGAGGAGGCGGCAGGTAGGCTGCCCTGGTTAAACATGGAGCCAATGAAGCCAAAGACAATTTCCACGGAAGGCATGTCAAATTTAAAATAGTGGAAGGGTCTTCTGTCTTCATTTTCGTGAGATACAGTTGTTTTATCTATTACTTCTTCTAACGAGTCTGTTGCTGTGCTTTGGGTGGAAGAGGTGTAAACAAAAGCTTTGGTATACGACGGGTAACTTCGAGTGACGAATCGAAAATTGTGAAACGTTTCGAAGTGTTCTGATGGTATATCATCGTACAGTTCAGACATCACTGACTGATGCGATGTGGATGGGTCCACACTGTTAACTTCACTCTCACTGTCCTCTTTTGGAGGTGGGTTCCAGATGGATTTCTCCAGGAAAGAGTATAAGAATATTGTAAAAATCAACGCAGACATGATGCAGATATAGACAATGAATTGAAATATCCCGAGCACGGGGGAGTCAGAAATGTTTGGCTCGTGTTTGTAAATATAAGCACCAACCATCTGATCATATAGAACTGGGAATGTGACAGTGTGGTTGAAAAAGTAGGTGGAGCTCAACGGCCACAGTGACAAACCAAAGTCCACGTCCCGGTTGACCACCTGCTCGACAAGCATTTCCCAGGTTGTATGACCACCGCAGCCTGGTTTCGGCGTCAGGGTGTAAGTGAAGTTGAGACTGTCTGCTATTATATCCATGACGTCCACAGCAAACCCAATGTACTCGTACTGTCCAGTTTGGTCATTGCGCTTCACCGTCACGTCACCAATCCACTCCTTTGATGCACCCACAAGCCGTCTTTGATTCAAGCCGTGACGAACATTCGGAAATATATTGCATGCGGATTTCCCTAGGTTTTCATGAAGAACGTAATCTAAGTCTCTCACCCGATTCTGTCTCCACATTACTGTGTAAACAGAAGCAAGATCAGTCCCTTCCAAAGTAAAAATAGCAATGTTGTCATACACAGAATCCAGAAGTTCCCGGGAGAGGGTCTCAGACACTGTATAGTTCGTAACAACAATCAGTTTGATTTTTTGCGGCATTAAAGTACTGATTCCAATCTCAGCGAACATTACGTTAAAAGCCTTGAGAATTTCAGCTGCTCTGCTTGATGTAATCAGGTAGTTTGTCAGTCCCCGCAGCTCATATAGCTCGTGAACTAAATAAGGTATTTCTTCATCAATAGCAGAATCTGATAGTTCAATCTCAACAAATGGACGCTGCCACTGAAGTAGGACTTCTTGGCGTATGTAAGACTGAAAATCATAGGCATTTCCGCTGGAATTTGTGTCTGTGAACGCGACAAAGTTGCTCCACTCACAGGAGTGTAACTCCCTCAGGATAATGCCCCCTGCTCCTGGAACGTTTGACGGTTTGGGTGTCGTAGTAGGACCAAAAAACTCGGCACATGGCATCAGGCCTGTTGAACGCACAACGTTACCAAACAATAACAATAATATTCCAATATCGAGCATGAATACAAACGTTGTAGCCATTCTGTTTTATCTGTGCACTTTGTGAGGACAAGTGAGACACCGATGTAATCCGCCAGTTGGTTTGCTGAATTAGAGCAGCATTACCCCTCAGAAAGTGCAGCATTCAGTGGCATCCTTCGTAAAAGCGCTGTCTCAAACTTAAATAAAAACTGCAAGTTCATGTTGCAGACCAGAGCATGAACGTTCAGTATGAAGTCGGGAGAGACAACCTCGAGTCCGCAGCGAGTGCTGCGAAATTACACAGGCGTTTGTTTGGAACGAGTTCTTCACAAAAACAAAGACTCCCTTGAAATCCATGTAAGAATGTAACAGGTAATCTATCATTTGATAACATAACATGGCACACACTAACTGAAAAAAACTCTCAAAACAGGAACACTCAATAACGTTTTATTACGATACATCCTTTCAATCGTAGATTCAAGCACATGAGTGATTCGATGTCTCGGGGGAACCCCCATGCGCTGAGATAAGTCGATTGCAAAACGTCCTGAACGCGCCAATGTATTGATAGTCTGGCCACAGCGGGGCGTTTTCCAATAACACGAGGAGCGTCCATGATAATGACGTGGTCCTCGCATTGAGGTTCGCTCGCAGGGCGGGTTCCAACTTCCGTTTGGAAGAGCCACAGCACTACGTTTCGCAGAGTTAAAAGAATACAGAAAGTGCAACAGGTTTATAATATGATAAATGAACCTACCACGTTGGTTGAGGTTTCCTGCAAAAAGTTTGTATTAGCTTTTTGGAAATCAAAAACTCATCGCTTCTCGGCCTTTTGGCTAAGATCAAGGTGTAGAATCGGTTCCCAACGTTTCGCCTTTGTGCCGAGTTCAAAGTGGGACAGATGTAGTTGATGCAGCTTCGGCCTCGATTATATCTAGATCTAGTGGATGGAAACGTCGTCTTAAAAAAACAAAGTTTAATTTAAAACGCTTTTCAAAACAAAACTGCTCTATTGGGATCTCCTGCCCCTCCTTGTGGGCTCCCTTCTTTCTTTGTAAATGAGTTAATTGTAGTTAACTGTACATGTGTGTTTAACTCAAATCTTTGTGTGCCAACGTGGTGAACATAGACATCGTCAAAATGATGAAACAAAAGAAACCGACATTTTTCAGCCTCGCGAACAAATCGAGGAACAACGAAATGTTACTATATACATTAAAAAATCAAATTACATAGGTGTCATATTGTTGATTGACAGTGACAATGACAGAAATTTAAAAAAAACAACAATATTCCACTTATAAAATCATTGTAAGGACCATTTTTGGAAGTGGATATGTCAAATCAGTTGAAATATTCTCCTTGGGCATTTCAATCAAGTACCGGTGTAAGTTCAGAAGAAAAAAAAATAAACCAAAAAACAATCCCCCAAACCCAACAAACTAAACCCTATACATCCTTTTTCTCAGAACAATGGACTTCAAAGTTCACACAGAACATCTCTTTGAGTAAAGCAACCTGACGCTATTTTGACAATCGCTACCGCGCCACCTATGCCCTCTCCACGTCTGTGGCCCTGTCGGTTTAGCGAGAGATGGATAGTGAAACCTGAAACAAGGACAAACATTAATTAGATGATGGCGAGTACTCTGTAGATGTGCTCTGGTCGGCAAGGAGGAGGTTATTAAACTTTCATGGGTGGGGCTCAGACATCATTACATTGATATTTATACGTGGACTTTAGTAACGAAAATTTATCGTTTGCGTCAAATAATATAATAAATAACTAAACGTATTGAAAAAATAATATGAAAGTTGCGGTTTCCGTGTTCAGAAACGTTAGTCGTCATGTTATAGTTGAATAACGTAGAAAGAACAATTCAATATAGTTTTTGGCATAATGATTTTGTGGTATACAAATATACATAGATAAAACATTTTTGAATAACATATGAAATAAAAAATCTCTTCACCAAACATACTACGCTAATAGAAAGAAATACACTACCAGATCAATACCAATACAAAAACAGACTTATCGTACGCAAACTGACTAAATGTACTAAGTATATCATATTTTTTGTCACAAGAAGGAATAGTTGTTTCGTTGATTTATCAATTTGAGCTCAATTATGTAAGGTTTCTTTTTTTAACATTTTAAATATGAATTTCGACAAAAAATATTTCTTTACCACAAGGACTCGACATTATAAGTGATGAAACGGCAATAAAAAAATCATCATAATATACCCACAATTATTGTTTATTCTGGGAAAGTCTTGCTAAGAGGAATCACGTGTATAAAGTTTTTATCGTTCTCTTCTTCGTCGGTTATAGGCACGTTTTTCTCAGCCTACTTCTTTCTGTTTGTCTTCATCGCTCTGTTGAATTTTTCTTTCTTGAAAAAAGTTATAAATTACAAACTGTTCAATGTAGTGTGGAGTGGACAGGGGAAAAACAAGGGAAGTCTGCTTTGATATAAATCCGTCTCTGGGGATGAAACCCCCCCCCCCCCAAAACAATCGAAAAACAGAAGCAGATTGATTTGGATTACAGGTCAAAAAGGAGGTCGCGAGAAATGTCCGTTTTTGCAAGCTTTATTTTTCAAAATACGAAGAGTGTTCTTTAAAAAGTGTTTTTAATCTATTATATTCTATTCATTTGGTCATTTTCTACTTTATCCCGCCGTCATGTAATGGTAGGTAAAAGGTACAATCATTGACCCATCTACATGTACTTTTCAGTTGACGGCAAGCGAGAAGTGACACTGTTTGGTTCGGAGTATTAGGCTATACGTTGTTGGAAAGGAAACAGACGAGACAGGTGGAAATGTTTGAATAATTTTTATTTAATTTGTTGTTTATTTGTTGTTTGTTCGTTTCTTTTTGTTATTTTCTAGAGCGCACATGGGAAAGCTGAAGACAGTATCGTAAAAGTATTTTTAATGCATGTTTAAGACACCACAAACATAGGGGTTTCCCATTTCTCAATTATTATATTTCTCACCCTCTGTCCGGCAAGTTTGCTTGTTGTACACTAAGCGACCTTTTCCCTTTAATACTCTAAAAGTTGTTGACTCGGGATAAAAAGAGGGTTTTTTTTCCTTGGACCGAAACAACACCGGTTAGTATAAGACCAGAACATCTGTAGGGTACAAAAAACCATGGCAAATTAGTTACAATCAGTGTCGGTAAGGGGCATTTCTGTTTACCTTTCAATCCCAGAAGCTTCTTTAATCTGTTTTAATGCAGGTGTTTTACCTCCCCATTGACACAAATTAGATACTTCAGAAAACCGGCTTCCGACTTTGCCTGTCAGCCTGTCAGAGCCAACCCGAGCTGAGAGGAATACAACATTCCAACAGAGATATGACGATACTTGATACCAATTTTCTCCACACTCGTGAATCAAACTCTAGTCTCCTGTGAGCAACAGCGAAGAGTCTAACTGCTACACCACAGACACAGGTCCAGTAGCTTCCCACAAGAAGGTTTTCTGATAGCTTATTTTTGGACAATGGAGTATATTTGCATTTTGTATTCATTACACACCTTCAATCTTCTAGCCTGTCTTGTCATCAAATAGTCGTTGTCGTAGGCTATTGAAAATACTTTGATTAGTGAGACAGAGGATTTTCTTAAAGGAAAAAGCTAGCTGAAAGTGGGCTCTTTTTCAATTCGCCATATCATACAAGCAATTATCAAATGTGAGACATCATAATAAAATGAGGCGCTCGTCAAAATAGTGGTCACGTAGAAAACGGGTATTTTTTAAATTGAATGCAAGACAAATGGACAAGCTTTAAAGATGATGCCATTAACTCCATGTGTCCAAACCTTGATGAACGCCTGATTCCACTGCGTCGTGACACGTATTGTGACCAGGCGCCTGTCAGTTTTTGGCCTATAGAGTTAATGGCATACCATTAAGGCCTGTTCATTTGCCTTGCTCTTAGTGGCCAAATACCCATCTATTTTGAATAGAAGTCGTGACATTTGCAATTGATGGGGGTTGGGGCTCCCTGTTGTCAAATGTAAATTTTGCAAGATAATGATTGTCAAATTTTGATGCTTTCCTTAGGCTGAGTGACCATAGAAACTGCAAATTTACAATTTGTATTCCTCTGATCTACATTTTTCTGTAAAATCCACCCATGAACTTTTTTATTTTCTTAATTGGCATACAAGGTGTTGAGCGAAAAGTAAACTTTTTATTCTCTTGTCAGTGCAAATACCTTTTGATTTGAAAACTGAATTTTCTAGACGTGACTGAGACAAAAATACTTGACTAAGAGAATAAAACAAATCCCGTAAATGAAGATGGAAGAAAAATGGATCGGACCTTATGCCTTACATGTTGGCCATATTCTTCAACTCCAAATTCACTCCTCTGCCATAGGAACCATCTCGGCCGTCGTCGTGTGATCGATTTCAAGCAGCTTATGTACACAATTTCTATTGACACGCTTTGTCATACAAGACACGTAAACAAACGGAGGTCCGCGGAGCTTTGCGTGCATAATCAAGGCAGCAGGTACCATCCGAGAGGGGACCATCACTTTGATCGATACCAAGGGCAATTGAAAAAAACAACAAAAACAAAACAAAAGCAAGTGAGAGAATCAATAAATACCTGATTATTAAAAGGGAACAATGGGCGAGATTTCTGTTGATTTAATCCATTTTAAGATTGGTCAAGTAGTTTTATGAATATTTTTTATTGAAAAACAACACAAAAACAAGTGAGTAAATTAATAGACAGTAGGTTTTTATTAAAAGGGGAAAAATGGGCTAGTTTTTCATTGACACATTTAATTCTTTTTAACGATTGGTTAAGTAATTTTTTATAGATATCGCTGTGTAAAATAGCAAAAACGCGTTTCCGCCTACCTCCACTTTTCTAACATCACCGATGGAACACACTGCTTCTACAAAGGATTCTAGGCATTGCAATGATGCTTTATCAAAGTGTGCTCTTCCTCCTTTCAGTTTTTGTCCAACTCTTTGTTTTATTGATTAGTTCATCCCGCAATCTAAACCACCCGTCATTTTTTTTCTCCATTTCTCTTTGTCTCCGTGAATGAAACGCTACCATTTGTTGCCTTTGTTAACGCTGGTTGTGCGCCCATCAGTGTCAACGGTTTCCCATCTCACTTACTAAGATAGAGCACGTATAAACAAGATGGTTAGGCCGCTGTTTTTCCACCTGTCTGTTTGTCCATTTGTCGATCTATCTGTTTGCCTGTCAGTCTATGTATATTGCACGAATGAATTTCCATCTTCTAACAGAGTAGCTAGAGAATCTTTTCATTAACTGAAAGAGCCGGATATGTATTTTTTTGCTCATTATTATTGCTGATGTGTATGATATGATACTTTCTATTATGGCTGTTGTCATAGAAAAGTTGTCCCGACCGAAACATATCATTTAAAAGTATGATATTATGTTTTTGGGCCCCTATAGACACAATTTAAATTATTTAGGAGGGCGTAAAGAAGAGGGGTGGGTGGGGGGGGACGCTTCGGTCTCAGTCAACTGGGGCAGAGAGAGATAGAATAACCCAAATAAACATACCCTATCTCCACATTTAGGAATCGAATTCGAGTCTCCTGCATGCGAGGACGAAGCGCCCAACCGTCATCACAGATGCCGGTATATTGAACAATTCAGTCAATCATCTTTTTACATTGCTTTCCAAATAATATAGAAAAAAAATTACCTTCGATTAATTTCGAAACCTGTATTTGGATTTATAAACTGGTCAATTTTTCAACCGCACAACGCCTTACAATTTGTAGTTGAGGTAATTAGCCTCATTATATTATTATTATTATTATTAATAATAATAATAATAATAATAATAATAATAATAATAATGATAATAATAATAACATACTGAGATCAGTTTCGTTTCTGGCTAAATCATTACTTTTTCGAGGAAATACGCTGACCCCTTTATTGTTCTCTTTGTATGTATGTGTGTGTTAGTGTTTGCGTTTGTGTACCTGTCTGTCTGTTTGTCTGTTTGTCTGTCTGCCTGTCTGTCTGTCTATGTCTGTGTATGTATTCATATTTGTGAGGATGTTATTCAAATGAGAAGCAGGGAGAAAAAGCAGCCCAAAGGAAAGAGAGCGAGAGAGAGAGAGAGAGAGAGAGAGAGAGAGAGAGAGAGAGAGAGAGAGAGAGAGAGAGAGAGAGAAGGGGGGGGGGAGAAAGAGAGAGGGACAAAGAGAGAGAGAGACAGACAGACAGACAGACAGACAGACAGACAGACAGACAGACAGACAGACAGGCAGACAGACAGACAGACAGACAGTGACAGAGACACAGACAAACAGACAGTCTACAGGTGACAAAGACAGAGACAGACAGACAGACTGACGGATAGATATATAGATAGATGGATAGATATGGACTGACACAAAGACACAGACAGGTATAGAGACAGTGACAAGCTGACAGTAAAGGAGATGTATAACAAAAAATGTGCAAAGAGAAACGATAAAACCCCCCAATCAAAACTGATGACGCGTTTATCATTATCAGATGCGTGAAGACTGTGTTTACTCACCGACTCGGTGTAGTTTTCTACATCAAATCACTTCTGTTTATATGAGAGAGCGAGTGTCCACACGAATCAGAGAAAAAACACATCGTTTTGATGACACATGATGTCGATAATTATCTAACCGCTGAATTATTGAAGTGTTGGAAGAAATCGATTGCTCGTTTAACCCCAGCTTTGCTTTATGAAATGTTGAGCTAAGGCCTCACTATCGGCGGCAGTTTAATGATAAAACAGAGAAACCTCGAAGGGAAACTGCTGAAGAAACGAGGACGACCGGATACTTTACGAGATAGGGGTTTCTAAAGTTAGAGCCTTTATCGTTCTTTTTATTGTTCTCTGTCTCTCTCTTTCTTTCTCTGTTTCTCTCTCTCTCTCTTTCCCCCCTCTCTCTCCCCCCCTCTCCCCCCCTCTTCCCCCCTCCTTTCTCTCTCCATCTCCCCCCCCCCTCTCTCTCTCTCTCTCTCTCTGACAGTATTTCTCTATCACGCTGTCTCTCTGTCACACACACACACACACACACCCATACACATACATACAAACACACACACACACACAATACGCTCACACCCGCGCACACTGACGCGCATTATTTCTTCTTCTCCATTTTGTTGTTGTCTGTCTCATAGACAGATAGAGAATTGGTTGCTGGATGAAGAAGTAGAAAATTCAGATAATATCCTCGAAAGCTCAGCGAATTCAGAAAATAAAAAAAGAAGATAAAAATATTTTAAAATAAAAGGAGTACAATAATGAATTTTGTTCAAACTAGCAAATCCAGGAAGAGAAACAAACTAAATCTCCCCCCCCCCCCTAAGTTCAGACAACATTCTGACCCAGGCTATGCTGTACTTTGATAGTCGTGTCTCTGTATCACGATTTTCCTCTTGCTCCGGAAAACAGAGGTTGTAATCAAAGATAAATGAACAACTAAAAAAGAAGAAGAGCAGTAGAAAAACCCGCTCTTCTGTAGAACAAATAGCGCCCTCACATGGTTCTGAAACCAAGCTCTGTTCACAAGCGAGATCGATAGTGTTACGTTGTTATTTCCGAAATCAAAACGAGAGCTCCACGATTTCGATCTAGTTTAAGCAAACATTTGCGACAGGATTTTTAAACGAAGAAGATGCACGATACAGCAATTATGGGTGTGTCCGTGATTCAGAATAATTATTATGAAGGACTTTTCTCGAACAGTATGGAAGTAGAAAAGTACAACTGTGTTTCATGTTTGTGAATAAATGGTACTGCGTTAGAACCCAGTTCAAACACCAGAACCATTAAACATGTCTGGTCTTACAATAGGGCCGGTATTGTGTTATTAAATAAATATTTTTTTCATAACACGCGAAAAAGACGATGCTGTCTTGGAGTTGTCGTCTTTTTTCTGTCAGATTCATCGTTGCAAAGCCTTGGTTTTTACTTTGCTAAGGGAATTATACAAGGAATGGTGATACATTAGTTACAGGTTGCAAATCACACTAAGAGTCCTACAACCCCCCCCCTTAAAAATCAACAACTAACACACACACACAAAACCCCCAACAAACTGGCATTGTCACAAACTGGAAATGGTACTGTCTTCAATTTTTAGATCTTGTAGACTCATAACTGTTAGTTGATTATTTTTGTTTAAATTCCCATTCAACAAATTATAAATCGATAGTTGAGTGGAATGTGAGTTATGAGTCTACAAGTTTTTAGAATTGATAACCTCCATAATTTCTACTTTGTGATTGCTAATTTTTCCATTCGATCCTTCAAATGACTCGGATTTATTAGCTTAGAAGAAAAGTGAACTAAAACGTGGGAGGCATCAAGAGGTTAACACTGCACCAACATATTATAGACAAAAAGACGCCCCCGTAAATACGCTATATAAGATTTTGTCTCTTGTGTCTGGTAGAGCTCAATTCTAACTTGTCAAGTCAGAAGGTGGTTAATTTTTATGGCTATTATGCTTGGAATACAGTCTAACCTGTTTTAACAGACATTTATCCAGGCCTATCATCTGAATAAACGACCACTACCACACTCCCACCTTGCGTTATTTCTATATTATTATAATTAAACTATTCATGAAAACTTCCTGTCTGAGAACACCACTTTTCTTCGCCACAATGGATGATCATTTTGGATAGGTTCGAATAACTTGCTCTCTGGTGAATATCATTTGTCTGAATAGCAAAAATTTCATCAACAAATGTGCCGTGATCATAAACCTATTCACTTTGCGCACAAAAGAGGACAGTTTCATTCCCACAACTAAAAAGAATATTTTAAGGGTACCGTTGACTCACTCTCACGAACATCAGTTGTTGAAGATACTTACCTATATAAATGATAACCCCCTCCCCCTTGCCTTAAAAAAGGGGAAAACTGCAAAAAAAGAAACAAAAAAACAAAACAAAACAAAACAAAACAAACAAGAGAAATTGCCTTTTTTCTGTCTCTGAACGAAGACGACCATTTTTTTTCAGTAATATATTATTTGGTTTTTAGTAGATTGGTTCAACAGCTGCCTCTGATTTTTTTCTCTCCTATCTGGCCTGCTCAGAGCAGGCAGAGTCAAGGTTGTCGATCTTAATGATTCCTGGGTGTATCTATGGAGCGTACCACATTAATTGACAATCATCAATATAACATGCATATTATCATCTTTTTGCCTTTCAGGTGCGGGAGTCGATTTAAACTACTTTGGTTATCACGTCCCTTTAAGCCTTATATAACCCCGGAAACTCCCAGCATAAGTGTGTATCTTTAGCTGCTGGTCTTTGTTTGATTACTTATTGACTCATTAAATCTGTTTTGAAAAACTGTTAAGATAATATTATAGAGGTTATTTCTTTGATATGAAAAAAGATATTATGTGTGTGCTAAGCAATAGATTGCATGGGAGACATTAAAATGCGACAACTTTGGTTAGATATTTTGTTGTTGTTGAAGATGTTTTACGTTTCTATAAACGTATTTGGCTTACATAATATAGGCTTGAAATACAGTAGTACCATAGGCCGGGCACTGTTATGGCTGCTGTCCTTGGCACTCTTAAAAACTTCGCAGCGCTGGTTCGCACCATGAGTGCGCAAGTGAAACGAAAAACACAAATTAATCCTCTATAATATTATAGTAGAGTGCGCGCCCAATCTTCTCCCTCCTTGCCCTTTATTCGGATCCCAATAGAGTCAAATAGTTGGGCTTCATGGTGACCAGGAGTACCGTCAGAGAGTAGACATTGACTTTGTAAGACGAGTCTATGGACCTACCAAAGACAGCTCTTTGTCGTTGCCGTCAAAAAATGAACGTTCGATTTCACTTGAGGGGGGGAGGGGGTATTTTAAAAAAAATAGTGATTCATGTTTGCGCATCCTCGTCTTTTTATCGAGAGGCTGTTGCTTCCAGGTAACCCAGACAATCATGGTCGAAGCAGCCGGCCATTATTTGTGTCGATTGGAGATTGGCCGTGGAATATTAACATTATATACTATTATGCCATACAGCCTTTAAGGGGAATGCTCTCGAATATTTTGTTTCATTTGATATTTTAAAAAGCGATTTCAGGGGAGAAACATCAACTTTCCAAAGCATTACATAATATAATAATTGTGTTGTTCTAACTTCTATATTTGCCCTATGTAGTGTACCTGCATGCACGTAACGAACACACACATAGCGAAACACAGACATAGCAAATGCAATCATGGTTAGGGAAAATTTCTTACATAAATAGTCTTTATATTTATACCACGTACTTAGCAAAATTCGTACAAAACGAAAACATTTCCGCAGCCTCTCAATTTTGCTATCAAAGTGTTAGACTATTTTAGCTTTATTTGGGGGCATGCCGTTACCTCAGCTGGTATAGTGCTGGCTGATGATGCAGACTGTTCTGATATACGATTTCCTTGTATGAACCCTGTGTTGCGTTTGCCGTTTTCACGGCTCTCTGCAAGTTTTTAAGGCTCTCCAAGAGTTTTCAATGCTCTCCACCACCTGGGTTTAATTAATTCTATCAGAGATGGATATGACAATGACAATGACAATGACAATCTTTATTCATCTCGCAGGGAGAAATTTGTCTTGGTCGTTAACAATGGCGGTAGACGTTACAAAAGTTAGACTTAAAGGTGCACTCACGCAAACGCACAACAAGACAGGACATTATGCCAAGTAAATACATGTCTCACGGGCTGGGACAACCCGCTCTGTAACACATTCATTCTCTCTCTCTCTCTCTCTCTCTCTCTCTCTCTCTCTCTCTCTCTCTCTCTGTTTCATTTGTAGCAATGTGTGTTCAGTAACCTCACTGCAGTTGGTACGAATGAATTTCTATATCTGTCTGTTCTTGCTTTTTTGGAAATGTATCGTTTACTGCGGGTCGATAGTTGAAATTCCGATGTGAGTGGGTGGCTATGGTCACTAAGCATTATTTCCGCCTTTTTTAGAACGTTTGTCTTGTGCAGATATTCAAAGTTACTTAGATCTCTACCAATTGTTCTTGATGCCTTTTTTATCAACTTATTTAGTTTTATAATGTGCTGCCTTCCCAGATTGCTACCATAGCAAGTGACAAGAACTCAGGCACTGGGGGCGGAGGTTTAATAACATGGCTGGGCTATACGTAATGATGGAAAATGGCGAGTAGTTTGGTAAAGGTCTTATTTCACCGAAAAATGTCAATAAAATTATACACCAAAAAATGCACTTAAAAGTCCGAACACTGCACTGCACCTCCATGGTGGAATAAGGAAAGTTTCAGACACAAAGTCCAAACAGAAACAGTAAAAGGGCTCCAAAACAAGCAGAGCCGATGTAAATACGACCTTGTCGCCGCAGGAGCAGCGCCAAAAAAAAATATACGAATCATGGCAACGTTAAAGGATGTTTCAAGTAATAATGACCAGTACGATTGTATCAATCAGTAAGTGACTTGACCTATGTTCAGTACTTGCCCAAATTCTGTCTACGGCTAACAGTATACAATTTTTATTTCTAAACAGCAGCCATCACAATTATGAAGTCACGGGTACTGACGATACTCATTTATTGACACCAATACATATCCAATGACCAGGAAATCTTTGAGATACAAAAGCAATTTTTTTTAATTGAGAAGGTCTTTTAAAAAACACATAGTCATCACTATTTGACTGGAAACTCAGCCTTACAGAAAGGTTATGGTTAGGGTTAGGGTCAGGGTTAGGATTAGGATTAGCGTTAGGGTTAGGGTTAGGATTAGGGTTAGAGTTAGGATTAGGGTTAAGATAAAGGTTAAGGCTAGGGTTAAGTTTAAGGTTAAAGGTTAAGGTTAAGGTTAGTTAAGTTTATTTTAGTAAGAGTTTTACGGCGCTCGCAACTGCTTAAGGTCATATGAGCGAGCGAAACAAAAGTTAGTTGCATTCACAACAGTACACAGCACGGCTTCGTTGAGGTTAATAATTTTATTTTAAATGTTAAAAATTTGGGGTAAAGTATTCAAACTAACAATGACAATTTACTTTAGATTAAAACAACAGTATTTACAAATCATTATAATGGTCAATGGCTTTATTAAAATCGAGAATTCTTTTGGGATTTTCGACGGAAAACAAATATTGCAATTTTTTGCAGTTAGAATTCTTCCTTCGGGTCCTTCCAAAGTTTCGACATTCTGTTAAGATGTGAGTAATGGAGAAATCTATGTCGTATCCGACACCGAAGGGCTTTTCATCTCCCTGAAGGAGGCACTTATTTGTCAGTGAGGTGTGTCCGATACGAAAACGAGAAAAAATGACTGTCTCTACTGGAAAGGCCTGACGAATTTCGTGGTCCCAATTTGGGCACCATGTTGAGAAGTTTATTGTTTATTTGTTTCATCTAATGTGTCTCCCACAGACTGGAGGTATAGTTTTTTAAATTTTATTTTTAGATTCAGTCTCTGGGAGAGAGATCCCAACAGAAGGGACAAGGATTCCTTTGCCAGGAGATGCACCTGCTGGTTTCTGCGAAGCCCATATGGCTAGGTAGCCACGCGAACACGATTTTTCCCGGTTTCAAAGTGTGTTTAAAAAAAATTGTAACCGAACTTTTTTTGGTGTATGAGTGTTGGATGACTGGTGCCTCCATAAATAAATCATTGATGGTCAAGGTGTATGAGTGTGTAGTCTGTAAATGAGGTGGTGCAAGACAGAGAGTCAGATAGGGTAAGGCAAAATGTGTTCGGGGAATTTCCCATGATGTCTAATGCCATGTAAATGGCAATGGCTTCCTCAGAGAAAATAGTGGGTTCGGGATGGAGTCTCCCAGGGAGTGTGTTGTTAGAAGACAGGGAGGCTGCGCTCACAGCTGAGTGCGATTTAAAGCCACCTGCGAAAATTAGCTCCGCACCTGGGTATTTTTCTATTTAGTGTTTTGTATTCTGTTTTAAATGTTTTGATATTTGTACTTGCTTTGTAGTGTGTGGTGAGCTGTAAGACTTAAAAGGTCAGGTTAGGGTTAGGGACAGGGTTACAGTTAGGGTTAAGTTTAGTGTTATGGTTAGTGTCAGGGTCAGGGTTAGGGTTAGGGTAAAGGTTGTGGTTAGGATTAAGGTTAAGATTAAGGTTAGGATTAGGGTTATGGCTACAGTTAGGGTTAGGGTTCAGGGTTAGGTTATGGTTGGGGTTTGGGGTTGGGGTTGTTGTTTGGTTTAAGGTTAGGATTAGGTTTATGATTTGGGTTAGGGGATTAGGTTTATGATTTGGGTTAGGGATAGGGTTAGAGTTAAGGTGAAGGTTATGGTTAATGCTTTGATTATGGTTAGGTATAGTGTTAGGTTTAGGGTTAGGGTTAGTGATATGATCAATGTTAAGGTTATAGTTCTGTCAACAATTTGTAATGCAACTTATTTTCAAATATCTATTGAAGTATCGAACATCTTTTGCGAAATGACTCATATCGTTTTGTCTCAACAGATGATAGAATATGGTCATAAATACCTGAGCAACATATTTTAGAAAATTCCAGAACAAACTGTAATAAAAACCGCAATCAATTTTTTCGACATCTCATGAGCAGGGACAATAGCGCTTTAAAAAAAAACCCTCATCCCTCAAACGTCTTCTTATGGTGATATTATGCGTATGGAACAGTTTTTAGCGCAATTAATAATAATAATATTATGGAACAAATCACATGTTGAAAAAATTACACCATTTTTGCAACCAGGTTAGGGTTCGGGTTAAGGTTAGGGATAAGACTTTTGTTAGGGTTAAGGATAGGGATAAGACTTTTGTTAGGGTTAAGGTTAGGGATAAGACTTTTGTTAGGGTTAAGGTTAGGGATAAGACTTTTGTTAGGGTTAAGGTTAGGGTTAAGACTTTTGTTAGGGTTAAGGATAGGGTAGAGGATCATTGTTTGGGTTTAGGGTTAGGGTTAGTTTTAGGGTTAGGGTTATGTTAGGCTTAGAAATTGTGCTCCACCTCTACCTGACATTTTACATGCTTCTCCCTGGTACGAGTAACATAATGAGAATTTACGTACGTTTATCTTTGTGTGTCGGGGGAGGGGCGGTTAGTGGTATGAGGGAGGCGGGTTCGTTTTTAGGTGGGGCTGTTCCAGTACATTGACATTCAGCCCAGATTCAGAACAAATATCATTATATCTGTCGCAGTTGCGAGTTATGATAATGTAGAGCATCTATCTTTTTGGTCCATCAGGATTTGTGGTGAAAAGGGTTTGGTAATGGTAGTAATTCTAGTGACCCCCAATGTAGGTCACTCACGAAGCTGTTGTAATTTCATAACTATACAACCAAACG